>NC_051130.1:2669897-2991581 GCF_014839805.1 Manduca sexta
AATGCGATGCGAACAATGGACGCAATGTCATTAGATTTAATATTCATCGTATAAACAACTTGAGCCATTGGATACAGTTTCCATTTAGCATGAACATTAAAGTTTATCCAATAGACTATTGGTTTTGAGGATTCTTAGAGACGTATTTCCACACCATAGTCCGAAATTTTCGTAGCGTTTTAATACTACGTACTTATTTCATTTTGCAAAATCACATGTGGTATTTGCATATGACTGCCTGACGTTAATACTCTAAAGAATCCAGTGCTGGGAAAATAAAATGATATTAAGTACAAAAAGGGTGGAAAGTTCTAGAGTGGCGACCACGAACGGGAAGACGCAGCGTAAGCAGGCCCCCCACGAAATGGACGGACGACATGGTGAGGGTCGCTGGAGTCCGATGGATGAGAGCGACTTAGATCCTGCCCCTATGGTGCTCAATCGGGGAAGCCTATGTCGAGTAATGGACGATTCCCGGCTGAAATGATGATGATGAGTACAAAACTCGAGCTAGTTATTGACGCAGAACCTCCCCACATCCCATAATACAAATACCAATGAACTAAATGATAAACTAAATTTAATGCTAGAAAAAAACCCTAACCAGAAACCACGTTATATATAGGCGTCAGGAGACGTATGAATTACAGGCACACCTTTTAATTACACGCCCCAATTACAGTTGTAATTAAATACAAAGCCTGTAATACAGTATTACGTGTGGTTTCACACCCGCCTTAGTCGCGACTCGATCTCGCCGCAATTGGAACAATGATTTTAAAATCCACATAATTATTCATTACCTCTTAATTATAATTACATTACTTTCACATCTGTATATTAACACACTCTTAATAAAATAATGACCCATTTTAACAAACAACCAATTTCTGTTTGCAACGTTTTATTTTTTTCGTGCTATAGGTTTCATTTTTATCTATCTTTAATAAGCTCAATTTTAAAGCAACTTCAAAAAAAAGGTAGCAAAAAACTTTGTTTTCCGACGACTCGCCACAAATTAACAATTTTGAAATAAGTCATTTTATTAAGACATAATTTTATTGGTTCAGTGACAGTAGTGGGAAAATAACAGGGACTATATTATCCTACTCATATAATGCGAAAGTTTGTGAGGATGTATGTATGTTTGTTCCTCTTTCACGAAGAAACTACTGAACGGATTTGGTTGAAACTTAACAGTCATATTGGTTATACATCAGAATAACACATAGGCTACGATTTATAATGAATTTGATTAATTTAGTCATAATATAACGATACATATCGAGTAAGTCGGAAAAAAATCATGCCGGAAAACTTCACGTGGGCGAAGCCGCGAGCATAAGCTAGTATATAATAAATCTATAAAACTCATATCTTTATACGGTAATAAAAGCAACTAAGATTGTTGTGTGGGTTGTAGTATTCTATTATAATTATTGTTGCCTATTGAGCGACCATATAAGGCGTATTACTGTATAGCCATGGTAGCAAATAACCCCAACGCTATGGCTGACGTCATAGAAGCCAATCGTAAAATCAAGAAAATATTTAGCTGCAAATAGAATTTGTGTATCGCTAAGGAATGTTATGTTAGTTGCGAAATAGTGCTTCCTAATGTTTATTTTTATCGTTGCCATGGCAACTAAACGAAAGCCATAGTGTTTACTGAAAAGTAAACAAATATAACATAGTTATTGTTTATAACAAAATATGAGAAAAAATATTATAAAATAGTAACCCCCTTCTTCATAGACGTTTTTTTATCTTAGGACGGAGTAAAGCTGTGATAAGAAGTCTGTTTCTCAGTGCTGACGGCATGGCAGCCTTCGCAGTGCGTAGATATGGGAGCCGTTGTGATTGGCTGATATTGTTGTATCTCAACTGAAAAACAGACAATATCACTACTTTATTCCGTCCTTAGATAAAAAAACGTCTATGAATAAGGAGTTTAGTCTATTAATCCATTTTTATTTAAGTACCTTTACTTACCATATGACAGTGCGTAGTCCATAAGCTCTAAGATACAATTCGAAATCCCGATAAGAAACAAACCATAGACAAAGTTATTTTTTAAACAAGGAACTCCGTCTCTTAACCTCTTTGAATCATAGATAATCCCCAACCACTTATATTGTCATCAAGCATCAGATAGGGATATCTCGCAACTTTCACCACTTAAGAACAGTAAATTGTAAATGCGTTGCTGATTAGAACCAGTTGTTATCAATGTGCTGACGGACTAGCCCTGAAATAAAGCAATTAAGCGAAAGATGAGTGGCGGAAGCCACTCTGTGGATTTATCGATGTTTTGTTATCGATATGTGGGGAAAGGTAGGTCGATAAACAGGTATTTTTAGAGTGAACCGGGTTTGAAATTAGTACAATGTCGAGGGATGTGAGGTCTCACGGTGATCGATATTATAATTGGAATATCACTTACTCAGGTGTAGTGTAGGCACTTCGTAGTGTCGGCGTGGAAAAATGTGTTTGCGTGACCGTAACTTTAATATTAAAGTTTTGTGTTTGAAAGAAAATATGCTTCGTAATACGTAGTTTTTGATTTTGAGGAAAATGAAAAACAACAAGAATTGTAATATGAATACTTTAGTCTGTGATAAAATGAACTTTAACACCTTTGTTCTAAAAATTTAATACGTATAAACTTTTACCAAAAATCTGTTTTAGAAAATGCTTATTTTTGGTTTCAGCAACGTTTTCCCACCATTTTCTTTCAGTTATTCATTTTTTGACTTTTTTATTCGAATTCATAATAGATATTGATATCGTCTTCGTTATTTTTAAATTTACCTCGCCGCCATATTATATCGTCGTCATCAATATCGATATCTATTAATATATTTAACGAGCATAGCTCATCCCTATTAACCGCGACTGATTTGTTAAGTGGACTGAGAAGATGGGAGCAGCCGGTCTTGTGTCAATATGGTGGAAAGCGTGAAATACCAACACAGAATCGACTTATAAAACAATGGTATAATATTAGCATATTAATGGAGCTGCCAGCAGGCACTCTACCATAGCCTGTTTTAAAAACTTATATTAGCCCTATATTATATACTGTCCCACTGCTGAGCACGGGACTCCTCTACTTCTGAAAGGGATGAGGCCTTCGCCCACCAAGCCGGCCTAATGCGGATTAGTAGACTTCACTCACTCTCAAAGTTCCTATAGTGAACTTCTCAGGTATGCAGGTTTCCTCACAATGTTTTCCTTAACCGTTAAAATTAATTTTAGAAGAGTCAGTGGTGCGTGCCTTTGGGTTTTGAACCTGCGGACATTTGTCTCGGCAGTCCGTTCCACATCCAACTAGGCTAACGCCGCTTTAATGACTTAAAATGATTTAATATTTGCCGAATGTTCAATTTCGGACATAATAATTATCAATCTAATTCCTAAAATTTTCTATGCGTTAAACGAGTCATAATTTTCTTACTAATAAAATCGCTGTAAGCCTTAAAAGCAGTGTCGAAAGGTAGAATTTTCCGATAGGGATCTCAACACAACATATAAGGAGTAATATGCACAAATGCTTTGCAAATCGTTCTGATCATAAGATTTTACATAAATTACGAAAGAGAAGCCGGTAGGAATCAGGGTTATATGGACCCTTCGATTGCTTTCAAGACCTTTAGTTTCAGAGCCTAATCCCCAAATCCAATAATTTAATGCATACAACATAATGTTGTTATCATGTTTTTTTTCTCTCCTTATTTTTAACGGATTTGTTCAATAATCATGTTTTAAAATAAAACTCTATACCACAGTAAATAAAGTCAACAGGCATACACAGTCTAATGATATATAGACAAAATTAATTTAATGGAACGAAACTACAGAGACTACCATAATGGTCTATCTTTATGTAATCTATGGTCAAAAATAAAAATAAACTTCATTAAACAATTTTCGCTACTCATCACGTCAACATAACGGCAAAGCGTGGGTGGCGTTGACTGTACACGGATTCCTTTGTCCAACAGCATTAGCTTTGTTCCCATAGGAAGCGGTAATCTCGACTTTCATAATCAACTGCATGGGAGTGCCGCGGGGCCCGTGACCCCCTTATAGTTCCACGAATTGTCTTACGCAAATCAATTTTATGTTAAAGTTCATTTCGTTGGATAAGATGCGTATTTATAGTGTAAAGTCCTGTGCATGATTCGCAAGTCGGTCAATCTTCTTAAAATATGAGTACCTAAATTTGAAGGTTTGTAATTCAAAATTCCGAGGTTTGTTACTAGTAAACGCTTTAAATTCTAACCGCACTTGAATGAAATATGGCATACTCTTGATTATATTATTGTATAAATTATACTGACATGAATTAAGCTCATTTCCCACTGTGTCACAGACGTTATTGTACCTCTGCGACATCGTGGGAAGTATGGAATACCGTATTGTCCAGAAATGAGCACACTTCTGTCTATTTTAAACCACTATTCCCTGGTACATCCCTGTACTCGTAACGTGTCTATAATGACATGATTAGGCTCATTCCTCGCCGAGTTGCAGAGGTTAATATGACATTATCGTCTCATTTTCGATTCTTTTTAACCCCCCATTATTAATACGTCCCTGTACTAATGTCCGTATCTATGATTGGAGATTACCGAGGCCTCTGTGAAACGGGAATAATGAGGGAGCGATAATCCGAGCGTGAGCGAGATTCATCTCGTTTAGTCTGTTCCTGGATCACAGATTTTAAAATGCTTTCCTAATATGTTTTAACTTATGACTTATAGTAGATATTATTTGGTTATACACTTCAATCACCATTGTCTTTAAAAATTCATGAAAGGTATTTTTTTTTTGTTTTTGCCTCAGTTGCTCAATTCTTTTGTTTTCTTTTGTTATGGTTTATAAACATGTTTTATTATAAATACTTACTAAATAAAGCATTAGGGCAGTTCATACATGGTAGAAAACAGTCGCGGAGGGGAAGAGATTCCTATCGGCTTCACTTTTGTTTATTTATGTATGCAAATCATTAAAATAAATTTTATTATTTAAACATAAATATTTGTAGCGTAGTTGGTTAAAATCCAATTGTAGCTAGTATTAGTACTTATATTTTGTGTCGGCTTCTCTTTTGGAAAATTTTACCTTTCGCCACCAATGAAAAACAATATGTCGTAGCAGCTCATTTCTGGTTTAGCCGATTTACATTTTTAAGTAGGCTTTTCAAAAACCGTCAAATGAAGCATCAATTTAACTAATATAAAAGATAATTTTTTTATTATAAATAAGTTATCTAAATATTAATATATAGAGAGTTGTGTCTGTAGGTCTTAGCAGTCATACGTATCCTGGGAATTTTGAGTCCTATGTCTCCTGCTTATTCAACGACTCACTCTTTTTATCCCCGAAGAGGTAGGCAGAGACGTAAATGATGAACCCACTTTACGCCGTATTTTCCGCCCCATGATTTTATAGTGGGAGAGCCTATCGCTATCATAGCCCGACTCATGTAACGAACCCGTCACCACAACTCTGAAGTCGTACCTTGAAACAATTAAGCCACCGATGCAATGGAATATAATTAGAATAAAAGAAATTGTATACAGACCGGAAACCAAACCGGACTCAATCAGATGTCACGCTAAACCAATTAGTATTATCGAAGTCATTCGTGCATTCCTATGATCGATCGAACTTATTGTTTTTAGGCCGTTGTACTCGACTAAGAATGTCTCATTAGACAAACGTTAAGTAGTGTTAACATTTAGATTTGGTATCTAAATATTTGTACGTACTAAATTAGGGTCGCATTCTTTTTGTTTACTGATTTGTTTGAAAGGGCTGTAGCTATGAAATCAGCGGTAGGACATAGGAATGGTATTTATTCGATGAATTTAAAGCCTTTAATAATTATTATTTATGTTTAGCATTAATTTAACTCATTTTTGGACAAAATTTTGGTATTCAACGATTCAATGTTTTACCTGGAACATTTACAAAAAATAGTTATATTACCCCAAGGAAAAATATGATTGATTCAATGTGTCTTATTAAAACAATGCGATAAATTTATACATTTTGAAAAAGAAAATTTGTAAATATATGTTTATTTGTTTTTCAAATCATATAATTTATTTTTTTCTTGTCCACAGTCGCAGCAGTATGCATACTTCTGGAAGTAGGGGCGCTGCCAAGCCGCCGCCATGGCTTCACCTGCAACGACCCCGCCCTCTCTTTCCCTCACGTGGGAGACACATTTTCCATCTCGCTCGTCGCAGCTATCACGGTCATCGTGCCTTTTCTCATTGTAAGTATATTTCTGTAACATTTGTTATGAAGATATTTTTATTTTTTACTACTTGCCATGTATCAGTAATCATAATCGTCATAGGTGCGTAAATTTCCGTGTTATTTACAAAAAAAAACTTTCAATTAGTAAAAATACGCCTGATTTATATGAGCGATATTAAGTAATCTATTGATCCAAATAAGTAAAATCAAATAAAAATAAAAGCCGCGATTTTCATGGCCCCTTTCTCTCTAAAACTTTGTACACAAGCTCTCATAAGTATGTACAAATGTTGAATTGCATACGGTGTTTGATTTTTTTATAGACATCGTCTATTTATGTTGTTCATTTACAATATTCAATGCGAGTGGACAGTACAGGTTTGGATTTATAATTTTATAAAGGTTGGAAATAGTTACTAACTGCTGCTATTAGTAAATGTTACCTGACAAAATAATAATATCAGCCCTGTATTATGTACCGTCCCACTGCTGGGCACGGGCCTTCTCTACTACTGAGAGGGATTAGGCCTTAGTCCACCACGCTGGCCTAGTACGGATTGGTATACTTTAGACACCCTCAAAATTCCTATAGAGAACTTCACAGGTATGTAGGTATCCTCACAATGTTTTCTTTTACCTTTTACCTTGCAATGATGATTGGTTTTTGTATATTGAATTCTGTTATTAATTATAATATAACAAAAGAGGAATGCTTTTTGTTACAAATTTTATTATAATACTCTCATACCACGTAAAATACGCCAAAGGAATTGAATCACAAATACCTTTATGTCAAGTATACTTCCTATAAAATCAGATGAACAAATAAAATTATTATTTATTATCTTCAATCAAACGAAAGCGTAATGTGGCGAAGACCTGTCTCTTTAAAAAGAAAACCAGTTTTTATACGCCAAAACTAACTTCAGACACCGTTAACTGGCAACACCATAAAAAAGACGTTTGTGACAATTGTGACAGCTGTCATCGAGTGAATTTAAATAAGGAATCGGATAATTCGGCCCTTGTTTTTAGAAAGTTCGGTGAAGCGGCAAAAGTAACGTAAAATTAAGCCGATTTATATGCCGTGCGACCGAATTTTGAACATTTACTATGAACGTCGCATATGTATGGCTGAATATCCCTAACAGTTGGTTAGCCTAAAAATACCTTAATGTACCTAATTATAACGGTTTTTGTGAATTTATACCGACAAGTACGTTTATTCATAGTCTTATTAAATGGCTGTACTTCTAGGGCTACTTTGGGTTCCGGATTTTATTTTTATAAATGACAAATAATAATGGAAATTTTCGATTCGCACAGACGTAGGCTACTCACGATTGAAATCAGTCTTGATATTATAAGCATTGAATAAAATGCCTAATTTAAATGTCTTGAACAACCATTTCTTCACAATAACACCACAACAATATATTGACGTTAAATAATTTAAATCCCGGTTCGCTGAAATCGATTAATAAATATAGTAAAAATATATTCCAGCCGATTCTGTTACAGCGTAAAGTCAAAACAATCATCATCAGCCACATAAAGTCCACTGCTGACATGGGCCTCCCCTAAAAATTTCCAGACGGCAATGGCGAAAAGTGCAATTTTCCAAAAAGAAACTCAACATAACATATAAGTAGGTACTAATATGCATAAATGCGGTCTACAAATCATTCTAATGATAATAAAATTTTACACAAAGGGAAGACCATATGAATCGGATTATGTGGACCCTTCACCACTGCCAGAACCTGTCGAAACAATATCTGGATCTATTCCAGAGCGTTATTCCAACTTTTTCCAAGAAATCTGTCGGTACTCAAGAAAGGAACACTTTAATCCCAAAACAATGCAGCTTGTGAGAACGTCATTGGGAAACTTTCGTAAACTATGTTGCATTTACGTCAACAGCCGCTTGTTTTGGTTGATAGCGTGTTTATATTAACACGTTGTGTACCACGTGACTGATAACACGTGTGGGCATTGCTTGGTCATGTTTTTTGTGAATTTTTATCTACTTAGGCGCCGGCAGACTTGAGCTGTCAGCAACTAGTGTGAAGCATCTCAGTATTATGGTTGTGTCGTGCTGTAACAAGGCGTGAACACTAATGCAGTGCCATACAATGTCATTAGTTGATAGGCGTTCGACATTTTATATAGAAAAGTTTGACGAAAATAGTATTTCTAATCGATTTTCCGCACCACTTGACGATTTTGTGAACATCATTAAGAGCATTGAACCAAAAGGACCTAAACTTGGATTCTAGATTCATTTAACGTAGCATTCTTTCTTTGTTAAACAACTATAGTTTCTTGTCATAGTATAATGAACGAAATGTTTTCTATTTTTCCTGCTCTAAAAAAATAAACCCTTTCTCAGATATATATTTTATCAGATATATGATAATAATATGAAAAGTGAATTAGAAATTAAAGTCATTTACCTACTTTCTCATAGAAAACAGAAGCAAACGCACACACATTATCAAATTTAAACAAAGACATGACGTTAAAAGTCAACTATGGAAACCGTGTTAAAAATGATCTCAGTGCAAATATTAAGATATGAGGCTTAATACGTAATTAGGAATATCTATATACAAGCAAGATCCTTGATGAATATATTGGGTTCCGTAGAAAAATTTAAGTTTTGATTGTGCTTTCACTCAAAGGTTTGTGACTAGCAAAATAAATCGGTTGTCTAGCAATGATAGTGTTGCCGATAGTAACTTAAATAAATATAAAAAAGAACTACACCGCAGCCTTTTCTAGAAGAATTTGGAATTTAAAATCTATCAACACATATTAGACCAGTCTAGTGGATAAGAAGGTAACTCTTCACCGTAGAAGAGACAATACCCACACAATATAATAGTGTTGACATATAAAAATTATATAATTATTAATAATTCAAAATATTGAAATCAAACAATAAGTAAAAAACATATTTTTTTGGCGTAAAATAACCGTTATCTCTATTACCACTGAAAGGTGAGTGAAATCGGTTATGTTAGATTCACCTGTCTTACGACCCAATGTCGACACTCAGGACTAAAATTTAATATTTCCAATTTCTCCCTATCTTTCTATTTGATTAATTTCGTTGCGGGATAATGGCAAATTAGTTTTCCCTGAGACTCGCCGAGCTTCTCTGCTCGGTGTCATATGTGTGCCACTGCTGATCCTGGCTTACAGGAGTTGTAGTGGTGGGTGTGAGGTGGGAAAGTCTCTACTCGGGACTATAGCCTCATCCGAACGAGTATTGGACCAAATCCTTAACTCTATGTACTCTACACTGGCCATAATTCGCGGTGGCGTCCTTCAGCGCTTACGGGACGGCCCCGATGTATCTTGTTGCATCAAACTGCGCAGAACCATCTCTGACAATATCTTATACCTGCCTAACCCAAAACTACGCTTAAAATATTCCGCACACAATATTTGTTCAAGTTACATTTAAATTGCAAATGAACAATTGTTTAACAGCAATGCTTAGCTAAATGGTTTAAATAAGGCTTAACTGCGTGACATTTGCAAAATGTATTGCTTAACCATTCTTGTGTTAATGTCGTTATTTTTAATACGAGGGTATCGACTTTAGTCAGTTAAAGAGTGGTTGCTGATGTGGTAGCAAAATATAGCGCAGTATTGTTTGCCTGATATTAAACGCTGAAAGACCACAAGTAACTGCTAACCACCTTATTCATAGACGTTATTTATCTAAGGACGAAGCATTGCTGTAATAACAAGTCTGTTTCTCAGTGCTGACGACATGGCAGCCTACGCAGTGCGTAGACATAGGGTATTGTGATTGGCTAATATTGAAATACAACTTGAATTTAGTTGGCTGTCAGATGAACAAAGCTGAGAAACAGACTTGTTATCACAGTAATGCTCCGTCCTTAGATAAATAACGTCTATGGATAAGGGGATACCACTTTTCTCCAAACATTTCGAAGACTGCAGCCTTCGTGGTCACGGGATAGATATTATATAATATAAAAATAACGACAAACTTCTAAAATTAGTTTTATTTCGATATCTTATATTCGCGTAAACAAGAAATTATTAAAGTCAATATTGTTATAACATTGTTACAGATATGGGCCGTAGAAGCCATGTTACGACAGAACGATGAGTACAATATGAAGAAAAGCAAGTTGTATCTGACCGCTAAGATAGCAGCAGTCATCTACAGGGACTACATATACGGCGCGGTGGTGAATCTCACCATCCTGGAGGTTGTGAAATGCGTGGTGGGGTCGCCACGGCCGACCTTCTTCGATTTATGCGAGCCGGATAAAGCTTTGACTTGCAACGAGTAAGTTTTCATTCATTATACCTACATACATGTATTTTTCATGTATTTTTTATTCGTTTGCCCTTCAGGGGGAGGTAAAGGTGTATCGTGTTTACATTTCACCAGCTAAGTATTCATAGTTCCATCACACAAGTAATAGAAGACGATTCGTTTTAATTTTATTGAATTTTGAAATCAAATTATGTTTTAAATACTCGCAGATTCGCACACGAGATACAGTCTAGAATATTCTAAATATTAACTAAGCAATAATCTTTTTTGTTTCAACAGCTCAGAATTCGTGAGCAGCTACACTTGCAAGTCAACCAAGTACTCGAGGTACTTACAGATCGACTCCAGCAGGAGTTTCCCGTCAGCTCATGCGTCTCTCTCCGTCTACTGCGGGCTGTTTCTCGCTGTAAGTACTCCTGCATATCCTACTTCCTAAAAACATTGACGTTCTTTAGTAATTATTAGTACTGATCCAAAATGTTGGATATTCGTTGGAGTCGATGTTTGGATATTTTTAAGTAAGATAGAAACTCGCACTTTAGCACACAGATAAACCATGTTCGGGATTAATTTGGTATAATTTCTCACGATATATTCTGTTACCGTTAAAGCGAGTTTCAATTGGCAACGAATACAAACGTAACTCTGAAAAGACAAGGTTTGGGATCGAACACGCTATCAATGTCTGGACGGTCCGTTGCATTTCCAATCCGTTGCCAATAATGATTAATATAACATAAAACATTAATTATCATCAAACTTATAGTCTATATTACCTATATTACCTATTTTGTTTAATTCTAGTATGTTTTTATACAAAAATCCCTAAAAACAACACGCAAGATCATTTATAATAAAGCAGTAGGACATGACAAATAAGTTTAACATTTACCAAATGGCGGGAAAAAGTTGCTATGTAAAATTCGAAAGTTAGTTGACTTTCCGGCCACGACGGTTCTCTTTCTGAACACACTATATTAAATGTTCAACTGTTTCTTTCTGCATACCCTTATCACCAATTTCTGATCTCTTCTTCTCTTGCAGTGGTACCTCCAACGGCGAGCGTTCAGTTGGCACAACCGCTCAGTTCTGCTCATCCCTCTGGTGCAGACGCTGTGCCTGATCTACGCTGCCGTGTGCTCGCTGAGCAGGCTCACGGACCACCGGCACCACTGGTGGGACGTCCTCGTCGGCGGCATTATGGGGTTACTTAGCGTTTTTTACACGGTAAGCATTGATACGTTTAATAAGAGGATTTTTAAGGAAACTGGCAAAAATTTGGTGCATCCTTTGCACCTGCATCTTTAAGAATCAAAGACGTGAGTGTATGTATATTAATGGCAAGGATTTCATGACGGTTCGCGTCCTACATTCTCATAAACAATAAAAAAACAATAATTCTGTGCTCAATGTTTTCTTATATTTTCTCATAATACGTAATAATAAATAGCTCTAATCTCCGTCAAAAGCAATAGTTGCACTCTAATATTTGGCGCATGTAAGCAATTTATAAATAAATAAGGATATCCTTAATGTTTTGAAGCATAGTTGAAGTTTCTGCGTATTCAAAATAGATTAATACCTCGCTTTATTTTACTTCTTATGTTACCATGTCGATTAAGATTGGCATATACGTCGTAGTGAGCTCATCGTAAAATTCTGTCGTGATCACAAGAGGTCACAGTTTAGACGTCAAATAACGCATCTTCGATTGCATCTCTTGTATTAGCAATTCAATTAGCTGTTGCAAAATGACATATACGAGTAAATGTCATACGATTGTTGGATTTAGCTCTCAAATTAGCCTGACAGTCAATAAGGATGAGAGTGTATGCAAAGGAGTATTTTGTAATGTACACTCAACCTCAAAAGCATTCGTGGATAAGACCAAAGTAATGTATGCCTTATAGTGTTGTGTCTGTTTTACATTCCACATTTACCAATAAAATACTATTAAAACAAAACTTTTTAGACAATTACTAGAACTACTGTGTAACTACTGGACATAATGAGACTTAACAGCTCATGTCTCAGAATAGCGAGCGCAGTGGAATACCAAACAATACTTTGAAATTCAAAGTGTTGGATGGTATTTCTACTGTTTATGGGAAAACGGCTACCTCGTCTCGTCATTCAAAGTAATAAAAATAGACAAAAATATATTAAGATACCGCTCCATTTATTATACCATCGCCTCTATCACAATAATAATACTGGCAGTGTGCAGTAGTGGACACATTATTCTTAATTACCTCACCGTTACCTTATGAACAAAAACATAAGTATCATTTACCAAATGAGTCTATGTTCCTAATAATAATATTAAATAAAAATATTTTATGTGATTTTTTTAACATAACCCTATGTTTTCCTATGTCACGCTTGACAAGTTCCGGCTTATACTAACACCCTGGACTTTTGGATGAGCGCTAGGCGCTCACAACCCTTGATATATATACCCATTACTAGGAATGGATCTTCTTACGATAGGATTAAGTCCTTAGTACTCTATTAACTGATAATTTATATTTATTTTTCTTCTCCAGGTACTAGTCCTTTGCAAGAACTTCTCACAGCCGGCCGTGGTCAGCACCAGTGACATTTCAAGCAGTGACGGTAACAACCATCAGTCAGTCCGGCGGCTGCTGTCCAGCGAGCCGCATGTCGTCGTCCCCTAGCCTCAGGCCGTGTAAGCTACGGCTTACGTGAACTATTGTGAACTAGTGCAAGTGATTTTGACGTTTCGTTTCGTGGCTTGTTTGGTTATGACAGGCTGACTTGTCAGTGTTGTTTGACGACTGACTTATGTGAGGGAATGAAGGATAGATAATGAGGGTCCCAAGTAAATTTACATAAGTGACAATTTATATTGCAAGAAATTGATTTTTACTTTGTAAAATATATCATCTAATTGATTATTATTAATTTAATACCAAAAAGTTATTTGCAAATCAAACTTATGTTAATTTACATGGGACACACCTAAACGTTGACTTATTCTTAATGACCTTGTTATATCTCGGGACTTAGTGATCAATATTCATAACGTAAACTATCAAATTAACTGAAGATAGAAAATGACTTATTTAATTTGTGCATACTTTGTAAAATATATCATCTAATTGATTATTATTAATTTAATACCAAAAAGTTATTTGCAAATCAAACTTATGTTAATTTACATGGGACACACCTAAACGTTGACTTATTCTTAATGACCTTGTTATATCTCGGGACTTAGTGATCAATATTCATAACGTAAACTATCAAATTAACTGAAGATAGAAAATTACCTATTCAGAGAAAAATCGACCGCCAATATAAGTGACCTTAAAATGGCGTAAAATTGATTCAGTATTTGACATGGAGATTTTGAGTCTTATCAATAAACATTTTTAATTAATGATTAATAATATATTTTGTCACTGATTCATAAAGAACGTGAGTGATTAATTAAACTGGTTAATAACCTTTATTGGTAAAGTAAAATAACTTGACAATGCAACAAATGTAAATGTTAATTTGTAAATACGTTATGACTAAGTATTTATAAGCTTAAATTAATTTAGACGATCGACGAGGGTGAGCAAGCGTGTGATTCAGATATCTACGTATCCCATTTTGTCATCTGAAAACAGCACTTGTCAAACTTTAAAATAAATCAGAGCGATTTGTCTTAAACGGAGTGTAATTTGGCGGTGCTTTTAATGAAAAATACTGCCAAATTATATTTTGATACAGTATTGGGAGTTGTTTTAAAAAATACTTAAAATCATAGATTTTCAATTTGCTATAGCTTTTCAAAGTATATTGTGGCAGCTTTATATATAGATACAATTGTATTAATTGGATAAAATAAAAATGTGTTAGACGTAATTTGGCTTGAGTTTGAAAATAAGTGTGGTTAGTTTGAACGCCAAAATAGAACATTACAAAATAAATTTTTGAAAAAAGAATTCGGTATCGTTTATGTGTTTAAAAAATATTGCCAGTGATAAATAAAACTATTTCCAAACACAGTGATCAGGGATCACCTATTCTACTTATTAATTTATTTAGATAAATGAATATTGTGGAATGAAACAATGTGACCGGATTAGAAAAATTGATTTTTTAAATCCATTTTAATGTTGAAATTTGAATTCGGAAATTGCGTCAAGATGTCTTCGACAGTATTCGTTGTACAGTACCTGTCTAGTCGTAAGTCATTTTAAGCTATTTATTTTCTAGTAAATGTATAAAACATTTGCCCCACCTTGTGTAATTTTAAAATTGTTAATAGCACTCGCTACTTCACTTTGAGTTGGGAATAGCAAGATGCGCTTTCTATATTATGAGATTGGTTTATCTACCAAAAGAACTGGACTTATAGAGATTTACCTATAAAAGTATTTATTTATTAAATTATTATGTAGAGCCATTGGTGTAGTTATTTGAATTTTAAGCGAATATTTTCGTTTGATCAATCCAATATCAACTTTGTGCATTAATTACCCAACGACGATATCGCTGTGATCAGAAAGCTCATATTTTAGACATATAAACCAGTATTTTTGCAACATATTAGCAAAAAATATATTTTAATGCAATTATTGTATAATTCCTTTTAAGGTAATGCAATAACAACAAAAAACTTAAATAAATTATGGCTTCATGCAAACACAATGTCTTAAATTATTTTCTTTAAATGTACTCTAATGTGCATTGAGCTATGGCCAGATAAAAAAGGGAAGTAACGAGTACTGTAATGTATATTCTTATCTTTGACATTCCGGTGCATTTAGTGTATTGTGCTTTTGTAAATATTCTATTTAGGGCTTCGACGAGTGTCTGTCTTTACGTCTTTAATAAATAGACAATTTTTATAACTTATTTTTTTGTTTTACTCCATATTTTTTAAATAAAGCTAGAGGAAACCTAGCCTCGCATTTTTTAAGTAAAGCTACAGGAAGCCGTGTAGCTCTTGAGAGCGAAACGGACTGCCTAGACGGAGGTGGTAGATTCAAAACCTAGGGTCTGATTTCGAATTTACTTCTTTTTGTCAATTATCGCTAGCTTTAACAATGTAGGAAAATAAAGAAAACCTATGGGAGAATTCATTATAATTTTTTTTTAATTAGGTTTGTGAATTATACAATCCCGCACTAGGTAAGCGCAGTATATACGATCAAAAGTCTCGTAATAGAATAAGCTTGCACCATGCGACAATGTGTAAAAGGAAGTCGGTATAAATCATTATGTTATGCCTACGTACTGTAAAGTAGAAATTTTGGCTATATACCAGTGGCAAAAGGGAACCCGACACGACATAATAATATAGGTACTAATATGAATGAATAGGGTAAGCAAATCGCTCTAACAATAAGATTCTACATAAATACTATATAAAGGGAAGCCGGCAGGAATCGGGTCATCTGGACCCTTCTTCACTGCTATATACGAAATGGGTCACTCAGGTTAATACGTTGGTACTATCTTACAAAAAACTGGCATTTTTATTAACAGCTGCATCCGCAATTGTTTAAAAAGTGTTTCCTTTCGCCTTGAGAGCACCTGCTTCAAAGGAACCAGTTTCAACACAAAGGCTTGCAGGATGAGATCATGAATCAAATACATTTTGGAGATATGATCGTTCCCTTTATTATAATCTATAATTGAGTTCCGAAGGTAATTGTGTAATAAAGAAATCAAGATGCATATCAAATGCAAAAAACAATCAACTCGACACTTAGATACTTTATTAATTTTTAATATAAGTACTTTATTGCAAATGTACATACGAAAAACACATAGTATATTCACTTACAAGTTAGAAATAAAGTAATAAAAACGGTAGTGTAATCATTCGAGGCAAATTCTTGTAAACAATAGCATGAAAACAGGGAAAGAAAGGGCAGTTGTGTACACTGTACAAGATAATTATAATATGACAAATACATAAATATAATAACAAATATATAAGAATAGATATCATATATAATTAAATTTAAATAATATAAAGAAAAAGACAAATTACACATACTAGAAAAACTGAGCGTAAATGGAAATAAAAACTACACCATATTTAGGGACTGAAAAAATTAGTCAGTACGTTCTTTTTAAATAAAACCTGTCGGCTTCTATCACTTACACTAAAATTTCAACATAATCATAATCAAGTACTACATACCTACTTGTTTGTTTATATTTGTCAATTTCTATCGAAATTAAGTTTAAATCTAACGAAGTTCTAAAGTTCATTCACAAATTGCCTGTATAATAACTTTATAAATTGGTTGTTCGAAGCCGACAAATCCGACCCGCCCGCATCGTTACATTCACTCTTTATTAACACATTCTATTATTAATCTATGTCCTCACTTCATCACTTTCTTTTTGATCGGAGAGCGGCGCGGCGTTAAATTAATCATTAAGTCGATATTAGATTTACTATGCGGAAGACAGGGTAATGTCACCTGATGGTACCGGCATGAATGTATGTTGCCAGGGGAAATGTGGTGCGTTGGAAACTTTGGATTATAATAATAACTAATTTTGCGATTGCGAAAGGAAATTGGATTTAAAAAACATGCTAGCTGTCCTAAACAGAATAACCTAAACCTAATAACATAGAAGTACATTGTTTTTTTTTTTTGGGGAACTGCCGTGGTTATCACTGGGGGTACCCGCTAACGGTGTACAAGCGATCCCCCGGCTTAGCAACCACGGCAGTCCCATGATGAGTTGGTGGGCCCTACCGCTATCACTGGAGGCTCGGTAGCCTTCAGCTAGACGGTCTTAGGGCCCGGGAGGAAGAAGGGAGGGGATAGAGGGAAGGAAAAAAAGAGGAAGGAGTAGGAGTTATTAGGATGGTTGGAAGGGAAAGGGAGGGGAAATGTTCACGAACCCTTATAGATCTCACTGTGAACTTAGCAACCATGACATATACACATGAGCTGTGTGCCTAGCGTCGCGGCAAATATGCCCCCATGCATGCGTGTATTTGGTGTGGAGACCAAGCGAGAAGTACATTGTTAGTCCATTTATGCTATAGACAAATTTTACCTATTTCTTCAAATCCACATTTAGTGTCAAAACATAATTTGTAATTGGCCAGGCTAAATACTTTATATAAATACAATCAAAGCATCTTCTAGTCGCTTAGATATAATACTTCCTAGTTTATAGTACAAATTACTATATTAACTCCCTTTACCACGTAAGTTAGTGTTAAGAATTCATATAAATGAGTACAAGCAAACGCTAGCAATTTCCTCAGGCGCAGCGATTTAGTTTGCAATGTGTTGTGTAAAGTACCTGGCATAATAAATTGGACACCTACAAGGGTTGAGATTTCTAGAAACTTCTTGCGAAATAAGTTTTCGAAACGTGCCCGTAGTGATAAATTGTATGCAAGTGAATAATGAAATAAGGAAGCAACCAAATGGTGATAAAAATATAATATGTCATGGTCAGTATTGGACTGCGCTTCGCATCCTGAGAATTGAATTTACATAATTTATAAACATTATAATTATTATATTAATAATAATGTTTAATTATCCAAATTAAAGGTACATAATTATCTTTAACGGTGAGGTCCACGCTAGCCTGTGCCTATATTTTAATATATATCCTAAATAAAAATAATTATTATTCTAAAGTATAGGTGGTGTGTGTTATATTATGCAAGATGTTATGAATATAATAATCCAATGTTTCGTTTAATTTCAAGAATCTATGTTTTCATAGTTAACATCATTCATTATTTAATCGTTATCCACATTGCCAGAAGAGAATATTACTTACCTCGTTGGAGACCTCAGTCTCCCTTATCATTTTCTTTTTAAAAACGAATCCTCTGACATACCGACAATGGCCCATTAACCGTAACTTTACCTTTTACAATAAAACCAAAATACATTTAGACCAAACATAAAACCACCGCAAAGTATTGAATATTTAAACTATTTTACGTCACCCCTGGGACTCTCCTCAGCATAAAATACAACGTAGTAAAAATAAACTTAACATCAAGTCTAGAGTGTAGTTCTTGAGGGCGACATAAATTCTGTCGTGACTAAGCACGCCTACAAGGGAGGCATATTATTGGACAGCGATTCTCAAACTTTATACTGTGCGGTGGGAAAGGTCCATATAAACCGATTCTTGCCAGATTTTCGTAATTTATGTAATATTCAATTATTATTAGAAAGATTTACACACCATATTTATGCATATAAGTACCTATATGTTATGTATTTGAACGATTTACAGACCGTATTTATACATATTAGTAGCTATATGTTGTGACGGGTTCTCTTTCAAAAAATTTCACCCTTTGCCACTAATACTCTATCTTATCTAATTGCATTTGCTCTATGCGACCTTTTTAATTAGACTACAAGTCCAATATTTCTTTAGTTTAAAAAGGATAATATATTTTGATATGTATGCCGTATTTAGTGCCAATTTATCGTTTACATGATATTTATTTCTATGGGAGTAACTTATTTTTTATTATTAGGCGTTTATTAGCGTATATAGATTTATGTTGAAAATTTTATTTTTCTAAGAAAAATGATCTTATGGTAAAAAAAGGTTAGGTACAGTTTAAAAGCTTATTATAATAAAACAATTTTTCAGATTTTCTCGCGGTTTTTTATTGTAAATGTTTCGAAAATTTGGCAAGCTGTATGGTCACGAGAGCTGGTCCTGGGTAAAAATACTAGAAATATTTATTTCCATTTCTTACATTAGCGTAAATAAAAAAATCATTATTCAAAGTTTCATGTTAAAAAGTATCACATTTAAAATATACCAAAATGAAAAAAAATCTAAATTCATAAACCATAACCTCAATAATTAGTTTAGAAATAAAAAAGCGTATCAGTTAATCATGGCATATAGTTTAAGAATAATTACGGCATTTGCATTTGCATCTGAAGGAAATTATCTAATGCTACGGAAGTTGTTATATTCTAATTAGCAATACAAGTCGCAGGCATAAATCAAGTTATGTAATAAATTGGTTAAACGTTCTGTTACTACACGGACTAATCTATCTACATTCTTACTGATCAGATAAATATCTTTTACTAATTTCATAATAATCTTATCTAATACTCATGTTTTAAACACACGTTTAGATGGTTTAGTGGCTCCGAACTCCGAAGATGGTTGTGGATAAAAATATTTCTATTAGCCCAATGATTGATATAGTTACGCATTTTTTTTTTATTTCTTTGAATGACGAGATGAACTTGCCGTTCCTTTGGTAGTAAGCAATACGACCGCCAATAAACAGTAAAAACACCATCCAACATCTAGAATCACAAAGAATTGTTTGGTGTTCCACTGCGCTCGCCATCCTGAGACATGAGATGTTAAGTCTCATTATGTCCAGTAGTTACGCTGGCTACAATGTCCTTCAAGCCGGTACACAATAATGACTACACACTGCTGCTTGGCGGCAGAAATAGACATTCAACTTAGGTAACCTTAGATACGCATCTGATTACGTAGGTAGAACTGAAAAGAGTGCAGTTAATACTTACCATACTTATCGTGAGGTGTAATATATTCAGCGAAGAAATCTTCGAGCAATACCGACATATTTCGAATTAACTTTTCGTTCCCTAAATTGGATCATTAAACCCAGTGGCTGGACTTGTCTGGCTAAATGCACAAGACGTGCGAAGCTATTGTCGTAGTAAAAGTACACTGACACTAAACCAATTAGATATAACCGTAAAGTTTGAAGTTGTTATTAAGTATGAAAATCGTAAGTAAATATTGTGGAAAATTTTAAGAAATTGGCTTCTTCCATAAAGTGTTCGCATAAGTATTTCGGGTTGCTAGATGCGAGTTTTACTTGTGAGCACCGTATTGAGGCTAATAGTAATAAAAACTCTATCTTCATGTAGCCGAATTTAATTCCTAGTTTACAAAAATACGTGTTCTCTTGTGGACTTCTTACACAGAAGACTGTGTAAGAAGTCCTTTAATCGTAGTAAACTCGCGTCTAGAGGTTTTGTCCTTAGACTCAACGAGGGGCGTTCAGATATGCCACAAGTATTTTATGAACATTAAAATAAATTTTAATACATGGTTAAGACTAATGATTACCCCTGACTTCGTTCAACTACATCCCACCTAAGATATTGTTATTACCTAGATACGTTGTCCGAGCTCAATACTGGCAAGACAAAAGCAAGGTAATTGCCCGACATTCACTTAGTCAACCTCCAACCACTGTCGCGGCTATTCGGGTTACTAACTTTTTGTATTTTTATAAATAAAATGCCTTTCTGTGTTTTTAGATGTACAACTTATACTCCAGCTGTGAATAAAAAACACGAATCATTTCATACGTTAGTAAGAAGTATACACCATGTAACTTATTTTTAATAAATGCATTTTATTCGACTGTCTTGGCGACGCGACGGGGCGGTCGACGCCCGGGCCCACTCGGGCTCACTCGGGCCGTATCAATGCGAGCTGCTAGGGCTGTATAGGTATGTGTCATAGTAAAATCTGTGCTGTTTTTATGTGCAATTTTGTTAGCCTATGACGCGTCTATTTGTAAAACGTCATTGCATCCTACAATTTAATTTATAAACGCTTTTACATAGTGACTCAACGGTAAACATTTATGAACACATATCCTACAATATCGGAGGGAAATGCATAAAATAACGTTTTAATCGTAAAATTTATTTAAATCGACGCTATTAAGGCTCTTAATAACTCTAAAATTATCTTTAAATGCCCTTAATGCAACTTTATTGCTTAGATAAACACACATTTCCTTTTGCAAAATGTTTTCGCAAAGGTTGGGAAACAGTAGTTCGGAGTATGCGATTTGTCCGATAGCGCATGATAAAATCTTACTTTCGTTTTCTTTTTTTAAATTCACGTCAAGTGCGAACGAGAAAAAACGCGGGAGAGATTATCTCGAAATTTATTGACAGAAAAAATCTAAGAACCTGTTCTAACTAATTGATTTGAAGTGTTAATTTTTTGTGTGTTTTGTTGAAGAAATAGGGTTTTTTATCCCAATAATAAGGCCCTTCGTATTTCGTATTTCGGGCTGTTTTTTTTATTCGATAGATAAAAATTATAACCCACCTGAATATAAAAGTATGAAAATAGAAATATTTCATGCACACAACTATGCTTTTTAATTTGTTCGTGTTGTATTTTATTTTACGAATAACTTTTCTGTTAAAAATCCATGTTACATACTTAATGAAATTTTAAAATATTTCTTTCTTCTTCCTATTTCACTGAATTAATTCTTCTGAAACGTCAGTACTAATGCTTAGGGCAAAAACTTATTCGTATAGAAAACACCATTGCCCAATAAAAGGTTATAACAGCCACAAATTCAATTAAACGATGATAATTGTGCCTAATAAGCATTAATTGCATTTGTAGGTGCATTTTGATTGTAACATGATAAATCTTTTGGTAAATTAACGTGCTTAACACAACAAAAGTACTTTGGAGTAACGGAATTCATTCATTCAGCCTAATAAAAAGTGTTGTGGTGCGTCTAGATTGGCGAACGTGCGGTATGCCTTCATTATTCCGTGAAAAATACTATCTCTTGCTATTCGACATTAGGTATATTTTGACTATCCTCGATTAAATATTAGGTACAGTTGAGGTTGTCAATCAGTTTGCCACCAGCAATTTTTTTTTAACCATGACGCCAAAATTTTATGGGAAAAAATACCTATTAAAAATTTATGTTTCGCGCCATATTGCGAATCAGACATTGCGCGCGTGCAATTATAATACTATTGCGCTTATAGCGAGTTCAAACTTTAAATGCGTTTAAATTCGTTTACCAATCCAAACACACCCTATTTGTGTATCATAAAAAGTAGAATACAGCCTACTTTTTAGTCGGCAGGGAAAGTAACTACATTACACCAGATGTTATGGATAGTGCACATAAATTAAGTACTTTATTGTAAAATCGAAAGAAAACATCATATATTATAGCTTCCACGAAGATAACAGCGCCTTATTATAATAATTAAGATTTTTTTCACCGCGAACTAAGACTTACATAGATTATTAATATTAATAGGATAAACCAAAGAAGTCAAAACAAAAAAAAACCGTTATTAAAAAGTAAATTTAAAAAATCGAATGCAGTCGCCAATAAAAAAAACTTTACCAATACTTCTCCAATACGAGTGTGCGTGTTTAAAACCTATCGCAGTTACTCAATAGTATCGGGAGCATCGCTGTAATGGTACTTAGCAGGTTTACAGCCCTTACAGAAACAATAATTTAGGATCATAGTACATTTTGTCACGAAATGTTATAAAGTATTAAATGCATTGTAAACAGGGCTGTATAATGTATATGGCTCTTAAATAACAAAATTTGAAGAAAAAATAAAATTTAATACAAGGCTGATAGGAATGGAGTTCCTTTGCCTTTTCTTTTAGTCATATTTTTTTAAGCTATAAAGCTGATAAGTAACATGAAATTAAAAGGAAACATCTCTCTATTAAGGTTATAGCTTAAGGTCCATTTTTCGTCGTATTAAATTTTAAAGGCCGAAATATCCATGCATATTAATTATTTTTACGTTTTTCTTTCAACTGCGAGAACTAATCACTAACTAGACGTGAATTTAAATTCTTTTACTTGTCAATACTTGTTTAGTTACCCAGATTAAAGGTGAAACAAAATGTATGAAAATGGACCTTAAGCTATAACCTTAAACATCTCTTAGGCGGTATGGCTTAGAGACTTTTTTCGTAGTATTTTAATGCTCTTTGCTTTGCCTTCTCCTTTTAAAAACGAGAAAATAAACCAAAAAAATGCAAAACAACGGTGCTAAAAATCATTTTTACCATAATCATTATTATTAATGTGTTTGTTTCTAGTTGCTACAAAATATGCTTTAGACGCAAAATATTTAAAAATAAAATATAATAAAATGCTTTATTCATCACGTAGGCGAACATGGTTGCACTTATGATAAGTCAAGGTACATGAGAACATTTAATTATTACTTAATTAAATTAGCTTATATAAACAAAGACAATATATTAATTCAGAATTGACCCGCAATAACTAAGTTATAAGGCATTAAGGAACTAATTTTCGCTTGTGGTATTTCCAGGCTGTTAAATTTTGTAACCTTTAAAAATGGGTCTATTCCCACCCAAGAACGGTAACGCATCAGCTGTTCCTCTGGCATTATGGATGTTTATGAGCCCCAGTTATAACATACCATCAAACCCGCTTCTTAATTTGCCTTCGCCTTAAAATATTCTCTACAACAGCAGAAATTTAAGAAAATATCATGCATGTTATTATTTAGAAATTTATATAAAACTAATACAGAGATAGTAAATTCGGAATTCGATTGAAGGGTTTGGAGAAAACACTATACTATTCAAGGAATTTACAGGCACCATTGGCGTAGCGTCCATACAACACGATTCCTGACGGCTTCCCCTTAGGATTTATTTTCGTTTATCTTAGTTTTTGTTTTCTGTTAAATTAGCCGCAATATGTTAATTAAGGCAATTCTCATTGCTTCGGGTTACCTTTTGAAAAATGTCATCCTTCGCCACTGACAGGCACTGCCACGAGGCAATACTAGTTCTTAAAAACTTTACCAGTCGCTTAACGAAACTGAAATGCTACACAGCTATTTCATCTGAAATCTATTTCAAAACATACAATAAACATAAATTCAATCACTTAAGACTAATGGTATAATAAAAAATTATGTTCAAAATCCAATTGCAAGTGGTCGGCAGTTGCCCAATCGTAACGTAATTTGTGCAACTAAGCTTTGGAGAGTTTTTAGAAGCCCTTATTTGTATTGCATGTATGTATGTTTGAGTCAAATCTTCAAACTGGATTTTAAAGCAGTGATCCTTAACCGGTTAAGGTGATTTTTTTTGTTAAATTTAGTTGATAAAAATAAAAAAAAAATACTTTATTTATCACGTAGGCGAACAAAGTTGCACTTACGATACGTCAAAACAAAGCATAAGAATAATTATTATTATTTCTAAACAACTATTAAAATTACTTATATAACTATGGACTTTTAAAATAGGGATAAAATTTATATAGATAACTAGCTTCCGCCCGCGGCTTCGCCCGCGTGGATTTCGGGTTTCAAAAATGGAGAAGGTGCTCAATTTGTCGGGATGTTTTTTTAATTTATGGTGGTATACAGGTGGTCCGATTGTCCGGTCAGGGTCTGATGATGGGATCCTGGTGAAATCGAAGGAACTTTTAACCATTAAGGTTGCACACGAAATGACGGAAGCTTAAAAATGGAGTAACTTCTCCCGTTTTCCCAACATTTCCCTTCACTGCTCTGCTCCTATTAATTGTAGCATGATGAAAAGTATACTATAACCAGCACAGGAGTATGACAAATAATTGTACCAAGTTTCGTTAAAATCCGTCGAGTAGTTTTTTGTTTCTATAACGGTTACACAGACAGACAGACAAAAATTTTACTAATTGCATTTTTGGCATCAGTATCGATCCCTAATCACCCCCAGTTATTTTGGAAATATATTTCATGTACAGAATTGACCTCTCTACAGATTTATTATAAGTATAGATATGCAAAAGTAGCTCAAAAATTGTCCATAACGAAAACATGCATTTTAAAGTAAAACAAAAGAAATAATATCGTGAAGCCAACCAAATAACTAATGATATATTAAATTTTGTGACTGTTCAATTTAGTCGGGTCCGCGATATCACTTTTGTTGAGTTTCAGAACGCGACATTACATTATTATATTCTGTGCTCCAACGCACACTGCTTTGATGTTAGGAACACACCTACATTGCTTAGACAACAGTGAACTTTATACAATAGCAATAAAGCTCAAATTGACTCTACGTATTAGTTAGAAAACGTTTGTATGGGAAATAGAAAAATGCTGTTTTGAGGATTTTCCCGGCAATTATTCGAATTTTTCTCACCTTTTAAACCTTCCCTAGACCTCCACGAATAATTCAAGACCAAGATAAGATAAATCCGTTCAGCCGTTCTCGAGTTTTAGCGAGACTAACGAACAGCAATTCATTTTTATATATATAGATGCATGATTGGCTAAACTTCATTCTAAATCCAATATGGTGGACCGAAGATAGACTAGTTATTTTTTGCAGATTTTTTGTACACGCCCATCAAAGCAAACCCTTTCATGTGTATAAATTAAAGGGTTTGCTTAGAGAAATACAAAAAATAAAATTACTTCATTCTCCAATTTTACTATAATTTATTTATTGTAGAAATTCGGCGATCTGTTACCCAAAGTGATTGCTATGGCTTTTTAAAACAACAGACCATTATGTTGGCAGTACTTAATCTCCGGTACCAACATTAAAATTCCACTAACAGTTAACCAGACCCACATTAGTGTAACGTAAACATAAAATAATTTTATGACAGATGCGACCCAAAATATCATTGTGGATCTCTTGACATACATAGCTTGACTGAATGCGCAAATCATATAATATAGGTCACCAAGCCATGTGTTATAATTAATGTTAAAACTGTTGTAACACCAAAGGAGACAAATGCATTTTGTAATGAAATTGTAGCTAATTTTATCTGAACATGTATAGGAGGCCATTTTTATTATCTTATAGAAATTAAAGGTAGTGTGATATTTGTTTTGCTATTGGGTTTCGGACGAAGTATAAAGCAAATTAGTTTTGTTGCAATTTCAAAGGATAAAAACAAGCGAAAGTATGAACGCTCATTATAAAATATTGATTTTTAGAACTTGAAGTGGACGTATACAAAAACTAGAATTTCATTGTAATAATTCCCACGAGCAGAAGAAAAAGTTTATTCATATTTCTGGTACCTTGACAGTATCATTCTTGTTTAAAGAATGGTATAAACCTGGTCGATTCAGCATTAATTGCGAACTTTCTTATACGAAGATAACAACCGAGCCCCCAGCATCTGATGGTCAGCAAATAAGGTCTAAATATAATGGTTTGTCGACTGAACCTCCTAAGTCCAACTATCCCTTGCTAGCCGAAATAATTATACTGGTTTGTTTGGAACTAGGTACTCACAGCCTAATCCCTACACGCGTCACGCTCACGTGGGCCACTATGGCGGGTTTTAACACTTTGATGGTCGCTATTCGGACGGATATAAAATATGTCCTACTTAATATTTTTAATCAACGATCACCTCTAGTAGATACTCCGGCGCCTCGCGAGCGCTTTCCCGCGGATGTCTACAAGCGATGGGTCACTGTATGACGCCATCTATACAATAGAAATGCAAATAAAATAAACCCAATACCAACAGTAACATAAAACGTTTACTGTTAAACTAAACGTGCATATTTTACAGTTATTTAAACTAACTAGTCTGTTTGTCTATTGTTAGCGTTTTAATGTTTACTTATAATAAAATATTATGCAACGCTAACTAGAAAGTAAAGTTAACGGTTTACCGTTGTCTATGTCTTTAGATTTTCTAGTGTTTTATATAGTAAGGTAGCGGTACCATTGATGGTCTACTTGATTTTAACACATGAAATACATCAAGAAAAATCTTTGGTAATTCTTTTTATCAAAGGCACGGGAAAAGCTTTACTGCACCCGGTAAGTGAAAAGATGTCCAAATACATATCGACTGCAAAGATAAATATCACCGGACATTCGCATTAGGAGTTACTTAACCAACTATGCATTGTAGTCGAAACTAAACGCGTGTGAAAATTTCCATCTTAATCGGTTGAGAACTGCTTTACAATTCATTTGCAACAATTTCCCAGAACATACAAATAAACATTTGAAGTTAAATAATAGTTTGTAAAAAGCCTTATCTATCTATCTATACATATTATATAAGCGATCATAGTTATATAAGTGATCTTGAGTGCTATTCAGAAATAATAATTATTCTTATAAATTGTTTTGAAGTATCATAAGTACAACTTTGTTCGCCTACGTGATAAAGTATTTTATTTTATAAAACAAAGCTGTCTGATCGATTTGCCCTAAATCTACTGAACGGATTCTTGTACAGTTTTTACTAAAAGATAGTACAATTCTTGAGGAAGGTTTCAGTAAATAGTAAATTACGGTTTTATGTAAATTTACTGAAATATAACGATTACTGGTGAAGAGGTTGTAAAAATTCTCGGGGCTTAAGACGCGGGAAAATCTTTGCGAGACTGATTATAAAAAAAAAAAATATTTTAAGACTTAAATATGTTAAAAACTATAGATCACAAGAAAGTACGGGCGGTTACGTTTATGTCGTGGCGCTCACTAGCTACCAGTCTATCAATTTACTACCCTCATTCAATTGCTTAATAAAAAGGGTTTCGTTTGATAATATATGAAACGATAAACAAACAAAACCCCACAAATTGCGGAAGTAATACGTACGTATTAATGAAGACGTACGGCGACAATTGAGGTGTGAGTAATTAAACGTGTGACTTAACTCCACAGCATAAAAGTTTGTTTAAATGTCTATTATGTTGTAGTTATGTTAGAATTTGCATTTTTTAAACTATATTTGAAGTAGTTAAAAGTCAAACTATAAGTACAGTCATGCACAAAAGTTCTGGAAATATTCAAAACTTCATAACGCTTCTACATAATTTAATTATTATTTCAAACGAAATACTATTTTCCTTTATTTTTGTAAAGATAAAACGATTTTTGATACAGACACAAAGGGTTAAAGGCGATTACAAATTTTGAATTTGTTCAGGTCCTTTTGTGTCTGACTGTACAGTAGTTATGGTACGGGCATTTTACATATCAATACGTTTTGTGATATAAATATGTAAATATATGTTTATCTCTTGCCGGTTGATATTTTGGGCATCTCTTCACTTACCATCACGTGAGACTACTTTACCGAGTCCTCAATAAAAAGGACTGCATTTATTTTATTTTATCATACAGGAAACAGTAATACACACAAATAAATTAATACAAATTACTTAATACATAATACCAATAAAATTTCCAACATATAAATTTAATAGGTAATGAGAGAAAATTGAAATAATTAGATTAAGAGACATTAAAAAGATACAAAGCATATTTAATATGATAAAATAGAACTCATAAATGTATCTTATCAAACAAACGACTTAACAAAGTCGTAGAAAGTCAAAATTATTTCACGAATCCAAACCAACTCGATATGTATCAGTTTTATCGCAAAACGGCTGATATAGTTTACGAATGCGACGTTTATATTCAAATATAAGATTACGCTGTTCTTTGTGGGTAGGTAAATTGAGAAGGTAATTCAAAGATGAGGGCTTTCGAAATATTATAACCAGTTGTGCAACATACAATATGTTAATAAGTTATGGCGTAGTGTTGGGAAAGATGGTAATGTTGTTGAAAAAAGCGGTAGTCTTGGATAGAATTTGCGATCCTTGCGTTGGAGATTTAATGATGTTGATCTTTATATACGTAATCATACCCCCTTATTCATAGACGTTTTTTATTAAATAAAGAGAAAATTCATGATTCCTGAGAGGGTTGTGCACTAATAAGAAAATTTAAATTAATTTATTCCTTATTTTACGAGCATATAAATGAACTGCTCTAAACAACAATAATAAAACCAATTGTATTTTTTTATTCTTATCATGTATTGTAGTCTAAAGTCTTTACCTTAAACTGATTTTGAAAAGAGCAACACCAGAGTTTCTTGTCTGGTGAGAACTGCTTTCCGAACTGGTGGTAGAGTTAATATTGACGGAATCTAAATAATGTGTAACATTTTACGGATTCAAATAAATCATTTCATTTAAGGACGGAGCATTGCTGTGATAACAAGTTTGTTTCTCAGTGCTGACGGCATGGCAGCCGTAGACATAGGACCGTTTTGATTGGCTAATATTGTGATACAACTTGAATCTAATTGGCTGTTAAATAAACAAAGCTTAACAAACAGCAAGCCGTCAGATAAACTAAGCTGAGAAACAGACTTGTTATCACAGCAATGCTCCGATCTTAGATAAATAACGTCTATGAATAAGGGGGTTAATTTTTATGACATCCTTTCTGATTTCAGACAAATCAAGAGTCTATTATACAACTATAAGATGAAATTTATCAGTATTTGATTAAGTGCTGTAATTTTCATCAAATTTATAAATGAATAAAAAAAAGCTTTTTTAGAACTACTTCCGTACCCGCCATTACTCTTCTCAATCACGTCATAACGGATATAAGATATTTCCCTCATATTGTAAACACCATCGATATTTTACGACATTACGCCTGTTGTATAGAAACAATGATTATGATATATTTATGATAATTTTATTATATTGCATCAATGACTTCATGTTATACGAAAAAATGCGAGAATTTTGAATCGATTTCTTAGGAAAAATACAGTTATCGAGTGATACGCGAGATTAGCATTTATTAAGACAGGAATAGGGGTTATTTATGTCTTTATTAAGCGGATTAAATTTATCTACGTGTTTTATTGATTCCTACTGATAGAACGACGATCCTTAACGGTATTTTTGACGTAATTTTCTTCCTTATGTTCTTGGCGAACCAGTTTGGACTTGTAGTCCTTATTCCTATAACGATATGGACGGGAATATTTATTATCCTACTAGTCCCACAGCGTAATCTTCTAGAGTAAAAAGTAAGCTTAACTCAGTGTTTTATACCAAAAAGTGTCTCAAATACCCTCCCAAAAATATTTTCATCTTAACACTGCAATAAAATCCAATATTAGAGTTGGGAATTCTCATACACAGCAGAATTTTTGTAACTCCAATTCTAAGACGTCAAAATGCTTATTTCTCAGCCCTCGCTTTCTTTTCTCCCTGCCATATCGCTGTAATGTCAACATCTGTCAGCCCACCGCGAGGGTAGATCAAAAGATTCATCATCAAGGCGGATTGCGTCTGTCAATCACAAATGTTAACGCTCCCCTAAATAGTAGCATAGCGTATTAGTCCTCATTTCATCTGTTTGCAGTTTTTAATGGAGAAATTATTCATTTCTAATAAGCAAAAAGGTTATTTGCAATTTTACTTTAGCGGTAAAATAAAATTTAAAATAATAAAAGCAAAGGAGCTTACTAAGATAAATAAATTAGAGAATGATAGTAATATATTTACCTAGCACTGTTCAAGCCAGTATCAGTAAAGAAAGATGGCCGTCATCAAGTCCTGCGCCGAACCGTTCATAGACTATCCGATAACATTGATGAAGTCATTAAATTATGCTAAAGGTTTATGATACTACATTGCTGTGAACAACCAAAGAGTATTGTTAACCTTAAGTTTACAATTAAGTTAGGTACAGATTATGAGCACTCATTTAATAAAGTGTCATGTATTAGTATTGTTATATAAGTAATTTTAATTGTTTTTAAGAAATAATAATTATTATTCTTACACATTGTTTTGTCGTATTATAAATGCAACTTTGTTCGCCTTTGTGATAAATGAAGTATTTTATTTATTTATTGAACTTCCAAAAAGGTACTAAATCACCGGTCGCTGCTAAAAGTATAGTAACTCTGGCAGTATCTTTATGACCTTTGCCTAATTTAAAACTAAAATGGCGGTTAATTTCTTGTTATCATAGTCAAGAAAATAATCCGACATATAACGGCTGCTTAATCGCTGTTGAAAATAGTTTAACAGTTCCATAAGCCCAAATAAGGTATTAATTAGTTATAATTAACGGCTATGGTTAATTAATTCTCAAGAATTTAATAAAATTTTACGTAGCGGCGCCATGACAGTTAAATAGAGCGACCATTTATAAAAATATAAACTACATATTTAGTTATATTTTTTCGCAACGATCCCAAAGATAGGCAAGTACCTTAGAATAAAATAATTATTAAAGGCAATATTACGAAAATATTTGTACAAACACCTAAAATAAACCGCTCGAATCTAAACCTCCTACTTCTAAAATTATTATGTTCGAGTTAATTTGTGTCTTGGGACTTCAAAATGACACTGCATAATGATGTCGGACCATCTTTAAGGCAACACTAAAATAAATCACTCCAAAATACATGGGATATTTACATTTTGCCCTTATTTGTACACTCTCCGGGACAAGTATTAATAGAATTACAAACAAACGCACGGAAGTTCAAATATGTACGTCTATTCCCGTTTTAACTGTACGTAACTGGTTAGGTAATACATATTATGATAACAATGTCTTTCCTGTAGGTATAACATTTTATTTTCCATAAATTTCCATAGAAACATCGGTGTTTTGGAATATAGAATTTATTTGCCTCAGTATTTGTATTGGTTTCCCAAGATAGAGGCCTTGCCTAGTTTGGGTACCCCTGGTAATTTGCGTTGTTGTTTATAATTTCCTGTAATTTTATTTATTTTTGTATATTTTAAGCTCTTATGTAAGTCTGATTTGTAATAAACTATTTGAATTTGAATTTGAGTAGTAGTTGTATTGCCGGCCAACTGCTTTGAGATCTCGGATTCCATTTGGTATAAGTGATATAAGTAAGCTTGCTTACCACATCATAGAATGGAATACAGACGGCGGAAAGAAGGTGGGAGAGGTGCGCGTTTGCCCACCGCTTTTGGAAAATTGTGAGTATATTTATGTATTATTAGCATAATGCAATAGTTGTTAAAGAATGCATCTATCAGAGAGCCTTGCAAATCGAACAATCACCGTTGGAAGGCAACACTCAGCGCGATCAGGCTCTCAAGAACATCGTAATGTTAATCCTAACTAATTGCTACTAACAGCTTACCTGTGCAAACACGTAAAATAATATGTATTAATTATCGTACAATATAAGGCTTAATCATAACAAAATACATATTAATTTGGGGTTTAAATTTTAAAATATTGATGCCTTCATACTAATAATAATTAACAATAATGAGTAGGGGTTGCGCATTATTTATGTTTCATAGCCTCAAGACCTCACTTCTGGCAAATAAGGAAGTAGGTGCTTAGTGGTAAATAATTGTAAATCAACAATAAGTGCTGAAGTCTCGGGTTCGATTCTCGGATCGGACAGTGATATTGTTTTTTTTACTCAGAATCAGCCCGGAGTCGTCCTATAATACAACTATGTTACCGAGGCAAGACAGTTTCATAATTTAAAATGCTGTTACGTTACATTGATGTAATAATAACAATGTTTATTTATTAGAACAAAGTTGATTACAATAATTGGTCGCTGGAGTCCCTTATGTAGGTAATGTGTTTATAGTTTAAGACCGGACATGACGATAGCCCTTGTTGGATACAATAGCTCTGTGAAATACACACTATATACAAAGGACAAAAGAATTTGAATGCAATAATTCTCTCATAATACAATGTGTTGTTTCCAATGGGTATTTCATGACATAATAGAAACAACAATCCTTTGACAATATAGTCAAATGTTATTAGGTATGTAATGATATTTTTTCTTTACTTAATTTGGGGACAATTACGCATGACAGTCCCATCGTACTCTAATACATAATACAAACTAATAGGTACAATAATTCAGACATAAATTCGAACAGACTTCGAGCTTGGAAGCCGTTGGCTGACATAAGATTACATGATACATAACAACATTAGTTTTGCAAGTATGTAATGATAATATCGTGTGAAATCTTCAATAGATTCTTTAAAAGAAAAAGTAATTTAATAATTAAATACGTACGTTTTTAATGAGTTCACGAAGTAGTTTCTGTCAAACTAGATTCACAACAGCTTCGAACACAGGTGGCGGAAGGGGACAAGGTTTCATTATTTGCACGTTAATGTTAAGTAGTTACTTTTAAAGGCCGCGATCTATCAGTTAAAATGGGGTCATAATCGGTCCAGTTTGCAGACGTTCGCTGATTGGCGGGAAAAAAATCATTACTATAGACACGATTTAAATATTCAAATACGAGATATAAAACAGTTATTTTGTATTAAAAACACTTTAATTTTATTTATGTGTAAAGTTTTTACCTTTTTCGAATTTGACCATAAACAAAACCGAAGTATCTGTAAACTATAGACAAATAGACCGTTAACAAGCATTACAACACCGCAACTGGTCATAGATAAGCAAATTCCCGCCTAAACCCTATAAAATTTATCACCGTAAAACGCCCACTAAATTCACCTTCATTAATACTAATCCAAAAGTAGACTATTTTATCTGTTCACGGTTGTAAATTAATGATTACAAAGTGCGGTTAGCCAACATCCAGAGAGCAGGACTTTAAATCTTCAACTCGGCCACACACGTAGAGTGTTAAAAAAGTACGGACGCGAGACGCCTTGTCTATAGTCAGAATGTTAGAGTTGTGTATTATCTATTGTAAATCGATTTTTAATCATAGTGTTTGGAATCAATTGGGTGATACAAGGATAATATAGTTGATAGCATCATTTTTTCACTTTCAGTCTCAGCTCCTGATGTAATATAGTGGTAATGTACTGGTAAAAACGTTCAAGGAAACGGCTGCCTCGTGGCGTAGTTGTATTTCGGTACGACTGCAGTGCTGAAGTCTTGGGTTCGATCCCAAGTCGGTCAAACTATATTGAGTATTTCTACTAAGCTCGTAATCTGGTATTTGTGCCGATATGTCGATAGGCTCGCTTCCTACCACATGAATACAGGACGAAATACACGCGGCAGAAAGTAGTGCACCTGTTTCACCCCTGCGAAGATAAAAAGCGTGTGTGTATACATATAATTTAACGAATCGAATCCTTAATCGATTTGTCAACATGAGTATCGATATTAACTGTCTACGATTTCACAACACGCCGTGACAAGCCTAGAGTAAATGATGCATTCATTATCTAACATCATGTAACATCGTTCTATTTTTCACGGTGAAATAGGCATCACCATTTTAATTGTCTGTATAGGAATCTTAAGATGTTTCGATATTTATGATATTTTATGTGGCGTTAAATTCTTTGAGATAGGTTCAAATTAATTTTGTTTCAACTTCGATGTCGTCATGCTGACAAAATATTTGTTTTGGGAAATTGGATTTCCGCATTTCAACATACTCTATACTATAAGGTTTGTTAATTTTATCGAATTGAGTGATAAAATGAGCATTTTATTGCAATAAAAATATTTTACGGATTTAACCACGGTTTTTTTATAATTTTCTCCCGACGTTTCAGACTTTGCAGCCTTCGTGGTCACAGGGCAGATGTGCATTTTATTCGCCAATAACTAAGGTCATCGATGTTTTAATTTAAACAGGATCAAAACTTACTAGTAATGTAATAATAATAATATCAGCCCTGTATTATATAATGTCTCACTGCTGGGTACGGGCCTCCTCTACTACTGAGAGGGATCAGGCCTTAGTCTACCACGCTGGCCTAGTGCGGATTGGTAGACTTCACACACCTCCGAAATTGCTATAGAGAACTTCCCAGATGTGCAGATTTCCTTCACCGTTAAAGCGAACGATAATTCATACAGAAAACACACATGATTTTAGAAAATCAGAGGTGTGTGCTCTTGGGATTTGAACCTGCAGACATTCGTCTTGGTAGTCCGTTTCACACCCAACTAGGCTATCGACACTTTTTTTTTAACTTACTACCAATACATAATTTGGCACTTGGATTACAAAGCTCTGCATGACTGCACAGCACTCATCGCGGCTGAACAAAACGTGGGTCTCATAAATTAAACTATTTTTCGGATTTTATCGCGGTTTTAATATTTTACTTTTACTTAATGTTTTGAAGACTTTGCAGCCTTCAGGGGGGGGGGGGGGGGGCTAGTTTAATTTTAATGTCTAACATTCAACAAACATAAGAAATCATTATGTTGGTCTCATAACTTCAAATATTACTTACACTTTTTTTTAAAATGGTGATATGCGTTCGCTGTCCTTAAACCCACCACTACAACTCCTGTAAGCCAGGATCAGGCACGCATTTTATGACACCGAGCGGTGAAGCTCTGCGAGTCTCAGGGAACACTAATTTGTCTTTATCCCGCAACGAAATTTATCAAATAATAATATAGGGAGGAGTTGGAAATATTAATTATCCACTTCCCTCCATAACAATAATTGCGAAATAGAGTACATATAGGTACTGCAGGCTGCTGTTTGGAGGTGGAAATGAACAAAGCATGGTACATCTCAATGGTCTTAGAGACCTCCCACCGAGTATAAAACGCAAACGAGCTAGTGGGTGTCTTAATGACCACTGCTCGCGCACACCCACAGCCTCAGGCCAAACATGAACCTCACCTACTAAAAAGGTATTTACTGAAATATTTTAAAGATATTTTATTACCCATTTGTATCCATTATCACATTTTTCAATGGATATTTTGCCTCACCCGTCTTCTTCAGGCCAGTGGTGAAGGGTGAAATTTTCTAAAAGGGAACCCGACACAACATATAGGTACTAATTAGAGTCTTCATAAATTCTACATGAAGAGAAGCCGGTAGGAATCGGGTTATATGGACCCTTCGCCACTGCAGAGTATAAATTGTAATCTACGTTCGATTCTTCAAACAATAAAAATGTTTAGGAACCAGTGTGTTGCTCTTTCGCACTCTTAATAAAATAATGACCTATTTCAAAATTGTTTATTTGTGGCAGTCGTCGGAAAACTAATTTTTGTTTGCTACCTTTTTTTTAAAGTTGCTATAAAATTGAGCTTATTAAAGATAGGTAAGAAATGAAACCTACAGCATTGGAAAAAAAGGGGAAAAAACTAAAAGGTCGCAAACAGAAATTGCTTGTTTGACGATTCCCACAAATTGTCAATTTTGGAGTGGATCATTATTTTATTAATATTGCGCTGTATTAGAATTTGTTTAAGATTGTGATAAGCTCGCCATGTATATCATCGTGGAACCGAAAACTTCGCCAATTTGCGTATTGTAGCATTGTTATAATAACTTAACTTTTTTTTTAAGTACTTAATGCATGCTGTCTCCTTAGATGTAAGATGCCCATTGTTTTATACCATATTTTATTTTTATTTTAAGCTGTAATTGATTTATGTGTTATCTTTTTTGGAGAACTTATAATAAATAAACTACCAACGCCCCTGTCTACCTCATTGGGAATAAGAGCGTTAGTTTATAATACAACTACGATTACAGAACATGCTTATCGATTCAGTTTTACATTTCTTAAAAAAACCTTTTTGTTTCTTTATACTAATACAATAGCTTTTCAAACTTTACCATCAAAATTGTATTAAGCCCGGTTTACATAAGTCATTATGTTATACGGTTTGTGTAGACTGTAGAACAATGGTTGATTGAATCGCAGCCTGTAACAATGCACAGGAACACGGCGAAAGTCGTAAAATGTGTGATTACTTCATTTTGTATGATTTCTTTCTTATCGTCCAATTATACAAATATTTTCGTAAACACATACTTATGTGGAGGTATTTGGTTCATTAGATTTCATAGGCGGAATCCACTAATCAGATTTCGATAAAACACACAAGCCAATAATTGCAATAAAAGATCCCAACGTTTTGTTTTTGATCCATCGAGAATATTGACCTGTTAGAATAGTTATTTTTCACAAGGTTACAAAAAGTGAAATTTACGGTCGATATCGGATTGAATATTAAATTAATTGGGTTTATTATAAACGGGCGACAGACAATAATTGGTCCTAGACTATTGATAAATCCCCTTTTAATTAATAATTAATAAGCATTAAAGCTAATCAGAAAGTAGTAATTTATACCAATAAGTAATTTTGTTAATGCTTGTTGAATCATGAATGGTAATATAATTGTTAATTTATCTATCTAGTGCTTGTTTTAAACAAGGTATGCGAAGTGCATATAATTTTGATGAATTGAAGGGGGGACGGCGCGTACGCAGTCCCCACTACCAAAAATTACGCGTCCGAGTTACCCACATTAGGGGTAATCGCAAGGGTCAACCCGTCCGCAGTGCAATGGACAGGCCTCGCCCTGGGGGAACCGCCTTGTTGATCACGGTGTCCCCTACGCCAGGTAAGTATGATTTAAACAACTACGGCACAAGTCGCCTATGAACCGCGGAGAATCTTGATATCGCGATTTACAAAGTTACTTTAAATTGAGCAGCGACATCTATCTACTGTTATGTAGAACTTAATTGTATCTAACTAGATTTCAAATTTGAACGTAGATGACCGATATGTAATAAAATTAGCACATAAATTCCCATATAATGTTTTTCTTTTCCTAAAGACGCTAAAACAGAATAAATAGGTATATCACTATGATTTTGATAAATAAAATATTATGCATTTTACACAGTGGGGTAAATTGGCTATAGTGATTTGTGACTAACTTCATGATCATTGTAATTGATTGCCAAGCGTCAAATGTCATTTTTGAAAGCTTAGATTCTGTACCTATTTAGCTTAGGTTTTTATATAAAAAGAAAGACGGCTTATATAGTCGCTACCGGAACCACTGCATTTATAGATTAATTGCAAAATTTAAATCAATTATAATGAGTCAGTAGCGCGACTTTGAACCCTTACGCAATTAATTATTAAGTCATCGTGATTAGATTTTTTTGAGAAGAAACCGAAAGATTGGTGCAAAAAATATGTAAACATTTGCGATTATTACGATCATGACTATAGAAATGAGTATTGCTTGCCTCAGAAACGTTTGATTGACTCACGCGTGTTTGCTTCCTATTTCTGCTGTTAATTATTCCATTTCAACATTGAGTGTTTTGCGTTGACACACAATGGACGTGTTTTGTGGCAAAATTATGGATAAAGTTAAGTTAGTTTGGTCCAAAACGAACCGGTGGCACAGAGGTAAGTGACAAATATTTTTATTATTAATAATTTACCTAACCAACCCTTCATATTGTTTTTCTTTTTAAGTTTTTCCCATCTTGGTTATTTCTGAAGTATATACGTGTTTTCCCATGAGTGAGTCAATTGGATAATGTGTTGCGGTTCTTACAGTGAAACTGCTGTTTTTTACTTCTAGTTCACTTGTTAACATGAAGTTTTTGTGACTGTTTCAAAAACATTTGCTGAATCATAGAATTTAATTGGATTTTAGTAAAGGATTTACCCTTACGTATATGTTAATAGGTAATACATTATATGCTTTAAATCATAATAATGATCACGAAAAAAATATTTTCACTTAAAAAAAAAAAAATCCTTTTTTTCCTTTTATGTTTGATCAGTTTTGTTCTAGAAAATGAGTCAAATTGCTTCCTTATTCTATCAATTTTGGTTTTCTGATTTATCATATTTTTAGATATAAAAAATCTTCCTATTATTTTTACCCAGGGCTAGCTAGAATAGTGCCTTATTACTATTATAATGAGAGAAATAGAGAATCTTTACATAACCAACAAGAATTCAATCTTTCAACATTTGTAGGAGCATTATTAATATCATTTGTTGTCAACAAACTTATCTTCTTTAGCACAGTGCTAATATTGCTTATCGATATGATACAGCATTTATGAATTAAGCAGATATATAAGATTTTTCAATGCTATAATATTAAACAAATAGACAAAAAGGAAAAATATATATATTAAAATAGAAAAGAAAACTTAACTTAGGTAGATATAGATTTATAAAACAGCAATTTCTAAATTAAATTGTCTATGATATATGTCTCTTAAACATAAAACATGTGTAACTAAAAGTATTTACAGAAAATTCTGACAAAGATTTTTTTTATGTAAAAAAACAACATACATTATTATAATTGATCTTATGATAATCAGAATATAAGTATGACTTTTTTTTTAGTTATCTATAGTGATTAATTTTTATCATAATTAGGGCTCAGAAAGCTTTGCCTATTGGGCACCTGCAGAACATGGTTGCCAGACTCAAGCTTGGAATCACCTGGATTTATTATGCCCCTGGCCAGTATATATTTATAGTATAAATAAAAAAATCCTGGACATTGCTATTTGTTTTGTTTACCAACCACCTAATGCCCTTACAGAAATCCAATGTCAAGCCCCACTGTATTAGAAAATAACTCACAGAGTTACAGCACTTTAATATCAAACCTGAGACCTTCCGGTCTCTACCATATAATGCAGCGGTGAACTGCTGGACATTGGCATCACCTTTAGATTTCTAGATATTTCAACAATATTTTATCTTAAGTTGTTTAAAATTTTCCATACTATTGTTTCATTAATTTAAAATGAAAATGCAACTAAAATTGTTGATTTCGTACATATATTCTTAAAATGCTCATAAAAAAATCTTTATTTTATTTTAGCATTCCTGCTATTGTTTCTGGTGGAGCTGAGGATATTCCCAAGTGGTCAAATCGGCTTCACATGCAATGATCCAGCACTATCACACCCATTTACAGGTGATACTGTCAGTTGGAAACTACTTCTAGCCACATGCATACTGCTGCCACTGGTGATCGTGAGTATTCATATTTTGTATATAAATAAAATTGTTAGTCAGTAACAATTTCATGGATAAAGTGCTGAACCAATTATGATGAGATTTATTATGGAAATAGTTGAAGGTGCAATAAAGGACTACAACACTGGATGAGACTCACTCGAGTTTGGGTTACGGGATAAAGCTTTTTGAAATGTAGATTTATTCACTCATGAAAATTCACACAAACATAAACAATTTCCCTCTTCTTTTTCAAAAAGAAAACTTATTGACACAATGTGTACAAAATAAGAGGAATGATAAACCAAGTAATAGGATATAAAAAAAACTATGTAAACAAGAAGCAATCATTAACATAAGCAAAATTTCATGATCGGTTTGAGTTCTAAAATCGTAAATGTGTAACAAATTAAAAAACTCACTTTCATAATATTATTAAGGATACTTCGTGAGCACCGGGCTTCCTCTTCCTTGAATTGAAGAGTAGGGCAGGCATGATAATTTATCTTTTAGGCAGCAGGGTAACATGGCAAAAAATAATTTGAGAACCCCTGATCAAAATTTTTTGATAAATAATAATCTAATTTTAAAACTGAAATTCTTTCTTCAATATGATATCATTCATTAGCTTGAATCTCTACATTGTTATAGAGGTTCCAGCTAATGAATGACGCAACACAATTTAAGCAAACACGTGAAACTTATCAATAAGGTGATAAAAATATAGATAAATTCTATCTAACCAGGAAAAAAAACCACGCTATTTTGTGGTAAAATATGGAACTAACTTTTTGTATTGACAATAGGGCTGCCATCCGTCCGGAATTCACCTGATTTGTCATTTGGGGTTTTATAGGGTGTCTGGACATTTTTGTTGTCAGAGGAAATCCATGTTTTTATAAATAATATTAGCCCTGTATTATATACTGTCCCACTGTTGGGCACAGGCCTCCTCACTACTGAGAGGGAATAGGCCTTAGTCTACCATGCTGGCTTAGTGCGGCTTGGTAGACAGGTATGCAGGTTTCCTCACGATGTTTTCCTTCACCGTTAAAGCAAGCGATAATTCACCAAAAATTACAGGCCTATTGTATACCAGCCTTACCATCAGGCGAACGTTGAGCTCGTCTCGTCATTCAAAGCAATACAATACATTTTTGTACAGCTTTTTAGTTATTCCAAAAAAAAATGATGTTAGATCATGGTTTTGATTTATAGTGACAGCAATGAATGATCTCATTTCATTAACCTTTGCTCCATCGCCTACGTAGATGTGGATCGGACATCATTATGTAACTGATTCTAGAATGTAAGTTCGCAGACTGCATGGTTTGTGTATTGGGAAGGCTATGAAACGAACGTTTGCAGGTTTGAAAACCATACAAAACGAATGTTTGCAAATAGTTCTTTAGGGACTGAGTGTGGTGAGACCGAAATTCGATTATAGTTTGCAAGATTTGTATCTTAGTGAGGAAGTTAACGTGCTTGATAAGTGTAATAATATAAGCCCTGTGTTATATACTGCTGAGCATCTCTACTGCTGGGTCTTCTCTACTGCAGAAGAAGCCATAGGCCATTACGCCACGCTTGCCAAGTGCGGGTTGGCAGGCTACATACCTTCAAAATTCTTATGGACAATCCTCATGTTACAGCGAAGTATAATTGACCCATAATGCATACGTAACTTCGATAAGTAAGAGGCGTGTGTTTGGGTTTTGAACCTGCAAACATTATAACCTTGCATCGATATTTGTTTATACGTTCTTCCGCGAAACACGAACAAATCCACATAATACATTGCTTTTAACAAGTATATTATTATAATTTTCATAATTGGTCCTTCGAGCGAGATGAAAGTATCTTATGAGGCTATTTCGTGTTAATTAAGGATATATAAATTATGCACGAATTATCTGATCTACTATATTTACATAATTGATATTTTTAATGAACCTTCTATTGTAAGGAATAGTTGTTTTCTCACTAAGATTCAGACAAACTGGTCTTTTTAAACCCGAACCAGTTAAAGAAAAACAGACGCGGCGGGAGACTGTTTTATAATATGTAACCACTAAGCAGGATATTGCTGGGTGCGCCCGCTTCCAATAGGTCGATCTGGAAATCTTTAGAGTAGGCCCATGTTCAGTAGTGGGCATCCTGCAGCTGATGATGAACCACTAAGCATATTATGATATATTTTTTCAAAATCGGTCCTGTTTTTTTTTCTTTTATTTCTGTTTGCTTCTAAAAAAACAATTTACACTTTCGCAAGAAGTCTCCACTAGCTATATTTATGGGTTTAGACTTCAGTATAACCTTCATACTCCAATAAATAAAATATATATTTTTTCAGATATTAATAGTAGAACGAAAGTACCATGCAGACAAGTCGGTGAATCCAAAACAGTTGGCGCTGTTCTGGTACAGGGAGCATCTATTTGGAGTCCTCGTCAACTTAGTGACAGTGCAAGTCTTGAAATCCATCGTGGGATCACCACGTCCGCATTTCTTTGACACCTGCAGCCCCAAGGAGGCTTTGACGTGTCAAGAGTAAGTACTATTTTGCACATTTTTTAATACTTTTTAATGACGAGACGAGCATGCCTCTTGCTTGACGATAAACTATAAGACCGCCCAAAAATAGTAGAAACACCATCCAAAACTTTTAATTACGAAATGCTTATTGGGACACAGCTGAAAAACAGTGCTGTTTAACAGCGTATAATGAGCTGGTAACACTTCTACCACACATCATGCAAGGAATCCGTTGTATGCCTCGTATTGTTAACTGTGTGTGTGTTTTATTTTCTTTTTATACGTTTTTTTTTGTATTTATGTGTGTGTAGAAAAATAAATCGTTTAAAAAAAATACGTCCAAGTATCAGATATTGAGTCTAACAATGCCCATTAACTACGCTGGCTTCAATGTCCTTCAATGTAGACACAACAGTGAATAGACACTGTTGCCTGGCGGTAAAAATAGACTCAGACGGCCCCTTAACTTGCCATCAGTAAAGATAGAGCAAAAAGGTGAACAAAAAGAAGATTTACTTTGAATATATAATTAACAAACCTTATAAGATAATCTATAACGCAATTAATATACACGTGTGAATAATTCATTAGAAGATGCTTGCGTGTTTATGATTTTAACAAATGCATTTGAGTCGACCCTGAAGTTAACATTTCGAATAATAAAACATAACATCTACATTATAATTTTAGATATATTAGTCTAACTGATGCTTATATAGGCTGGAGATGGAAAGTCTTATATTCGTTCCCCAAACACACTTGATTTTTTTTAAGACGATCTGCCCGAAACAGTCCTATAGGTATAGAGGTTTTATGTATAATTTTTTTTTTATGTATTGTGGTGTATTTAGAGTGAATGGGAATATTACTTTTAGATAAAAATAAACTATAAAAATTTAATATTTTAGAATGCCTCGACGACGTAGTTGTACTGCAGGCGCGGTACGGCAGCGCTCCTGGGTTTGAACCCGGGTCGAGCATATATTTGGGTTTTTCTGCTCAGTATTAGTCCGGAGTCTGGAATTTATGCCCGATATGGCGATATGCCCTCTATCACATTATGGGACGGAACACACTTGGCAAATACTGGATGCTCTGTTTGCGCCTCGGCATACACCTTCGGGGATAAGATGTGTGATAAAAATAAGTAGCACAGAATAAATCCAGTCTATAGAATAATTTTGAGTCTTCATAAAACCATAATTTAAGCATTTGATTACTATTATTATGTTTTAGATTTTAATTCAATATGTTAGTGGTAAATGCTGTATTCACCCATTAGTAACACACACATCAGATGCTGTACCTTATTGCTTTTTTAATATTGATTGATGTAATATGTAGTGTACTTTTGGTGTACCATATTACAAATAAATAAATAATCGCTTTGTATTTCCAGTTCTGAATACGTTGATTCTTACACGTGTACGAAGGCGCACTGGCTCAGCCAATCAGATCGAAGCTTTCCATCCGGACACACGTCATTGGCTATACACACTGGGTTCTTATTGGCTGTGAGTATTACACGTTATATACAGGATGTTGTTATAATAAATAAAAAAAATCTATTCTAATATCTATTGATATTACAAATCAAATACTTTGTGAACTCTCCGATGAAACTTTTTCGATTAATGTTATAAATAAGTATACAAATCTAAAATATATAATTGATACAGATAGAACAAGTTAAGGGGAAACAATATAGATCAATTTTTGTGTCCGAAAACTGTACTGTGTAAAAGGACCTTTCATTCAGGGATAAATCTTTCAAGCGAGCAAAGTAACGAGCTAACATTATTCCCTATATAGTATTATGGCGATTTAAAACCAAAATCGGTATTGCACCTTTATTTTCACTAGCTTTTTCTCGCGGCTACGCCCGCGTTAACGAGTTTTGTGGGATAAAAGTCCCGCTATATATTTTGCCGAGATAGAAAGCCTTGTTAGCGTATAACCTTCTCAGAGTCTTAAATTATCTCCAACCAAATTTCATGAAAATCCGTTCAGTAGATTTTGAGAAAATCGATAACTTACAGAGAGACAGAAAAGGGGATTTTATTTAATAAAATTAAGACGCAAAACAGATTACAATAAAAATTAAAGCTAATTATAAAAATACAAGCATAAAAACTAGATTGTATTCCTAAACACTGCGCCCTTATACTAGTTAATTACTTAAAGTGCGGACTAAGATAAATTAAGACTGTTGCGTACTGTGTATAGTTAAAATTAATCGGGTACATTTATAATATGTATACTTGAAGTTTACAGCTAAATAAAACAAAATAGAAATAGAAGAAAAAAAAAGTGAATAAATTAAAGCGACATAATATTTGTGGTATAAAATCTACTAATTCTAAGTTTTTTTAAATGTTAATTGCTGTTTAAGGCGATACCTCAAGGTCCATTTTCATACATTTTGTTTCACCTTTAATCTGGGTAACGAAACAAGTATTGGCAAGTAAAGAATTTAAATTCACGTCTAGTTAGTGATTAGTTCTCGCAGTTGAAAGAAAAACGTAAAAATAATTAATAATCATGGATATTTCTGCCTTTAAAATTTCGTCATATTAAATTTTAAAGGCCGAAATATCCATGATTATTACTTATTTTTACGTTTTTCTTTCAACTTTCACTAACTAATTTATTAATACTGAAAAATGAAACAAAATATCTTAAGAAAAAAAATAAAGCTTATTATTATTATTATACTTGAAGTTATGGGTATTTAAGTGCACTGTCAATCAAATAAATTCTGTCACCTATATGCTTCCAGTATTACCTGCAAAGGAGAATAAGTCCTCGGTCCAGCGGCGTGGTGTCAGCGCAGGTGGTGTTATTGCTGACGGCTGTGTACTGCGGCGTGTCGAGGATCACGGACCACCGACACCACTGGTGGGACGTGGTCGCTGGGGTGGTGTTGGCCGCTCCCATACTGGTCTACACTGTGAGTTATGGTGTTTTATGTGCTCTCCACTGGTGGTGACGTTGTACGATTGTTGTTCTGTGGTCTCGGGTTCGATTGCTGAGGCAGATAAAATTTTATTTTTATTCTGAAATTTTGGTGCGATTTGGCAAAAATCACACGATAAGAGTTTTCCATTGGTAAAAGAATATAAGTAGCGAATTTTTGGGTGTTCCAGTTGTGCCTCTGTCTAACCCTTCATAGACAAAAATGTGTTTTTATTAATAATCTGTTTTATGTATCGAACTTTCGATTTTCACATCAAATTCATCAATAATGCCTTACTATATTGTTTATTGAGTGATTAAAATATTTTTTTTACTTATAATTTTTTTTAGGTGCTGTATTCGTGCAGTAACTTCGAGTGTCCTGCTGCGAATGTCGATAAAGAACAGTCGGACGGCCTAATTCTCAATAACACAGAAACTGTTGAAGCCAGAACTACTTAAATATAGTATTTTTATAAACGTACTTCAAAGCAAAAAGATAATTTATATTATAAGTGATATAATCGATTTTATCGTCAATTGAAATATCGATATGTAATTTAATTCGATACGTCTCTAATGTAGTACTCAGAAGCAAATATTAATTCTTATTATATTAGTATCCTAACTTCTTGCTTATAATTTATTGCCGAAAGAAGAATCTATATCTATATTATCGAAACATTTATTTACAAATATTAAAATTCAATTATTAAAGTTCTGTACTTAACACATTCAACTCGTTTAACTATCGAATGCGATTTTTATCGATATTTCAAGCATCGACTGCATACGTCACTAGTCTGTGATCAAACTTGGGTGATGGAGGCAATATCTATTTATTTACATGGTCGAACACTTATCAATGCTGGTCATTGTAATGGTGGCATTATACTTAGCGTATATGTCAAGATGTTTGAGAATTTAAGCAAAGCAGTATCGACTTTATGTACTTTATGTACAAAGTTGATGTTGGATTGGCCAATCGCAAATATTCGCCCAAATATACAGTGTGATGCCATCATATTGCAATGGTTGAAAGGCTAATTGATCTTACCATATTATTGCGATTTAATTTAAACATATATTTGGAATGAGTGTATTTTTTTGCTTTTGAGTCTAGTTTCAATTTATCGAACAAAAGGTCGATCAATTAGTTTTACAATTGTTAACTAATTTAATATTTATTTAGTTAAATTTATTTATTCGCCTAGTTGTAGTACTACGTTACTAGTCCATTCCATTTTATCGATAAGCCAATGTCTAGTAAATATAAAGGAATTTAATTCCACTTTGTGTCGTCTTGAGGGCTTGATCTTTTTTGGATTCTGAGTTCGATTCGCAGGTCGATAAATCTGTTTTTAAGGTTTATTTAGATAATATTATTTGCCCGAAATTTTAATAAGAACCCTCTTACTCCATAGGGACCCTAGCCTATTATGGGGTGGAAAAAAGCTCTTCGTTTGAATTAGAAATCCATTACTCCATAGGGGACAACCCTAGTATATTATGGGGTGGAAGCAAGCTCTGCGTACTGTTTAGGGCATGAAAGATGGGGTATTTTACCGGCATTCATGATTAAAAAGAATATAAGTATTTTTTGTATATGGTCACAACAAAGTGACCCCTTTGCACCTGATAGAATGTCGTACTGACGAGAGATGATTACCCCTTAGCAGTTGACACAATTATGACGGCCTGTTGGAACCGAATATACACAGGCTGATCCCGGAATGCGACACACTTACGTGGGCCACTATGGCGGGTTTTAACACCTTGTGTACGGTGGTCGCTATCCGCAATAATAATATCTATAAGTAAGTGAGATTATTGAAACGTCATTATGACCTAAAAATCATATTTTTGTAATATTTTATTAATAAAAAACTAGTTTTTGTATCCACAGCGTTGATGTCAATTGATCATGTTTGATGTATCGCAAAATAGAAAATTAGATTATTGGCTAATACGAATAACCTATTATAACCGATACTGTTTTCACACTTGACGAAAAGTGGGTGCCCTGGTGGCGCCTCTGCATACCCCTTCGGGGATAAATGCGTAAGTGTTCTGTCGGTTTCATAACAAGAATTTAGTATGTCATACCGTAGACTTAATTTTTTGCAACGAAATCTCTTTAAGATCCCTCGTTAGGCCGAGGAGTTGAGGTGGCTATGTCGGGGTTTCGGGCCTGTAATGCATGCCAATAATAATATATCAGCCCTGTATTATATTCTGTCCCATTGTTGGGCACGGGCCTCCTCTACTACTGAGAGGGATTAGGCTTTAGTCCACCACGCTGGCCTAGTGCGGATTGGTAGACTTCACATACCCTCGAAAATTCCTATAGAGAATTCCTCAGGTATGCAGGTTTCCTCACGATGTTTTCACCGTTAAAGCAAGCGATAATTCACAAAGAATACGTGTGTATTCTTTGTGAATTATCACTCTCAGGCACACACCTCTGATTTTTCAAAAAAATATACACATATTTTTTTTAGGAAAATCAGAGGTGTGTGCCCTTGGGATATGAACCTGCGGATATTCGTCGCGGCAGTTCGTTCCACAACCAACTAGGCCATCGCCGCTTTGCATGCATGCCAATGCAACAACTAAAACCCCACTGTATCCTTCGTTAATGCATTAGAGGCAGCTTCGGTGTACCATAAGGTAACCTCAGCTACTGGGAAAATTACCAGGAACATGCATACAAACTTATTTTGTTTATTCTTACTATTAAAGTGTAGTTAGTAACTGGGGTCGTTAATTGGATTTGGTCATGGGTATTATATGTTGGGGTAATTTTGGATCAAGGGGTAAACAGTATATTCGAAATCATTACTGAATCTTTGGGTGTCGCTTAGATAATGCAGTCTTTACACCTACTTCCCAGCCTTGAAGTAAACGACTGGACTGTTGCATTTACCCCAGCATACCAAAGAAATATGCTTAAAGTATTATTTATTATTAACCCATTTGTAAATTGTTATAATCAACATTTTGTATTATTGTTTCAAATCTTTAATACAACAAAAATTAAATTCAATGAAATGGCAGGTCTATTTGTTGAACAGAACATAAAATCTATGTATGTCGTCTAAAACATAATTTATTTTTTCCATTATTTTGTAGACTATTGTTAAATGCAGAATCAAATAGCAATATTTTTACTATATTTTTCTAATCATTATTAATTATATATTAGTTACATTCCTGTGTACTTTGTAGGTGCTTATGTATTGGTCTTAAATGTGGTATATTTAAATAAATAGGCTTACAATTCACACACCTTAAAAATAAAAAAACGAGCAATTTTATTCATTAAGCTATTATGTACCTAAAGTTTAGTAATTCATTTTTTTTATTTTTACAAAGTAAAAACTGCGAACTGATGGTACTTTTTTTTATCAAATAGCAGAATAAAATGAATGTGGAAATAGTTCATAAAATTGTGACTAAATATTATTTGCTTCGTGGCATAGTTTTAGTTTCATGGTTTCATTCATTCAGATTTTGTATACAATAGTAGTTGGACCATAATCTGATGCTATCTGTGATTCTATTCGTGTCAGTGCCCCTAAAAAAGTGTGAAGTGTCAATTTACCCACAACACTCGGCAAAAAGTCTAGTCGCACTCATTACAATTATACAGGGCCATTTTAACATTGCGTTACTGAATGAAACCACATACTCGTCTTCACCTTTGCTGACATTGTGCCAAAAATCATCCATTAATGAATATTTTCACCAAAAATCCTGGTTTTAGTTTAGTGATTTTTTTACCACTATGGAGGGTAATGTGAATATGGCGTGTGCGTGAATGTCTTTCTGACTGAAAGTGCCACTGCAACAAATTCGCTTAGAGTAGTTAGTAGTTGGGCATTACAGCGTTTAAAATTTAAATTAGTTTTTAATAATATTCATTTTGTTCGAAACTTACACTTTTTATTTTACATCTACAGCTCAAGTAACTTATTGTAAAGTGCTATTTCCAAGTAGATAAGTATGTGGTTACATTTAGTAACGCAATGTCAAAATGACCCTGTATTTTTACTAATTCTATTACAGAATAAATATGTGTTGAATTTGAAGTGTAGCTATTTTTGTTGTGGCACCAAATAGTATAAGGTTTAGTATTTTTACTTTTAGACCACTTACAAGTATTGCAACTGAGATGATTACCGCGGCACTAATGTTTAAGATATAATAAATAATAAGTGCAACAAAGTCGTTTATATAAATTATTTTGTACACATTTCAATATATATTTTCAAATCATATTTTGTTTTATTAATTGTACCTTTGGTCTTCACTATAAAAGATGTGTTAAACCTGCGTTAGATGGGTACTTTATTGCTTTGTCATTGTACTGAGGCTTTTCTTAATCGTTTTTTGAATATTTGTCAAAGGTTTTGTAAGTATAATACGTCAACACGGACGATAATTGACTTGCCATTGCGCATGTTGAAAACAGGTTAAATTTTAAGCAATAATTTCGTAGGATTATTGCAAGCAATACTTGATCCGTCTAAACAAAGCTTTAATATTTAAGTATTTTGGCCGGAAAAACGCAATAAAAGTGAATTTGTGGTTGAAGTTTAAAACCGTGTTTGAGGTAAATGCAATTTAAGGGGAAACAATTTTTTTTCTCAAGAATCTTTAAGATTTAGAAAAAACCAACTGAATTCAAATTAACAAGTTTTATTTTTATGCCAGTATAAATTACAATTAATTTATTTATTTAAAAAATATTAATCAAATTTTCACCACTTAGGTTCTTTTTAACCCTATTTACTAATTTATGTTGAATTTTAAACCGAGTTTTAGATATAAATTGCTATAAAAATACTTTCATAAGTTCTACCTACCCTTGCTGTACCGATACAACAATATATAATGAGAAATTATCGTTTGAAACCTACTGAACGGTAATTATAGCTATGGAGGTAAATGCGCAATTATACCCCACTTATGCTCATTAGTTTCACTGTTTGCTGTCCTTTGAATAAATACTGTAAGAAATAATTTATTGTTTCGGTAAACCTGGTGGACATAAACGTTATGTTTTGAGTTTAGGGTTGCAATTCTTAGTTTTTGTTGAATATATTTCATAAAAAATATGATTGGGTTTTTAAAAATTGCGTTGAATGAAATATTTATGGCCCGTGGGTATTTTTTCTTTAATAATTACCTATGCATCTAATTTTATGTTTATCCAAATAATTCGCTTTAACGGTGATCCCCATACTAGGCTGCTTTTGTATCACAGGCATCGTCTTTTATTTAAAATCTTCATAAAAATAATTATTATTTTAAAATATATAAATAGCATATAGTAATATTACAATGTGTGTGCGTACGTCAGTATAATGTGAAATTATCAAATCAATAATAATTTAGTATACATACACCTTTGTCTTAGTTAAAGTTACGAATTGAATACTCAAGTACCTAAATGGTATTTCAATCCCCTCATGATTTTCTCAAGACTTCTTTATAAGAAGTACCAACCGTCAAAATAGTTTTAATTCTGTTTACCATCTTCCCTTTCACAAGCAATTACATAATTCAATATTGATTCAACCTGCTAAATAACTGCCTGCAACTAAGCTTTCATTTCGTAAGCTTAAACCAATAAATAGATACCTATAAATCGACATTTCATATTGTATCGCCGACCGAAACACACAATGAATTGGTCAAAGTTAATATTTGTTATAATGTTTCTTCAGACAGCTAATTCGAGGGATCCTTTGACGGTTGAATTCATAAAAACTTTTGTATCAAACGAAAGAATGCCAACGATTTTATTGTTGGGTAATTTATGTTGGGATCAAAGTAAGTTTAAACTAATCTGTTTTAATCTGGTTTTACTGGTGGTAGGTCTCTCATGGTAGGTTTCTCATATGCGGGAGATCGCCAGGGCTGGTACCACCGTAATGTCTGTTACTGCCGCCAAGCATCAATGTGTAGTCACTGGTGTGTTCCGGTTTAAAGGACATTGTAGCCAGTGTAACAACTGGACATAATAAGACTTAACATCTCATGTCTTAGGATGGCAAGCGCAGTTATTTGTATCATAATAAATTATCATGACTTACTTGCTAAGATTAATTTTAGTTGCCTCGACTGACGACTGCAGTGCTGGGGTCTCTGATTTGATCCACGGGTTGGGTTAAGTGATATTGGGGTTTTTCTACTCAGTTTAGCCCGGAGTTTGGACATCGTGCGCGATATGGCGATAACCTCGCCCCCTATCACATCATAGGACGGAAAATACACGGCGGAAAGTTAATGCACTAGTCACGTCTCTGCCTACCCTTTTGGGGATAAAAGGCGTGATTGTATATAATGTGTATTAATTTAAGTAAAATGTCTGTTTATGTGACTTGATTTTTTTTATATTAGTTTTACCTTATTTTTTACTTGGTGAATTGGACTTTAATATATGATCCCGGTCCTATCAAACTAAGCAGATACTTTGAATATGTGTAGCAGAGCTTAGAAATGATTTTCATACGAGTAATTTTTTTTCAGAAATAAAAATAGACTTGGCAAAGGACATTTTTATGATCGGAGGAAGAGTTTCAGACGGGACTGGCATACATTCAAAAAACCAAGATCATTTTACGATGTATCTTCTTGACTTGGATTGTTCTAATTCCAATGTGATCATTGAATGGGTATTTAAATTTTTATTATTATTGTTTTTACTATACTTGCATGGCTAAGTGACGTGGGCCACCATTCCTATCCGTGTAGATATAATATATATATCGATCGATGATAGATATAATATAATATATCGTACCACCGGTAAGTAAATTAATGTTATTATGATAACTAATCAATTGCCTTAGAGTTCAACGTCGTATATTATCTGATTGCTGGCAGCGACGAACATATGTTTAAAAACTATTAAGTAAATATGCACTCATAAAAATAAAAACAGAAAGTGGCCATGAGCGAGAAATAAACGAGACTACAATCAGAACTATTGCACCAAAATAAATAAATGATGTACAAATATGCGATAGAAATCTTAAAGTTCTAAATCCTAAAAAAGAGGATGCTACGTAGAAATATTTCCCTTCAACAGCCATGTTATGATTTAGTGCCACTTTTTTAGGTAATACGAACTTTCATTTATTAAATTGTTTGTCATCTGTTTTATTTGTTTGATTTAGGCATCGTTAAGACATCTCTTCCGCTCCCCCTACCGCTGGCTAATACTGTCTAATTTTACTGGACTCGCTCAGGATTTGCAAGACAGCCCAGTGCTGTTGGATAGCGACGTGGTTTTGGCCCAGAGGAGTGGAGACTGGTTTTCTTTAGTCGAGAGTAAAAATTATTTTTTTATTATGTTTACCACTTAAGTCGGTAATGGTTAGTTACGGTGTGTGTAATCTGTTAATCGTAATTGCTTTTTAATTTTAGGCTTATCCTTTAGAAGTCGTAATTTTTCTGATGCAAATTTTTTCTTAGTTTCCTTTGAAATAAAATATTAAAATAATAGTAAAATACTTAAGTTACTAAATAGATACTTGAGGGTAATCTTTCAATGCAGTACACAAACCATCCCCTAACGGCAGTATGGTGACCACACCCCGAGGGTTCTACAACGGGAGCTATGTGGACATCAGACCCCACAGGGAGTTGTTCAGACGGCGCGGAGATGTAATGGGACATCCACTTACTATGTCCAACGTCATACAAGACAGCAACTCCACGCAATACCACTTGCCTAGAGAAGATGCGCTGTAAGTCTTTAATCTTTGTTCTTCCTTCACTTAGGGTCGAGTGCTGTAGCCAGAATACTCTAGTTAAGAAGATCCTTAGCATCTTCCTATCTAGTAGCACAAGGTAAAATAACATAAAGCCAATTTTTCTACTGGTACCGTATAAAACCTGTTGATCGGGTTCAAATATCAAATTGGATAACAGTATGGGCTTCTCTGATTTATGTAACTGAAACTGAACCCTCAGAAATTAGGACCAAAGCTAACGCGTGTTACAGAGAGCTGAATTACGACGTCACTTCTAAAATCTGCTGGATGATAGCGCGACTCGCGTTCGAGATGGTGAACGCGACGCCGCGATACATATTCAGTTATCGCTGGGGGTACCAGGTGGACGGCCAGTGGTCTGGCATGATCAACGACCTGAAGAACGGTAAAGCCGATTTGGGTAAGTGGATTATACGGTAAACGATAATATTAAAAGTACGATTTTCTGTGCAAAAAGTATGATTAATATGTTGCAGTACTTATATTTTGCTCAACCTGACAGTCCAGAAATATCATAAATATATTGCACTTGATATTAAATAAAATGTAAATCAAAACATAACATCAAATAACGAAGATGTGTTTTCCAACTGTCTGAATTATGGCCGAAACGGGTCTTTTAGAACAAGCCACTATGATAAATCTTTTTATATTCTAGTTGAATGTCGGCTATAAAATATCCAAATAGTAATGTCTTCGATTATCCTTGCCACCGCCTTGCGATGAGAAAACTTAATTTCATATTTTGGTCCAGGCACAAACTGCATAGTGACAGACACGCGGCGTCTTTCGGTCGTCTCATACACGGATTCCGTTGCTCCATACAGAGTGCGGTTCATATTTCGACAGCCTCCACTGGCGTACGTCGCGAACATATTCTCGCTACCGTTTAGCAGCAATGTCTGGATAGCCTTAGTCATCTGCTGTTTCGCCTCTACTGCTGCTGTGGTTCTTGGTTTTAAGTGGGAAGCTAACTTGGATAAGGTTTGGTACTAAGTTGAATATATGACGGTAATATTTTAAAATTCTATCATGATTTCGCACCAATTACTTATGTCTGAGTTTTCTGTTGACTGATTAATGAGGATAAGGTAACGTAGCACACATATAGCTGGATATACTTTGTAGCTTTTGTATTATTTTTGTGATCACTACCACGTATCTGGCTGTCTTCTTTTATGATATCTTCAGCAATTTTTTTGCTACCCAGGATTCACAATACTTGACTGGGAATATTGGTGACGCCTTGTTGCTGACCATGAGTGCAGTTAGCCAGCAAGGGTGCGTCATCGAACCGCGGAGAGCTCCAGGTTGAATACTCTTCACTGTAAATTCTGTACATAAGTAGTCTTAATACTCCGGAAAATGCAAAAAGTTCTTTGTTACTATATATAATACCTATTTACATCACTGGTTTCTCTGATTCAGGGATAATGTCCATAATCGGGAATCCTGATTTTTTTAGATCACTGGTTTTAATTTATGTACAACTTATGACTTAGGATTATGCAAAAGTTCTTTGTTAGTATGTTCACCACTGGTTTCTCTAGTTCAGGGATAATGCCCCCGAATCGAGACTCCAGACATATCATTGGTCTGATCTAAACGTTTTAATTTTTCAGAATGGACAATCGTAGTTAACACTCTTGCTCTAACTAGCAATTTTCGATGGTATTTGCACTATCAGTAGGGTTTACCCTTCAGTGAGTGCTATCAGCATTTAAACATCCCGCCAGGTCGCATCATGCTGGTAGTGTTGTTCACGACTCTGATGGCGCTATACGCGGCGTACTCGGCTAACATCGTGGTACTGCTGCAGGCGCCCTCCAACTCCATCAGAAACCTCGCGCAGCTCACCGCCTCCAAGATCACGCTCGCCGCCAACGACGTCGATTACAATAGATTCGTGTTCAATGTAGGTAGATATTTTTCAAGCAAGTGGGGCAAAATAAATACTGTACTTGATGATTAGTCACCAAGTGGCGCTAGTTTGACGTCAGAGATTAAGAAAAAACTTTTATTTCAGCTCTACAAAGATCCTGTTCATCAGTCAGTGAATAAGAAAATTAACCCCGATAAAGGGAAAGGACAATTTTATACCATTGACGAAGGAGTAGAAAAAATTCGAGAGGTTTCTAAAAAATATATAATTTTAAATATGCACACAATATTATGTTATTAAAGTACATGGATAGACAATACAGATTTTTATTCCAGGGTCTATTTGCCTTCCATTCTATAGTGGAAGGTGTGTATCGCCGTATCGAACAGACGTTTCTAGAGATGGAGAAATGCGACCTCACCGAGGTTGATTTCTTAAGCAGTTTCGACCCATTCGTGCCCGTGAAGAAGGACTCTCCCTATATAGAGTTATTACGAGTAACGTAAGTACATTTTTTGGCCTAATTATGGCTTAATTTGGCCTTTATCTATTATTTATCCTCTTGTTCGCATTCTGGAAAATACCCCGTGGAAACCAACTTCAGTATTATTTACTAAACAGGCAGTATTTCTCTACCTTTTTGGTGCTTTAGAAGTATAAAATTTTGCATACAATTGCCTTGCGAAAGTGAAAATGATGTTAAGTTTTTAATCCTACAATAACACGTAGTCAGGAATCTTATGTAGAGGTATCAACATTTCAAGTAGATTTTCAATCTTATTTCAGTAGTGTCACTGAGTTATTACGCGGCCCACACGAGCCACAACCAGCACGAGAACAATTTCTAAACAATTTAACTAAAATAACAAACAAAAGTTACTTCTTTATACTAATTAGACTGATATGGGGTGAAACACAAGGTATACATTTGAGCAACAAGGTATACATTTGAGCAACAAGGTATACATTTGAGCAACAAGGTATACATTTGAGCAACAAGGTATACATTTGAGCAACAAGGTATACATTTGAGCAACAAGGTATACATTTGAGCAACAAGGTATACATTTGAGCAACAAGGTATACATTTGAGCAACAAGGTATACATTTGAGCAACAAGGTATACATTTGAGCAACAAGGTATACATTTGAGCAACAAGGTATACATTTGAGCAACAAGGTATACATTTGAGCAACTTTGCATCTTCTGAATGATAATTAGCTAAAATAATATTACAATCAGAGGACTCTTTTAGTGAGTAATTGCATATGTCTTTGCGAAAGGCTATGTTTACCATGTTTAGAAATCGCGTTTACAGTTGCCTTGGTGGCGTAGTTGTACTGCATGCGCGATACGGCAGCGCTCTGAGGTCCTTGGTTCCGAATCCCGGGTCGGGAAGTGATATTTGGGTTCTTCTGCTCAATATCAGCCCGGAGTCTGGAAGTTGAGCCCAATTTGGCGATAGACTCGCCCCCTATCACATCATGGGACGGTACACACTTGGCGAAAAGTGGGTGCCCTGGTTGCGCTTCTGCATACCCCTAATATAAGTGCGTGATGTGTTTATGGTTTGTATGTTTACAGGTTCAAACAAATCCGCGAATCTGGCATCCGAGCGGCGTTGAACAAGCGTTACCAAGTCCCGAAGCCTCCGTGCCACACCAAGTCCGCGGCGTTCAGCAGCGTCGGCTTGCTTGACCTGCAGCCGGTCCTCGTGCTGATGCTGTACGGCATCGCTATATCGACAGCGATATTGGCTGTCGAAGTCGCTGTTTTTAACATGTAAGTTGATTCGTCTTTTGTTAAATGTGTAGTTGTATTTTTAATTTAAATTCATAAACAATAAGCTATTATTATGTTAATTCAGGGACATAGAATGTCTATGTGCAAATTTTTTATTAAATCCAAAACGCTTCTAAACATTATCTTTAATCGAAATATTATGCTTTTTCTATGTAAAATAAAAAGTTAAAAAATGTGGGAATAACCGATTGCTCATAAAGACACAAATTTTGAATTTATTTAGCTACTATTTTGGCCGACTGTACAAACTTTTCAAAATTCATGGAATCGTAGGAAGTTATGTAACACACAAAATAAAACACATACATCCAGAAATACGTTTATTTCATACTGTAATCAGAGGTGTACTACATTAAATTACTAAAGAAAATAATGACGTCACGCACATTTTATCGAACTTATCGATACACGTAATTTCCATAAACATCGAAAATAATGCGTAAATAGGTCGTATACCACGGTATACCAATACTGAAAGAATAATTATCGAGATACGAGACCCCAAATATTTTTTTAAAATATCGATACGTTTTATCGATAAAATGCATCCATGCACGTCGTGTTAGAATTTGTACCCAAATGCGTGAAAAATGCCGTTTCATTCACCAATATACAAAATAAATAAGATTGAAATACAGTCGATACGATGACGAAGAAAGTTAATGTATCGACTTTGTTACACTAATAATTAAGTCAGGTTAAAAGCGATTCGCAATGTATTTTGACTGGAATTCTGTGAAATAACTTAGTTTAAAGCATATTTAAAATTAAAGATATACTGGTTTCTTATAAAATGGCAGTATAGAAAATGCCCGTCAAACAAAGAAAATCTATGGTCTAACCATAGATTTCTAAGATTAGGCGAAGGGAAAATAATCCAAAAATCACATAAAACCTTCATTTTAAAATACAATTTTGTCGATTTAGAAACAGCCCGTTATGACAAGAATATCTATGGTTTGACCACAGATTTCAAATACCGGGCGAAGTGTGGTTATACCCCAGCTTAGCTGGGCAACTCGACTTAGAACTAAAACATAGGAACTGTTTTAAAATAAAATCACGTGTCGAGCCGTTACGTCAAAATACATTGGAAATTTTACTTAATTTTATCTTATAGATTACCTCAAATAGATACTACATAGTGATTTAATATCGAGTTGGACAAAATTAATATTTTCCGAAGAACAAAAACAGTTCACCGATGAACAATTTAGTTTCAATCATCATTTATAGTCTATGTCATTACAAATCCATAGATTTAACATTCATCAATCAAGTTATGAAAAATCTTTTTGTTCTCAAAGATCACTTTCGCCGCCTAAAAAGGTTTACCCGGATATTGCAAATCCGGGTACACTATGCTGCATCTATTAGCGGTAGTCTATGCCTAAATCACTGGTGCTACAACTATTTCAGCAGTTCGCTGTCCTCCGAGAGCGTCTTATCTCTGACCAGCGTGTTGAAGTGATCTATGAGCGCCTCCACTGACATCTCTCCGTGCACTTTATTATCTCTGGTGCGAATGTTGACCGTGCCCGAACTCCTTTCACGATCTCCCACCACTGCGAAAACAAAAAACGAAAATTTAATACACACATTATCGATTATGTGTTGTAAATTTGAGCTGAGTTTTTTCTTTCCTTTTCTTGTGCATAATATAATATAATCTAAAGGGGAAGAATGGCGAAACTTTAATGGTTAATGTGCCATTATTTATAAAAAAATATACGGTATATAACGTGCCATCCAGGATCGGTTTTAACTATCCGATTGCCCCTTTTTAACGATTTTTATGACCCAATTATTTTGTTTTTTTTTTTACCAATGCTCGGCAAAGGGACTTCACTGCACCTGATCTTAAGCGTAGTGAAGACTCAAAAAAGATAAATATACAACGTTTGGTATATTAATCGCGTGCCCGAAATAGTTTGCCACGTGCCACCACTGGCACACGTGCCATTGGTTCGCCATTTCTGCTATAACAGGGCATAGTTGAAAAAACAAAGGATTTTTGTTTAACTTCGCCTTTTTGATTCCTGAAGATGTTCTAAACACATTTGAAAGACTTTGATAATAATTTGATGATTAATAACAAACTTACCGAGTATATAGTTGAACTGCGCGAGCTGTGCGTTCCTGACTTTCTTGTTGAGCGTGTCTCCCGCGTCGGTGTCCACTTCCGACATGAACCCAGCCGCGAACAACTTCTCGTTCACCTGCGAATAACAAAACATGCGATTAAAGCAACAGTCTTTAGACATTTTTTTTTATTGCTTTGAATGACGAGACGCGTTTGCCGTTCGCCTGATGGTAAGCGATACGACCGCCCATAAACAGTAGAAACATCCATCCGACACCTTGAATCACAAAGTATTGTTTGGGATTCCAATGCGCTTGCCATTCTAAGACATAAGATGTTTAGTCTCATTATGTCCAGTAGATACACTGGCTACAATTTCCTCCAAACCGGAACACAACATTGGCTACACACTGCTACTTGGCGGCAAAAATACCCAGGCGGACTCTCACATATGAGAGACCTTCCACCAGTAAAATATGTATGTATGTAATAATATATCTATAAACATTATAACAATCAACATCTGTTTCTTAAGTTTATATTATTGATTTATTTAGTCGAGGTTATATCCTTCCGACGGGTTAACGCAAGGCAAGCGAGTGGTAGTAATAGTCGATAAAAATTATTAAATATTGCAACATCTTTAGAAATTTGTTTCGCCGTTTCCACATTGGAATGCTATGAAGGCAGGGGAACCATGCTATACTTGTTAACGCTTGTGAGGTCACATTTAGCCTATTTTCAATCTTGACTAATATATTGATAGATATATTGAAACTAATTGCTAAGATTAATAATTAACTTCTTTGTCTGAATAATCGCATTAGTATTCTTACTGTTATGGTGTTATAATAATTCGCATTTTTAATAAAATGTGATGTGAATGACCCATTCCAAAATTGACGATTTGTGGGAATCGTCAAACAACCAATTTCTGTTTGCGACCTTTTAGATTTTTCCCATTTTTTTCATGCTATACGTTTCAGTATTTACCTATCTTTAATAAGTTCAATTTTATAGCAACTTCAAAAAAAGGTAGCAAACAAAAATTAGTTATCCGACGACTGCCACAAATTAGCAATTTTGAAATAGGTCATTATTTTATTAAGAGTGCGATATATGTATATATAAATGTTGTTTTACCTGCACCGCGTAGTCGTCGAATGCTGGACCGACGGGCACGACGCAGGCCTGCCGCGGACTGAGCCAGAAGGGCCACTTGCCCGCGTACGACTCGCTGAGGATCGCGATCATGCGCTCCACCGAGCCGAGGATCGCGCGGTGGATGATCACTGGACGCTTCTTCTCACCGCTCTCACTGGAAATACATGGATATAAACAATATATTTTAGACAAAACACCTTCTTAGCACATTCCCAATTATTAAATTTGTAAATTGTGTTTGTGTTTTTAGTAATTTTATTACTTTCTCAGTATTTTTGTGTAGCTGCCTTGTTCTGAGTCAATTGTTATGCTAATAATAATGAAATAAAATTTTATTGCAAATTGTTTTTATCAGTTACCCATTCCTACCTGTAGAGGATAAAACACTGGTAATATCTCATATATTGTTGATGTTTGTGTGTCAATGGCATGTCTTTTTTTTAAATATTATATTTAATGCCGTATTTTCCGTTTTCAAAGCAGATTTGCTAACAGCACGGCAATTTCAGTAAAATTTTCATCAAACAGCGGTTTACGAATTGTATTGGACAATGATAATTAGCTTCAGTGTAGCTCCAGCATTAAAGAATCCCTCAGGATATTGAACGTTGACATAAAACTTAGTGTACCCCCAGCCTTACAAGTCTCTCACCTGACATAATTGAGATTGAACCGCTCCGGCAGCTGGAAGTCGAGTTGTATGGTGGCGCACTGGTGCGAGCGCCGCAGCGCGTCCTGGATCGTGATGTCGATCTTGGGCCCGTAGAATGCACCGTCGCCCGGGTTCAACTGCCACGGCTTGCCGAACTTCTCTAGCGAGTCTGCTAACGCCTGGAAATAAATATGATTAAAAATAAACATACTCGGCTATTTTTAAATCGATCCTGATAATAAACAAATCCAAATAAACGATTCCAATCCCTTTTTTGCTCTATCGCGAATGAACCAATCAGAAGAAAGTTTTTCGACGTGCTTACAAATTACTTATTTGGATTGCTGTATGTTCGGGATCGTATCGAAGATTAAGATTTGGCGTTTATTGAAAAAAAAAATATGATACATGTTTCATTTGGAGGATTAATTCAAAGAGTTTATTAAAGTCGTAAAATAACATAATACGGGAATATAGACTCATTTCGCATAAAATATTTATGCCTAAATTACCGAACTGAATTTGATGATTTTCAATACCAGGCGCGTATACAGTATCAAGATATTTGTAGCCTATCCAATGCCTAAGCAACATACAAACAAAATCTACATTTGCTTGACATTGAAAACACATACTAGCCTTGTGCGCGTTACGTCAGCTGACTGCGCATGGTAGGGATGCACTATTGTCGACCAGTCATGTCAGTATATTACCGAAGATCGACAACGCGCGCGTCTCTATACCACTTTGACGTAACCATGGCAACGCGTACATACTTTCTCGGTTTGACGTGCGTAATTATAGTGTCGACTTTATGTTTGGGTTGTACAAATGATTAAAATAAGTGGACTTTTCAAAGGTAAGTTTTGATACAGTACAGTACATTATGTATTATTTATTTCTATTATATTTCATATGCTTACACACATACTATATTGTCCCAAACGGGAAAGAAGAATTAATCTCTGTATTCGATAAATATTTCAGTACTGTTCAATTTTATGCATATTTGAATTTCAATTTAATAATAACATTTGCTTATTTACACACGCCCGTGACGAGGCCGTGCCGTGGTCTTATTTATTTCTTGACAACCATTAAATTTGTCCATCACTGTTCATATAAACGTTAACATGCGCACGCGCCGGCCCGTCACGTTTGTGTGTGAACAAACAATTACTTAACAATTAGCGCCAACTTGACGGCCGATCAAAACACACAGACACTAATTACATAATAATTGTCTAAAACGACGGAATTATGTCAGTTTTACAAACTGTTCATGTCAGTCTAGAACACATGTTTAACAAAAACTTCTTACATTGTATATTTTTTTTTATCAATTTTCCGATAATTGTCACTCCAAGAAAAATGTTTTTATAAAATACTAGACGTTGCCTGCGGCTCCGTTGGCTTGAAAAACATTCGGGTATTAATATTTTCCCGGAATAAAAAGTAGCCTATAGTACTCAGAAGTAATGTAGCTTCTTAGTAATGAATAAAACTTTAAAATCGGTCTAGTCCCTGAGATAAGCACGTTCAAACTATAGGAACTCTGCAGCTTTATATATTACTATAGGTATATATATTTATGTAGCCTAATTTTCAAACTTGTACTCGATAATGAGATATGCTCGTCTCTTAGAATAAAAAAAAAAAATGATAAACCTTGGGGCAAAGACAACGCGAACTCGAGATTAGAGCTTACATATTATTTTCAATACTTAGTATTTTGCACGAGTCCTTACCGATATCCCCTAGCTTTTAGATTAAGTACAATGCCTACGCCGCGGGTTGTTATGACAGGGGTAAAGTCAAGTCATTATGTTGATTTTTTTAAATAAAACAATGTATAAAGCAGTGTTTCTGCAAGTGAGGGGAAATCTAGTCGGCGCTGGAGTCTTTCATTACTAAGGATGTACGTTTGAACTCAGAGAAAGGATCAATAAATCCCTCGAAGCCGAATTTCGGCGACGGCGGCCAATTTCAATGAAAATCATCCAGCCAACTATGCAGGAGATATTATAGTGCACAAGTGTGTGCGCCATACAGAGGTGCACTCTCTGTTCTTTCACTCTCATACTCCGATGAAACGGCAATCCGACATGTCCGGAGAGAGATCAGGCTCCGGATCAACAGCTCTACGTGGTTTCCGAGGCACGGACATATTACATATACCCTCAACTTCCTGACTGAGTAATTTTTAAGATGGAAAAACCCAGTCACTGTTTATTTTTGGCCCGACCCAGGATTAGAACTCGGGACTTCGGCACGGTAGTCGTACTCGTACCGCATACACATTACAACTACACTACCAAGCAATCAAAAGGAAAAGACTCATATGACACTTGGGGTATATTTAAAATGAAACAATTTCAGGGGCGCTAGAAAATAATAGATTCTCAGTTGGCAATAGACGAAATAAGTTTAAAAAACTATGGTATATAGCCAAGGCTAACCTTCTCGGCCTGGTCCCAGGTGGCGAGGTCACCCAGGTATTTCTCCGGCCTGGTGGACAATTTCAGCTGGAATGTGAAACCGAACGTCGAGTACACGCACTCCAAGAACTGTAGACATCCGACCTGCAACAAACAATATAATAATATATATCGATGTAATTAATCTATCGACCTAGTATTAATCAGTTTTGTTCATGTTAATGCCTTTTAAAACTTACATAATATTTACATTTTAAGGATGCTATATAGCATAGGTCTATACACTATAGCTCAGCTTAGGGAGAGTAAAGTGGATTAACTAAAATAAATTTCGAGTTTATGGCTTAAGCTTATGATACTTTCCAGATAGAAAAATAATAGTGTTAACAAAATTTCTGAAGAACTGTAGATACATTGTCTTGCAATAGAGGTATCAGAAAATAGATGGAAGTGCTTGGTCGTTTAAAAATTTCACTTGCAAAATAAAATATGACAGAATGCTATTTCATGTTAGTTTTTTGCGAGATAGTGATATCACTGCTGTTGTGTTGGACCATCCCTGCTATTAACAGATACGTCAATAGAAGGGCTAGTGAATAATTACGGGGTAATTTTTAGTAGGTACATAGTTCTTTTTTTTGCAATTGTGGTACATTATACCAGTTGTAAGTTAGGTGTAAATAGGTGTAAGTACCATCTCCCGCTCGATGTCCAGTTGCAAGTCAGAGGTAGATAGATGTAAGTGAGAGTCATACCATCTCCTGCTCGATGTGTTGCGGCGCGCAGAAGATGTGCGCGTCGTCCTGCTGGAAGCGGCGCACGCGCGTGAGGCCGGTGAGCGCGCCGCTGAGCTCGTTGCGGTGCAGCACGCCGAAGTAAATAGATGTAAGTGAGAGTCATACCATCTCCTGCTCGATGTGTTGCGGCGCGCAGAAGATGTGCGCGTCGTCCTGCTGGAAGCGGCGCACGCGCGTGAGGCCGGTGAGCGCGCCGCTGAGCTCGTTGCGGTGCAGCACGCCGAAGTAAATAGATGTAAGTGAGAGTCATACCATCTCCTGCTCGATGTGTTGCGGCGCGCAGAAGATGTGCGCGTCGTCCTGCTGGAAGCGGCGCACGCGCGTGAGGCCGGTGAGCGCGCCGCTGAGCTCGTTGCGGTGCAGCACGCCGAAGTAAATAGATGTAAGTGAGAGTCATACCATCTCCTGCTCGATGTGTTGCGGCGCGCAGAAGATGTGCGCGTCGTCCTGCTGGAAGCGGCGCACGCGCGTGAGGCCGGTGAGCGCGCCGCTGAGCTCGTTGCGGTGCAGCACGCCGAAGTAAATAGATGTAAGTGAGAGTCATACCATCTCCTGCTCGATGTGTTGCGGCGCGCAGAAGATGTGCGCGTCGTCCTGCTGGAAGCGGCGCACGCGCGTGAGGCCGGTGAGCGCGCCGCTGAGCTCGTTGCGGTGCAGCACGCCGAAGTAAATAGATGTAAGTGAGAGTCATACCATCTCCTGCTCGATGTGTTGCGGCGCGCGAGAAGATGTGCGCGTCGTCCTGCTGGAAGCGGCGCACGCGCGTGAGGCCGGTGAGCGCGCCGCTGAGCTCGTTGCGGTGCAGCACGCCGAAGTAAATAGATGTAAGTGAGAGTCATACCATCTCCTGCTCGATGTGTTGCGGCGCGCAGAAGATGTGCGCGTCGTCCTGCTGGAAGCGGCGCACGCGCGTGAGGCCGGTGAGCGCGCCGCTGAGCTCGTTGCGGTGCAGCACGCCGAAGTAAATAGATGTAAGTGAGAGTCATACCATCTCCTGCTCGATGTGTTGCGGCGCGCAGAAGATGTGCGCGTCGTCCTGCTGGAAGCGGCGCACGCGCGTGAGGCCGGTGAGCGCGCCGCTGAGCTCGTTGCGGTGCAGCACGCCGAAGTAAATAGATGTAAGTGAGAGTCATACCATCTCCTGCTCGATGTGTTGCGGCGCGCAGAAGATGTGCGCGTCGTCCTGCTGGAAGCGGCGCACGCGCGTGAGGCCGGTGAGCGCGCCGCTGAGCTCGTTGCGGTGCAGCACGCCGAAGTAAATAGATGTAAGTGAGAGTCATACCATCTCCTGCTCGATGTGTTGCGGCGCGCAGAAGATGTGCGCGTCGTCCTGCTGGAAGCGGCGCACGCGCGTGAGGCCGGTGAGCGCGCCGCTGAGCTCGTTGCGGTGCAGCACGCCGAAGTAAATAGATGTAAGTGAGAGTCATACCATCTCCTGCTCGATGTGTTGCGGCGCGCAGAAGATGTGCGCGTCGTCCTGCTGGAAGCGGCGCACGCGCGTGAGGCCGGTGAGCGCGCCGCTGAGCTCGTTGCGGTGCAGCACGCCGAAGTAAATAGATGTAAGTGAGAGTCATACCATCTCCTGCTCGATGTGTTGCGGCGCGCAGAAGATGTGCGCGTCGTCCTGCTGGAAGCGGCGCACGCGCGTGAGGCCGGTGAGCGCGCCGCTGAGCTCGTTGCGGTGCAGCACGCCGAAGTAAATAGATGTAAGTGAGAGTCATACCATCTCCTGCTCGATGTGTTGCGGCGCGCAGAAGATGTGCGCGTCGTCCTGCTGGAAGCGGCGCACGCGCGTGAGGCCGGTGAGCGCGCCGCTGAGCTCGTTGCGGTGCAGCACGCCGAAGTAAATAGATGTAAGTGAGAGTCATACCATCTCCTGCTCGATGTGTTGCGGCGCGCAGAAGATGTGCGCGTCGTCCTGCTGGAAGCGGCGCACGCGCGTGAGGCCGGTGAGCGCGCCGCTGAGCTCGTTGCGGTGCAGCACGCCGAAGTAAATAGATGTAAGTGAGAGTCATACCATCTCCTGCTCGATGTGTTGCGGCGCGCAGAAGATGTGCGCGTCGTCCTGCTGGAAGCGGCGCACGCGCGTGAGGCCGGTGAGCGCGCCGCTGAGCTCGTTGCGGTGCAGCACGCCGAAGTAAATAGATGTAAGTGAGAGTCATACCATCTCCTGCTCGATGTGTTGCGGCGCGCAGAAGATGTGCGCGTCGTCCTGCTGGAAGCGGCGCACGCGCGTGAGGCCGGTGAGCGCGCCGCTGAGCTCGTTGCGGTGCAGCACGCCGAAGTAAATAGATGTAAGTGAGAGTCATACCATCTCCTGCTCGATGTGTTGCGGCGCGCAGAAGATGTGCGCGTCGTCCTGCTGGAAGCGGCGCACGCGCGTGAGGCCGGTGAGCGCGCCGCTGAGCTCGTTGCGGTGCAGCACGCCGAAGTAAATAGATGTAAGTGAGAGTCATACCATCTCCTGCTCGATGTGTTGCGGCGCGCAGAAGATGTGCGCGTCGTCCTGCTGGAAGCGGCGCACGCGCGTGAGGCCGGTGAGCGCGCCGCTGAGCTCGTTGCGGTGCAGCACGCCGAAGTAAATAGATGTAAGTGAGAGTCATACCATCTCCTGCTCGATGTGTTGCGGCGCGCAGAAGATGTGCGCGTCGTCCTGCTGGAAGCGGCGCACGCGCGTGAGGCAGTGGCTCGGGCCGCTGAGCTCGTTGCGGTGCAGCACGCCGAAGTAAATAGATGTAAGTGAGAGTCATACCATCTCCTGCTCGATGTGTTGCGGCGCGCAGAAGATGTGCGCGTCGTCCTGCTGGAAGCGGCGCACGCGCGTGAGGCCGGTGAGCGCGCCGCTGAGCTCGTTGCGGTGCAGCACGCCGAAGTAAATAGATGTAAGTGAGAGTCATACCATCTCCTGCTCGATGTGTTGCGGCGCGCAGAAGATGTGCGCGTCGTCCTGCTGGAAGCGGCGCACGCGCGTGAGGCCGGTGAGCGCGCCGCTGAGCTCGTTGCGGTGCAGCACGCCGAAGTAAATAGATGTAAGTGAGAGTCATACCATCTCCTGCTCGATGTGTTGCGGCGCGCAGAAGATGTGCGCGTCGTCCTGCTGGAAGCGGCGCACGCGCGTGAGGCCGGTGAGCGCGCCGCTGAGCTCGTTGCGGTGCAGCACGCCGAAGTAAATAGATGTAAGTGAGAGTCATACCATCTCCTGCTCGATGTGTTGCGGCGCGCAGAAGATGTGCGCGTCGTCCTGCTGGAAGCGGCGCACGCGCGTGAGGCCGGTGAGCGCGCCGCTGAGCTCGTTGCGGTGCAGCACGCCGAAGTAAATAGATGTAAGTGAGAGTCATACCATCTCCTGCTCGATGTGTTGCGGCGCGCAGAAGATGTGCGCGTCGTCCTGCTGGAAGCGGCGCACGCGCGTGAGGCCGGTGAGCGCGCCGCTGAGCTCGTTGCGGTGCAGCACGCCGAAGTCCGCCAGCCGCAGCGGCAGCTCGCGCCACGAGCGGTTGCGGTTGTCGAACATCAGGCTGCACACAACGCACTTTACTGACGCGGCCACTCGACAGGTAGCAATAATACACTTGTAGGGGAAAGGCTAGTGTTTGTCTAGTGAAGGGCAGGATCTCCAGCTAGGCGGCCGATGAGCCTGGCCAGCTGCGGCCACTCCGACGCGACGGGTGATTATCGTCGAAAATCGAGTGCGGTTCCATTTCCGCCAATAATAAGCGTGACTATTACCGCCACAACCGGAAATCACAGCATAGTGCAGTCAATCACTGCCTTGATTTTTAATTATAATTAAAACTGGCATAAATCTGGCCACTATCGATAGCGCCAATATTTATTATTATTTTAATATTTTCATGTGAAAGGCCTTATAATATTACAATAACTATTTAATAACACCTTTCATTATCATATATTTTGATGACAAACGTACTGACATCATCTACACAATACAATATAAAAAAGCAATAAGACTCACCAATGTCCCGGACAGTTCATGGGCTTCAGCGCGAAGGTCTCCTTCTCCACGTCGAAGGAGAACATGTTCTCCGCGTAGTGAGCCCAGTGTCCAGAGGTCTGCCACAACTTCGAGTTGTACATGTTGGGCGTCACCACCTCTTGGAAACCGCGGACCCTGGGTGACAAGAGAAAAAAAATATGGAGTCTCTTTTGGCATCAAAACCTATGTGTATATGTGATGAATCGATATAAATTGCGGAAAAAAACATGTAAACATATTTTTACACAGACAAATATAATATAAAAATATAGTTAATAATTTTTATATATAATAATCTCCTGTCAATACGTCCGTATGTACGCTAACCACGCCAATCACCAAATTAAAATTGTGTATGAGTTTGGTTGGTTCCAACTTCAAAAAGTTTATAGCTATGGACCCAATAGCACTGTTTTCAATATAGTATTTTTCACATGTCTTATGTTAATTACCCTGGCCAGGGCCGGCTTATACAAACACACTGGACTTTTGGGTGAGCGCTTTAGGCGTTCACAACCTTTGAACATTAAGCGACCTTAGGGCAACCCACTAGGGTAACAAACCTCGGCTCAGAACGGTCACTGGGAGAGGATGACAATGATTAGGTGATATGTATGACACTCATAGCCTGAGTGCAAACTATAAAAAAAACTAGCTGTCACTGTCATGCCGATACGCAGCTAACGTCAGTCAGTAATAAATAAGTATCCAGAGCAAATGGTTGTTTTAATTATGCGCCTACACTTCATTAGGTATATACACTTCATCACTATATAGTATAAAACAAAGTCGCTTTCTCTGTCCCTATGTCCCTTTGTTTGCTTAAATCTTTAAAACTACGCAACGGATTTTGATGCGGTTTTTTTAAATAGATAGAGTGATTCAAGAGGAAGGTTTATATGTATAATCACATCCATTAAATTGTGGAGAAATACTGTTATTTTGTTATGTTATACCCGTGCGAAGCCAGAGCGGGCCGCTATGTTTTATATACAACGTTCACAGTTTTTCTGTAGTGTATTTAGTATCAGCATTGCACCCGTGTGAAGCCGGGCAGGTCGCTAGTTAGGTCTAAAATGTGTTACAAGACGTATGGACTAAATCACCGTTGGCTATAACATAAGCTAAAATCGATACATAAATCAAAGTAAGGAAAAAGGAAATGACTAATGATATTATCATGAGGAAAATTGATAAGAATATTTCTTCAAAATAGATTTCATTTTGATATCAAAATGAAATCTATTTCGATGTTGTTCAAATACAATATTTTAGGTATAACAATGTTTTTAATTCGCTCTGTCCTCAAACAGACAGCCATTTTTAATAACCAAGATCATTCTCAATTTAATCATTTGGACTGACATACGTTTTTTTATTTTTCCCAAATGGTTCGACTTGGGTTTTATGTGTTTTTCGAATTGGTTCTTTCGGCAACATCACTATTTGTGTTTCGAAAGTAGTATTGGGTCTACGCTATTTGATACGTCTTTTCCCGACCCCCTAAGTTGGATCGATACGAATGAGCTGGCATAGGTTATTACCTGTATTGTTCCTTGATGAAGTTGACGAGCGTGTTGTAGATGTGGGCGCCGCGTGGCTGGAAGAAGCACGAGCCGGGGGACAACTCGTGGAAGAAGAACAACTCTTGCTCCTGGAAAACATCAAATATAATTACTAACATATTCTTTTCTTTTTCATAATGTAATAGTGGGATTTTGCAGTGATATAATTGTTCTTAAAAATCAAAGTCCTCCATCGCCCCAGACTGTCTGAATGCGACACGTTAAAAATCAACGGATTGCGTCTCTTTTCTGTTTCTTGTTACTTACCCCTTCTACCGAAATTGAGAGGCTTATAACTTGTTGATTTTTTACCGGATTTAAATAATTCTTTCTGTGTTATAATTTATATAACGTAAATATTTGATAATAATAAAGAACAAAAATGAGTTCGGTCCCCTATTGGTATGGAGATAGTTTCGACACCCTTGAAAGGACAATCGCTTTTTTTATTCCAGGAAAATACATAGCGGGACTTTTATCCTGGAAAAACATATATGGTATAAACTAACCTTTCCAATCTTCCTGTGATCCCTCTTCGCGGCCTCTTCCTGTATGGTCTCCCACTCCTTCAACTGTTTCGGCTCCGGGAACGACACGCCATATATCCGTTGTAGGCTTTCCGCGTCCGCCTTACCCTCCCAGTACGTCGCTGAATTCTAAAACAAAAAAAAAAGATTTTTTTTTATTGCTTTGAATGACCACTGCGTATTGGTATTCCACTGCATTCGCCATCCTGAGACATGAGATGTTGTCTTATTATGTCTAGTAGTTACACTGGCTACCTTATATCCTTCAAACCGGGACACAACAGTGACTACATACTACTGCTTGGCGGCAGAAATAAACATTGCAGTGGTACCTAACCAGGTGAACTCCCACATATGAGAGACCTACCAGCATTAAAGAATTACCATCATAAAATAACTACATTAGAGTAATATTATGTTTATTATGGATTAATTAAATAAAAAAAAATGTTTATCAAACAGATAAAAGTAACTTAGTATTATCTCTGAATTACTCAACATAACCATTGTTGTAGCTTTCAACTATTTTTTTATATAATGTATCATTACCTTGAACACAAATAAAATGGTATCACCAAGCAATAATTAACAAAGAATACACATTAATAAACTCTCATTAAGTCTTGGGTTCAAACATCTCGAGGAAACTGGCATACCTGAGAAATTCTCCATTAGGAATTTTCGAGGGTGTGTGAAGTCTACCAATCCGCACTAAGCCAGCGTGGTGGACTAAGACCTAATCCCTCTCAGTAGTAGAAGAGGCCCGTGCCCAACAGTGAGACAGTATATAAATACAAGGCTGATATTGTATAAGACTTGGGTTTGATGACCTTCGTCTCAACATTACTAACAAAATGACCACTACAATTTATGGAAGACAAAACTATCTCTCACCTTGGTGACCTTCAGTGCCTTGACCTTCCCCGTATGCCTGACGTGGGGCCCCCTGCACAAATCTATAAGCGGCCCACATCTATACACCGTGGTGGTCGGCGTGTTAACTTTCTCCTTCAAAATCCTCACTTTAAACGGGTTGTAGTCAAACATCTCTAACAGTTGTTCCTTGGTCAATTCTAAACGTTCAAAAGGCTGTTTTTCCTTTGCAATTTTTTTGATCAGACCCTCTAGTACGTGGAAGTCTGTGGATGATATCTGCGAAAGAAAAAAACAGTTAAAAATGGTAAAGACATATCCGTTCCATTTTGAATAGAGCGGTATAATGTATACTGGAGAGGGATAATCTTCTCTCAGCAATCGATAGATGCCGCTCCAGTTACCACAAATGTAGTGGAGGTACTTGGTCGTGTCCGTTTGAAAAAAATGCTAAATAAGTGTTTAGTGTCCAGTTCGATAATGTAAACCATATTCAGGGAAGAAAAAGTGAAATGTTGATTCATTCACATCCTATTTTGAAGAGTTTCTTTCTGCAACTTCGAAGTTCAAGGTCACAAATCGGACCTCCCGAGGTCCGATTTAAATAAAAAACTATCGCTAAACATTAAAAAAAATACGAAGAATTCATTATCTTTAGATGCGGTTAAAAGTGACCATGGCACCGTAAGTTTCCAAATTATAATTCAACAGTGTATTATCAATTAATATAAGTAATTATGTGAACAGGTCATGGCAATTGATGACCTAACAGCGTGATAAATAAGACTGTGTTTTTGAATTAAAGTTCTATACAAATAATTGTAAGATTATATAGAGCGGACATAGGGAGGATTTTCATACAAATTTTGCATGCATGCGATGGGATACGCAATCTACCGTTAAATAGCAAAACACCAATATACAATTAAGCGGCGATAGCCTAGTTGGTTATGGAACGGACTGCCGAGACAAAAGTTAGCAGGTTCAATCACAAGGGCACACACCTCCGACTTTTCTAAAAAAATATGTATGTATTCTTTGTGAATTATCGATTGCTTTAACGGTGAAGGAAAACATCGTGAGGAAACCTGCATACCTGAGAAATTCTCTATTAGGAATTTACGAGGGTGTGTGAAGTCTACCAACCCGCACTAAGCTAGCGTGGTGGACTAAAGCCTAATCCCTCTCAGTGATAGAAGAGACCCGTGCCCGACAGTGGGACAGTATATAATACAGGGCTGATATTATAATGTACAATTCTTCATATATATTCCCTATCGTGATTTGCATTTTTTTAATACTCATATTAGTACATTTTCTGTACATATCCACGGTTTAAAATTTAAATAACTCAAGCGACATTTTATTTTCGAAAAAGTTTACCTAGTTTAAACAAATATAGAAAAAGGTGCTGATTTTAAATATGTATGAAACTTAATAATATAATAATAATATCAGCCCTGTATTATATACTTGCCCACTGCTGAGCACGGGCCTCCTCTACTACTGAGAGGGATTAGGCCTTAGTCCACTACGCTGGCCTAGTGCGGATTGGTAGACTTCACACACCTTCGAAATACCTATAGAGAACTTCTCAGATGTGCAGGTTTCTTCACGATGTTTTCCTTCACCGTTAAAGCGAACGATAAATTCACAAAGAATACACACATGATTTTAGAAAAGTCAGAGGCGTGTGCCCTTGGCATTTGAACTTGCGGAAATTCGTCTTGGCAGTCCGTTCCACAACCAACTAGGCTATCGCCGCTTATAAAACTTATTGTCGCAAAAAAATTACGCTTAAGTAAATTAGTTTTTTAACCGTCGATATGTTATTTTTGTATTAATATGTAAGGATGTTTGTCACACGGGTCACGGACATTTCAAATTAGACAGCGACTTATTACCAACTAGCGACCCGCCCCGGCTTCGCACGGGTGCAATATTTCTCCACCATTTAATGGATGTTATTATACATATAAACCTTCCTCTTGAATCACTCTATCTATTAAAAAACCGCATCAAAATCCGTTGCGTAGTTTTAAAGATTTAAGCACACATAGGGACAGAGAAAGCGACTTTGTTTTATACTATGTAGTGATTCGTAATAACTTTTGGAGCACATTTGGTACTGATGTCCAGTCTATAACTATACTGTTTAATGTCTTTGATTCTACACAATATTCTTTGTAAGACAACGCGGCAAAGTTTCGGTAGTAAATGCGATATGATATCTTATGTTTACGCGAATGTTAGACATTGAAATTAAAATATTTTTCGGATTTTATCGCGTCTTTTGTTTCTTTTTCTTATGACGTTTCGAAGATTTCGCAACTTTCATGGCCGCGAGGGAGACACCCGAAAAATACTTTCATTTCAGTGAATGTGATGTTTTAAACTTGTCAACTTTTAGGACTTTAAGGCCCATTCAAAAAATGTTTTAAACGACTTGTGCGTGTTTTAACGCGCCTTTATTTGATTAAAAGAAAGCAAGAGACGCTTAGTTGCAATCACAATTGATTTTAAAAGAAATTTTCGAATTTTTAGTGAATCTAAGCATAGATCTCACCAATACCCAAAACAAATATTTGTGGATCACATAATTTTTCTACGTACTGGTATCGAACTTGCGCTGGGTTTTTAATTAGACATCGACAGTATGAGGTTTCCCCGAAATGATAACATTTGAGAGCTATACACTGTTTCTAGTTATAATCATAATAGATAAGATTATCTTTCCAATATCCATTTCCTTGTATTTATAAATATTCTTTTGTAACACGGAAGGTATTTTTCCCTATTTGGGATCAATTATGCCAAAATGTAACAACCCATATTTTAAAAAAAAAATATATATGAATATTTAAATTAATTCCAACGTGATGTTACTATTTGCAAAACACGCCAAGATCTATTTATATCTGACAGAAAAAAGAATGTTTGAACCTATCCAGACAATTTTATTGTATATTTAAAATCCAACCAATATTTAACAAATAACAATACACAAATGTTGTATAAACTATATTTTGGCATAATTATGCTGATTATTCATACCTATTTTATGTTAAAAATACACAAAAAATTATAAAATCCTACTTACCCCCTTTTCAGGATAGTACATATCGTAGTAGAAGCCCTCGTCGATGGGGGGACCATAGCATAGACAACCTCCGTATACCTAGAAAGATAAACACAAAATTAAACACCACTGAGTATCATTATGCGTAAATAAATTTAATATATTTTTAGCGCGTTATTAAAAGACTGCCCAGAAGTACTTTTCATTTCATGTATTCCTATAAGTAATTCAAATGATCATGAAATTTTCAAAATGGTGGAATGTCAAAGTACACTCACTTGAAATTTAATAATAATAGTGTTTTTTTTTATTAGCATTTAAAATGTGTACCTCATAAGTATTTGTTTAGATTTCTTTTAGTTTTAGTGCGGTTACGAAAACTAATTTTTATATTAAATTAGTCTGGATGACTTTTAATTTGACTCATTATTCCTATTAACTTTTTAGTAGTTAAATAAACTAAAACACAATATGTTTTTTAGTGTTCGCCTCTGGGCTTGAGTTTCTATGAGCATAGGTATTGCAATTTCTATAAATACATATATACTTATATATAAAGCTGAAGTTTGTTTGTTTGAACACGCTAATCTCAGGAACAACTAGTTCGAATTGAAAAAATATTTTAGTATTGGATAGCTCATTTACCGGGGCCGGCTATATAACGGTATGACAAATAGGAGCGGAGCATCGATGGAAAATGTTGCAAAAATAGAGAACATTTATTCCTTTTGAGAGCTTCGGTTGCGTGCGCTGCGTAAATGGTTAAAGTTCCGCAAGAATCATGTATGACGGAATATGTATTAAGAACAATATTTGTTCGTATAGTAGGTAAAACTGGCTGGACAGATTTTGATATAGTTTTCATGATTACATTTTGTGAGATTTCATTTAAAATAACATATCGACGGTTGAAAATTAACTTAAGCCACATTTTTTGCGACATTCAGTTTCATACATACTTAAAAGCAATACTTTTTCTATGTTTTTTACACTAGTTAACACTAGTTTTTCATCCATCGATATGCTTTGAATCACAAAATATCATTGATAAACTTGTTGACAACCTAATAACAAAAGCTCATGGCAAGTGATACTAGATCATAATTAAAATTAAAAAATATAATCATGAATAAATAAGATTTCTTTTAAATTTTACTAGTTTTATTTTTTTTTACTATTTAAACCTAATGGTCAACCCAGCAGAGTCCAAATTTGTCAACAGACGTGAGACGTTACATCATTAGATAACCATTAGGGACATCCCTGCATAATATAATATTTTGATACAAATATTTTTATAAGCCGCAATAACCTTAAGCGTTTTTGAAAGTGGAATGCACTGACGAGATCGAGGACTTATAATAAACTATAAGAGTTGTGAAATTTGCTAACTCGCACAAACTACGCAGCTAACTTCAGACCGGTCATAAAGATTGACTACAATGAAGCCTCGCACAAGTGCCGCATTTCTATCAATATAAACCAATTTAACATCGCGGTGTACATTTTTATATAACATTTCACTTACATAAATAGGTTAGGAGAACAATAAAATTGCCACGTCATTGTGAATAATTAATGAACGTGAAATATATTCCTTAGATAAGTTTGTTTTACATTTGCTGAGATAAAATTAATCGTAGAAATGATTCACCGGAACGGGCTTTCCGCGTGATTTAATCTTTTTGAATACACGCATACCGATATAGGGTGATCGTGAAAAATTATATTTGTTTCAATTTTACACGTACCTTTGACTTAGGTATTAAATTTAGAAGCGTAAATAGCTTTTTTTATTACCCATAAAACATACATCCATAGTATCTGAATATAATTGTATATTTTATATGGAGTATAGATAAACCAGCCCTCGACATTCGACCAATCCATAAGTGGATAATAAAAATCATAACGATAATGTTTATTGGGCAAAAGGATTATGCTAATAAACATTGAAATTATCCCTCAAAATGTCGTATTTGTGAGGATTGAATTTTTTAGAAGATTTAATGACGAGACGAGCGACCCCTAAATAGTAGGAACATCACAATTCACAGAATAGGACAAAACACACAAGGCAAAGAGTGGATGTCTTGGTTGCAACTCTGCCTACCTCTTAGAGGATAAATGCACGATGCCGTGTATGTTTTGGAGTCGTATCAAGGGACCAACATTTTTTAAGGCTAATTAGAAGTCGCGTGGAATAGAGTAGGTGGACCATACATTGATGTTATCGGGTTTTATTCCTATCAGTTATATCAAATAAATAATCAAATTACCCACTATCTATATTATATTACGGCACTTTCCCGGTGGCAAAAAAAAAATATGGTCATTGTCCTACTAATATTATAAATGCGTAAGTTTGTGAGGATGGATGTATGGATGTATGTTTGTTCCTCTTTCACGAAAAAACTACTGAACGGATTTGGATGAAACTTTACAATAATATTGGTTACACATCATAATCACACATAGGCTACAATTTATAATGATTTTGTCTAATTTGTTTATACTATAACGATACATATCAAGTAAGTCATAAACGAAAATTATCACGGAAAACTCCTTCACGCGGGCGAAGACGCGAGCAAAAGCTAGTTATACATATGTTTGAGATAACATTGTCATTAATTAATTGTTAATAATAGTTTTTTTTTATTGTCACTAGTAGGTACTAAGAACAATCGCTCTCTTGTTACATCTACGATTGCTAATGTGTAATGACACATGCTCTAATTATAATGTAATGAACTTGAAATATATGATGACTTCATGTAAGTAATTTCCAATTTAATATCTTTCAAGCAGTCATTTCGGCGAGTTAGTGCAAAAATAAAGTACAGAAAATTATTCATTTCTTACTTCTTAAGTCTAGAAAAATTTTGGACCAATTGGATTAAATCTTAGTTAAGTTCATTGGACGGGTATTTCTTTAAGCTATCTGACGACATAAAAATCAAGTTTTTGATTTTTTTGAGATACCGCTTTTGAGCTTAGCACGGCAGCATAGCACTCCTAGTAGTGCAAAAAAAAAATCAAAAGAAGTGTAATAGTTCCTGAGATTTACACGTTTAAACAAACTCTTCAACTTCATAAATTTACTGCACTTGTGATACTGTTTATTGATTCTTAAAAATAATCACTCACCCTCTCCATAGCTTCTCCGAGCATGTGAGCAGATGAATGCCAGAACACAGCCTGGGCGTCAGTGTTGTCCCATCTAAGGAGTTCCAGCTTGCAGTCTCCCTCCAGTGGCCGGTCCAAGTCCCAGAGTTCATTGTTCACCCGAGCGATGATAGTGGAGTCCGCCAGTCCTTGACTGCAAAGAGATTTTGTGTTACAATACTAAAAACTAGGTCATCATACTGAAAAGTTTTGTTTGCTGTTCCACCTGTATTAGTTTGTTTGTAATTTGTGTTGCTGAGAGGTAACTGCTAGCTACATATATGTGTATCAATATATATTCGTAAACTAGTTCAGAAACAGATACGCCCTCCAAGGAATAACCTTACCAACTTCACCTTCTTCATTATAATTTACTGTGATATAAAAAAAAATGTTTTTAAAAATATAATCAGAACTACATGCTTTTTAAAAGAATGATAACATTTCTATGTTATTTTTAAATTGTACTGCGAAAATACTATCGACTTTTTAAGAACTGTGTGACACACATAATTATGAGCTATTTTTATATCGCAAACTTGAGAGTAAATAGAAGTTGGTCTTGTATTACACTCCTAGCATGTTGCAATAACTTTTTCCAGTTACTTTACATTTAGTTCCCAATTGCCTTGGAACCTATTAGCTTTTGAAGACAAATTAAAAGTTAATAGTAGGTTTTTAACTACTATCAATCCGCACTAGGCCAGCATGGTGGACTAAGGCCTAATCCCTCTCAATAGTAGAGGAGGCCCCTGCCCAGCAGTGGGACAGTATACTACAATACAGGGCTGATATTATTGTAATATGTAAAAAGTATATGCGGTATTTAACTTCAATATTGGCATATTTTATTTATTTTCCTTAATATTATTTATTCATAACACAGGTGTTTCTTTAATACTTGAATACAAGTACGTAAGCAGTATATACTGTTTTGTATATATACAGTATAATAATGTAAGTTATATACATCATAAAGCTGTTATTCAATGGACATTGTATTTTGTCCTAATCAATATATTATATAAGCCATGCAATATTAACATTTAATATGAACATAGCTGTCAGATATATGATAAATAGTTTTAGTATTTTTAATCAATTATAATAATATAAATATTGCAAACTCTTACAATTTTTTTTTTATATCAAATAAATGCATAATTGTTATAAATATTTTCAACAAAAACTGAAACTGATGATACTTCTACAATTTTTCCAAAAAATCCTAATATATATTTTATTTTTTAATGACAGGGAAAATGGACATACATGCAATGGAGGGGTCTTACTGAATTTAGTACAGATATTTTTATTATAAACCTATAAGTATTATATATTATAAAATGCCACAAAAGCAGCCAGCCACACTCATCAATTTGTCAAGAATACTTACTATTCACTCCAAAACTCGCTGGTGTGCAGGCAAATAAGGTACTTTATTACTATATGGTCATGTGATTCGGTGCTTGTAAAGCTTCTTTAGCAATTATTCGTGTTATAGTGTATATTTATAAAAGGTTTTAAATTTTTACCACACTTAATACTTAATATTTAATAGAGCTTTAAAAGGTAAGCTTTAAAATGTGGAAGGAGCTTTATATCTTACATTAATTAACATTACTTATAATTACTGAAAAATTTTGTTTTTTTGTATTATATAACCTTTTTTGTGAAATAAAATGAAAATAGCATTAAAAATCAAAGAGCCATGTCGCTTGAACTTCCAGTCTGTTGGGAATTTTATGGTGATTTTAATATGAAAACTACCACCAGCTAGCCAAGTGACACTATGCTGTAGATGAATGTACCTGATTCCTTTGGCCACATCGTATGGCGTGGTCTTCCAGGCCTTGGCTTCTACCGTCTTCCCATCTGGCAAAGTTACCACAACACTCATGTCTGGTTTAGATGCTAATTCCTCTGCATGTTGTTGTTTGAACTTGTCCCACAGTGTGATACGTTTCTTAATGTACTCAGGCCATGGATTCAGTTCTGAGACTGCTCCGGAATCTTCCGCTTTCTTCTTCTTCTCCTTCATCGCTTTGGTTTTTGACTGTAAAAGAAAATGGTTTTAAATCTTATTAAGGCATGATTCGTTTTTATTATATTCAATTCTTGAAAAAAGATTTCTAAGATATCTTGACTATAGACAGGGAGTTTTTTATCATTGCCCCATACTGTTGACTTGAATTGAGCAGTTTAATATACCATGAGGAAAATATGGCTATGAATTTTATTAATAGAAGGAAAACCATTCAAAAGATACTTTATTTTACACTTCTTGTAATAGTAAAATATGTAAAATTATTCACATCAATAATGCAACAATATCCACTGTGTTGTGGCAATGTTGAAAATATCCAAAATGTTCCACTGAAATGGCAATATGATTTTATAACGGCAATAATAATGTTAGTGAAAAAGTTAGAAGACCTTTTCTCACAACTGTTTTAATAAATACTATGCATCACATAAATGTATAAGCCGACCAAATATGAAAGTCCCTAATATATCCTCCAAAATTAATAATTATAAGAATAGTACTATCTTCATAATACAATAATGGTCAAATAAAATTTAATTACAACTTATAACTCAGGTCATTTTTGTATTATCTAGATCTATTGAGTATAATTAGGTAAAGTGAATGCCCACTTAAATTAGCGAATACCACTATATTTTTTGGGATGATTTAGATGGTCTATTATATGGTTGGAATACACTACCCTGCTAACCTAATCAGCCCAAATCCATCTAAAACTTGCTAAGTAACTTGGCAAAAAAATATATTTATTAGAATATAATTTATAAAATAACAGTCTCTGCAATGTATGAATCAGTGACCTTCACATTATAAATAATTTACATATTGTCTTGTGCAACATTACAAGTATTTACAGAAGACTTAGGTCATAAGAGCTATTTGAGGCAAGGGCACACAGGAGGCCAAGAGAAGATATATAAACATTTGATTTAAATTTATGAGACTTATGCCCTGATTAACAATGGTCCAGCCAATACTCTGGAGCCTGATCATTGCCCTCAAGTTGGTTAGCGCCTTCTCAATATAGACCAATTAGCATGTTGGTAAAATAAAATGTATAATGTAGTATTTCTTAGACATGCTTCAGTACTTTAAAAAAAAAAAAGATGGATGTAACATGTTAGTTTTAAACAATTTGTGACGGAAAACGGATTAATATGTCTACATTATCTCATGTAAACATATCTACGTTGCAAAATATAACCAAAAATTTCGCGCAACCATAAATCCATATGATGATTATTTATGTGTGAAAAATACATTAACAGTGACTTTAACTAGCAAAGAATCGTCGCAGGATACAAAACACTAACTGTACGCCATAAATAACGGAATTTAATTGCCGTAGAGAACGCAGATGTAAAAAAAACTACGAAGCTAGAACTCAAATTTAATCCCTAAGTAAGTAGTTTGATGTTATTTTTTCAATTAAGGAATCAAAATAGGAACTCATAACACGTGGATAATTCAAAATTTATAATATTCAAACAGTTTTATGAGGCAATGATGTTGCTGACGAAATTCCTACGGAGTACAAACCCATGTGGCAAAAGCGTAGCCCTCTTTGAAGCGGACCACGCAACCCCCACGGAAGTTGAACAATTTTAACATTGTAAATAACACTATGTTTACACTGATAAGATAAATATTATTAGTTAAAAGCCTGCCTTTTCGTTAATATTTAAGTTTTGGATGTCTTCGGCAGCCGTATCGCCCATCGTGATTCTCCCACGTTTGACGTTCGTTGACAACTAACACAATGACATGTGCTAACAGTTTTGCCAACATTACCATATGAATTGCGTTTAGTACCTGCTACTTGAAACAATGAACATTTAAAATGAAAATATGATTTGACGTCAGACCAATAAATAAAGGATTTGATACATACATACCATAATACAAAGCCATAATATGTAAGTGATAATATTTTGACAATTTATTATTGTCATACTGATATAATCCAGAATACAAAATTTACCGTTAAACTCTTGTTTTAACAAGAGTAAAATTATAAAAATTCTAGTCTTTTACCATGTCATTACCGCGAAATCGGGATGTTTTGCAACGTATTATAACTTCGTTCAGTCAATTCGAGAGAAAGTTAGATAAACTGCAAGATGACGTAAATAATCATGGTCAAACTCTTACAGAACTCCGTGTTTTGGTAAATAATCTTTCCATGAATACTATTTCTAGTCCCGACGGAAGAGATATTTTAAAACACAGTGCAAAAAAGACAACTGCCATTCAATACGATAATGTTACTCACGTCGAGGAATCTCAAAAGCATAAAAGGAAGAATTTAGTTCAGCCTGTTCCTAGCAAGTTGAAAGAAAAGAAATTTCAAGGTCAGAAAATCAGTACTGGTGAGACCATACGAAGTTATCCTTCAAATCCCAGGACAGTGACTGTAAAGCGCTCTCCTCGTCCCAGAAAAGCTGAAGCTCCGCGCAAGGCCACCACATTAAGACCTCAAAAAGCGCTCGATAAAAAACGGGCTAAAAGAATGAATGCTGATCATTAGAACAAAAATATTCACTATTACTATATATTGATAATCAATTGAGTTAAAATATAAATAGGTACAAATAAAAAAAAATATTTTTCTATTACAGTAAATTTATTTTTCACACTTATATCCTAGTACATAAAGTTAATGCTCAAGTAATAAATAAATTTACGTGGATACTTTAAAAATACTCGAGCGTAATTTAAAGAAACGTGAGGATATTAAGAATTGCTACGTATTCACAGAGTTTAATTAATTTTTAATTCTTGAAGTGTACAATTTTAATTTTCTTTTTCTTGCTGCAGCAGTTGGCCCTGTAAATAACATAAAAAATGCCTAGTTAATATTATAATAATCTATTATAATAATCTCATGATTATGAGCGCAGCTGATTTTGCTAACATTTTGTCATCAGGAGCATTATATCGTTGCTTCCTTGATCTATTGCAGTGGTTGGCATCTGGTGAATACTAAGAGCATAACCAAGTTTGTCCGTGAAATTTTATGTCAAATTATTACATTTTAAAGACGATAATTTCGCAGACAGCAATAGCGACTGACAGCGCGACGCCATACAGCATTAGGATCAACACTGGCTGAATGTCCAGCAGGCCGACGCTGCTAAACGCTGCGATCTTGTTCAGGCATTTAGGCTTCGGGACTTGATACCGTTTGTTCAAAGCGGCTTGGAGACCGGATTCACGAATTTGCTTGTAGCTGCAAATATAGATACGATAATTTAATTCGATGATATTTTCCTGCAAAAACATGCATCCAATTGCCGTCAATTGAACTATCAACAGTCAATAAATAGTTGCGCAAATGCAAACAATAAACAGTCTATATTGTAGAGGTACTATATAATATAACTTAGGATGAGAAAGACAATTATTATATTTCATATGAAAATCGTGGACAAAGGTTTGATACATTTTCTCTATATAGGAAACTAAATGATAAAACTAGGGAGCCACTTGTCGTATTAAGATCACATTGGCTACAAACCATCATGATATGATGCCCAGCAATACACTAGCTACAATGTGCTTCAAACTTTAACAATGCATGCACACTATTTATAAGAAATATCGGAAACTATATAGGCGAAACTTCGCTGAAAAGATTAGCCACGTTAAAGACTTACACGACTCTCAACAATTCCAGGTAAGGAGAGTCTTTCTTGACAGGCGTGAATGCGTCCAGACTGTTAATGAAGTCGACTTCGGTGAGGTCGCATTTTTCACTTTCCAGAAACGTCTGTTCGATCCGACGGTACACCGGCTCCACGATCGAGTGGAACGCGAAGAGACCCTTGAATAATATGCTTAATTATCCTCTGTCATGGTATGAGGACGATTTTTTATTCTTGTACTCTGCAATCGACATAATTATGCACACTGAAGGGTTATCATCTCTTGTCATTAGACATTCTATTGGACCCAACTCCACTTACTTACCATCAGGTGCAGTAGTCACTTTGTCATGTCCGCATACAAAAAGGTAACTCCACTCCATCTGATGGTACCTACATAATCACTACATAGTATAAAACAAAATCGCTTTCTCTGTCCCTATGTGTGCTTAAATCTTTAAAACTACGCAACGGATTTTGATGCGGTTTTTTTAATAGATAGAGTGATTCAAGAGGAAGGTTTATATGTATAATAACATCCATTAAATAGCCAGCATTGCACCCGTGCGAAGCCGGGGCGGGTCGCTAGTATTTTATTGATTACCGAAGCATGATTATCTTTTTTCGAATAATATGATACACGATTAGTAATTTAACAATGTGTTACTATATTGTAGTAAAACCAGATAGCCATCATGGCGCCTGAGATTATCCGAGGCTGACTGACCTTCCTGATTCTCTCGACACCATCGAATATATCGTAGAAGTGTGGTTTACCATTCTCTGGAGAAATTGTATTATGAACTGAAATGTGCAGCTGATCTCTGTTATCCTGGAAATAATTGGTTATATTAAATACGTTTTTGCTAACTTTATAAGTAAACTATAATTCTAGGAGATAGATCTACCAACATAACGCCATAGTAGCCTACTTAAGTATTTCGTGTTTCTGGATAGGTCTGTGTATATCCGGTGCCAACAGGCCGGCATAATTTTGTCGATTGTTGAGGGTAATTAAATATCTCGTCAGTCGACATTCTATTGGGCCCCATTCCACTTACCATCAGGTGCAGTGGGCTCGCTTTGCCGTGCTTGTACAAAAAAAAACTTACGTTAAATACGAATCTATTGTAATCGACGTCGTTGGCAGCAAGCGTGACCTTGGAGTCGGCGAGCTGGGCCAGGTTCTTGATGGAGTTGGAAGGCGCCTGCAGCAGCACCACGATGTTGGCAGAGTACGCAGCGTATAGCGCCATCAGAGCCGTGAAGAACACCCATTCCATGATACGACCTTCGAGGATTTAAAGCTTATAAAAATATTTACTTCGCTTGTATATTGCTTAATTATATTATGTCAAATAACTGTTATTTGTTTCGTAAACCAGTTTTTATAAATCCGTGTTGATGAATAACGGTATAAATATCTTATAGGTATGCGTCTTACTTGGTATTAACTACAGTTATATCTGCAGCAATAACAATAACGAAATAGATTGCTCGATTATGATGATACGTCAACACAAAAACCCGAAGTGAAATGTCAGTCACCTGGCTTTTTATAAAAGTAAGGTCCTGGTCTCACAGATTTCCTTTTCGTACCAAATACGATTCGTCTCCATATTGTCCCACCTTTCTATGACAACGTGGGTGGTCACGAGTGGCGGAAGTAATTGCATAACCTCAGAACACCTCTCGGCTGGTTTGTCTAACTTTTGCTACAAAGTACCTGGAGACCTCCTTGGCTCGATGAAGCATCCCTGTTGGGCGACAGCACTAACAGTTAGAAGCAGAGCATCGCCTATAGAACCGTCGAGTTGTGTTGGACTCTAAAAATAATAAGTTCATCATCATTTCAACCAGGAATCGTCCACTGCTGGACACAGGCCTCCCCCATTGAGCACCACTGGGACCGGTTTTGGGCCGCACTCTTCCATCGGACTCCTAGGGGGGCCTAGGTTATATAGGTATATTAATAGGTAAATAATAGGTTATCTCTATAAATTGCACCCTATATACACACTTTATATAGCTAACAATCTGAAAAGATAATCCAATTATTCCGAGAGTTATTCTGCCCATCTTGAGCTCTTCTCGGCGATAGAATTTATCGGTGGTTAATCAGCAACAATGCTTTATTGTATACATTAGCTAGGACTACGATGCGTTTGCTACGTCCATGCTGCTAGTATTTCCACCCAATCTTTTTCTATCTGCTTTAGAGCAGTTTCTCTTCCATCACGTCATTTCCGTCTTCGTTACTCATAATATATTCCATGTTTGCTAGCTCGTGCTAATGACTAAGCTTGACTACCAAATAGTTTAAAAAATTGACTACTTTATAGCTTTTTGTGTAGGTTATAAAAAAAAATTTAACACATTTATTTTGGCGTTTTTTATACCTTACCAAGAATTACCTTTTCAATCTTCACTTCCCAAATACTAGCGAGGTATAAAGCAGCAGCGGATACCATTGAACAGACAGCGATAGCCAGCCACACTCCAGAAGAGAATGGTAGAGCGAATATATTGGTGACGTAAGCAAGAGGCGGCTGACGGAAAACGAACCGCATCCTCATCGGAGCCACTAGATCGGTGTAAGTGATCATGTCGAGACGATCTTTGAATAATACGCAGTTGGTTCCTGAAAGGTGAAGGAATCGCAACCACTGACCACTGTATTGGTCTACAGGGTTTTCGAATTGCATCGAACTTGGCACAAAAATGTGTTGCTTGTCAAAGGAGAATCTGAATTATATGCAATGAATATAATTAACTTTTGGTAAATGAATGAATAGTCTTAAGTCTAATAAAATAAATGTTAAGATGGTGGCACAACAGATGAATATTCGACTCTTCTAAGTGAGCCAACAAAGTAAAGCCTATAACCGCAGCAAAAAGTTCCATTTTAAGATAATTTTCTCACTATATAATAATATCAGCCCTGTATTATATACTTGCCCACTGCTGAGCGCGGGCTTCCTCTACTACTGAGAGGGATTAGGCCTTGGTCCACCACGCTGGCCTAGTGCGGGTTGGTAAACTTCACACACCTTCGAAATTCCTGTAGAGAACTTCTCAGATGTGCAAGTTTCCTCACGATGTTTTCCTTCACCGTTGAAGCGAACGATAAATTCATAAAGAAACTTTCTCACTATATTAGTGCTAAAATCGTACCAAGATCTGCTCTGTTCTCCCCAATGTCGTGAATCATTCCAGACCACTTGCCATTCACTTTGTACCCCCATCTGTAGCTGAAAATATACTGCGGGGTCGCGTTCAACGTATCGAAAGCTATTTTAGCGAACACCCAACACACTTTAGCGACGGCGTCGTTTTGTAATTCCCTAGAAAATATGAAAATTAAACGAAAAATCCGATGAATTGTGTAGTTTTATTACAGTTTTGTGGAAGTTTATTACATTGAATGTTACTATGAAATAATTTAATGATTTTATAAGACAAATCCATTAACATTTTTATTGTTTTGGTACGGACCTTTATCATTCAAAACTTTCTCACACATTATTTATGCCTTGGCATATTATTTTATTTGTATTTATACTGTCCCAGTGCTGAGCACAGCCCTCCTCTACTACTAGAGGGAATAGAACTTAGTCCACCACGCTGGCTTAGTGCGGATTGGTAGATTTCACACACCCCTTAAAATGTTTATAAAGAATTTCTCAGGTATGCAGGTTTCCTCACGATGTTTTCCTTCATCCCTAAAGCAAGCATTAATTCACAAAGAATATACACATAACTTTAGAAAAGTCAGATATGTGTGTCCTTGAGTTTTGAACCTGCGGACGTTCGTCTCCACAGTCCATTCCACGCCCAAGTAGGCTATCGTCGCTTTATTTGCATTAATATAAATCTAGACATATCAAAACTAAATAAAACGCGATAATCTCACAATCTGTCATCCCGGGGCAAATAATATTTCGTACTATTGCTGTCTTGTATGACGTTGGCCATTGTGATAGGATGCCGTATGAGATCGCGGCGGCGCCAATACAATTCCCTGCGAGGCCTTACATCTAAGAAAGTCCCATTGTAGTATCCTCGAAGAGTTGATACCATTGTGCTGTTGTTAGCTGGCTTGTGCACTGAAAATGTAATCTTGTGTAATTTGTACTATGGCCTACATTGCATTGTTAGTTTAATGACTGTCAAGCTTCCAAGCCCGGTCTCTGGGTTTGATATCTCGGGCAGCAATTTGTTCGAGACAGGCGTTCATGTCGCCTACCATCAGGCCACAAGCACTTTCCGTTATTCCTTTGCATAAAACAAAATTAAAAACATGCGAAAATTGCTAGTGATTATGATTTTTATAGCATCCATATTATAGGCAATATATATCCACATCCCATCATTGGGATAGGGTTTACTATCACGTTAGGTTTTGCTCGCGGCTTCGTCGGTATCGAAAATTCTCGGTCTCTTCGTCGGTATCTTAAAATAATTGTTCCATCGCGTACTTTTTCAGAATAAAAAGTATCCCAAATTATAATAATTTAGTATATGTACTATGAACTAAATTTCATCAAAATCGTTCAACAATTTGATCTAAAACACATTTTTACACATTTTAAATTAATAATATACATAAAGTTAAGTACTTATCCCATACATTCAGTCATAGTGTACATTTCGTCTTCTCTCTCAGCTAATACCAAGTCACTAGTAGCTAATACTGAGCTAGCTTCGAGAAGACTCATCTTCAAAGCATCAGTGGAATTCGTCAGAACTAGCCATCGGTACGAGAATTGAAATAGTCGTCTCGACGTCGCCTTAAACAATAAAATTTTATTGTTATACCTTGGAATTCTTTACCTTGATCATAATTTTCCGTCGACAGCTGGATATTGTAAAATATTTGAAATAACTTTATTGATTGTATTATTAGAATCGGTATACCTTTTGGTATTTTATTAGCTTTGTATTATACCTACTGTACCCTTAATGGGCACTCCCTTCTACTACTGCAGGTTTAGTATTTAGTCCATCCACCACGCTGGCCGCGCAAGTGCAGATTGGCACAGTAATTATAGTATTTTTTTTATATCTAGACACTAAAGGCATTGCTTCTGACGTAAAATACTAATTAATAAGCTTTACCACCCACTGTTTAAAATATTTTTGTGTAGGTAATTGAGAAACATATTTGTAAAGTTAAACTTACTAAGTATATGTATTGTAGGGTAAGATGCGCCAGAGAGTCAAAAATTAACGCCGGCTTACGTTTTTAAATATACCAGCTGGTCACGTAACATAATTCATGGCCAGTTTGTCATGGATTTTTCTACCAGTAGTATCAATAAGTAGATATTACAACGACTAAGACTTTTTTACAGCAGGTCAAAACGTCATGGGCCCGAAAATTATTTAGATTTCATTTTAAACAGACGACTTACAGTGGCAATAACTTCTTCAAATTTGTCACAAGCCAGATCAGTTAGGAACATCACAGCGTTTTCGTGGAACTTGGATTTCACTTCTAGCGATGACGATGTCCTCACTCCCAATTTATTAAGTGCTTTAGTCAGTTTAATTTCATCATCTGAAATGTACTCATACTATATCTGCTACATTCTTGCCACTGCGCGCGCGCACGGTGCGGTGACGTATTGCGCATTGATAATAATTTATATTGTGCTAATCATGTTTAGGGTTTGATTATCGGTCGTGAACTCTTTCCGGTTGTGTGGCGTTTGTGTACTACGCTCAGTGAGCTTTTGAGTGTTTTATTTCGGATTTTTTTAATGTGCGTATTAAAAATGTTACTAGATAATAATTCAGGATGCCTTTTGCTTAAGATCAGTAGCGTAGTTTGCTATAAAGGGCCCCTATATCTAAACTTGTTGGGGGGCCTTTTGGACGCCTGCTTAGGTTAATGTAGGTATGGGTCCCAAAGCTCGGAGACCCCGTATCACTGATACGGCCTATACAGCGGAAGCTACGCTTCTGCTTAAGACGTTTAAAAAAAGGATATTTTTGCCTAAGATGTTTTTATTAAATAGATACGTTGTTTGAGCACAATATTGGCAAGACGAAAGTAAGGTAATTGCCCGACTTGACGGCCAATGAGCGTGCGGCACTAACGTTGTTACGTAACTGTCGATGTATATATATCCTTTTCTAACGAATGTATGCTGCATCTTTTTATTCCTTCCTCGAGCCAGTTTGTAATTATATGTACAGGTACGTGACTATAGCAAATAGTGCGCCGTTTTTATGTGCCATTTTGTTAGTGTATGACGCGTCTATTTGTAAAACGTCATTGATTTTTCCATTCTAAATGAAGTAAAACGTCGCCTTTTCTTTGACATTGTAGACTTATATGATCGAAGGTAAATGCTTGCTATAAAACTCGTGTACAAAAAGAATACACGTACGTATCGGATCTAAGTTATGACTTATGTCCATAGAAAAAATGTCCATCAGCAACCACTGCCGCAATTTATGTGAACTTGTATCTTTTATTCTTTATCTGGCCGGTTAAATTGCCAATTGCACCTGATGGAAAGCGAAGTGGGTGTGGAGTGTCGACTAACGAGAGATGGTTATCGCTCACCAGTCGACATTATTATGCCGGCCTGTTTGATGTATACAGGCTGACCCCGGATCGCACACTTACCTATATCATAAATTGTTATATTAGTTTATAGTACTTACGTTTCTTCCAACATAGACCGGCGTATACCAAAAACGTAGGTTTCCGTTCATTTATAACAAAATTAGTGATAAATTGTACATTAAAATCATGACTAGCTCTTACTAAACCAGTAAACAATAAAGTTAATACAATCATTTTTGTTCAATCAAGTTTGTTCTCCAAAGTAGTGTTCACAAAGGAATAATTTTTAGTCGTAACAATTCGTCTAAATGCCATCTCTATTTCAATAAAACTAGTAAATCACGCGGATTTGCTTGTTGCATTTTTTAATTCATTTTTTTCTAATGTATATTCTTTTTGATGACGCAAGTGTTTAAATGTTTTAAAATCCTGATTAAGTACATATGCAGGGGGTCCACCGGAACCAACTAAATTTTGAAAGTGGTCTATGAGTTAAAAAGTCTGGAAACCTCTGATAGAGCTGAACAAAAATCATTATTTTAGCTACATTAAAATACACTCTTTTAAACTAATTGATAACGACAAACAAAATATTATTCGTTTATATATAGAAGTCATATGTTAATACTTAATGTAAGCCTGTTTGCATAGGAAAACAATTTAATAATCATACTGGAGTTCAAAGAGACATGCATCGTTTATGTTTCACTTTGACGACATAAATTGGCTGATAAATAAAACAACTGACAAGTTTATTTTTATTTATAGTGATTTACTTAATATCAGTCCCGGATCTTGAATTTTTTCCAGATGGGGCAAAATTTGGAAAATGCCGCCCCCACCCACCTATATCATTTCGCGTCTAGCGAGAAATAATTTTAGTATTGAATGTACTGTATGTCACAGTAGTCAAAGTTGCGTTAATAATGAATTTGCCGTCCTCTGAATTCGTCGCCCGGGGCATGGGCGCCGACTAGCCCCCTAAGCGGGGGCTTAGATCCGGGGCTGCTTAATATTTAGATATCTTTTGTGTGTTCTTGTGTTTAATATTTTATCTACTCTAATGCTAAGTGTAGAACGAAGCTAAATTATAATGATTTCTTATGTTTACGCGCATGTTATTTAAATTAAACTATTTTTCGGATTTTATCGCGGTTTGTATATTTTAGGTTTCTCCCGATGTTTCGAAGACTGCAAGCCTTCATGGTCACGGGGAGGTCTGAGGTGTTGGTCAGCCGCAAAGTCAAAGTTACAATATCTACCTACATTTTACAATTATAGAACTTTTTAAATTTGTCTTCAAAACGTTGGGAGAAAATTAAAATATAAAACTTCTCAGGTATGCAAATCTCACGATGTTTTCCATCAACGAAAGCAAGCGATAATTCACAAAGAACACCATCACGCATTTATCTCCGAAGGGGTATGCAGAGGTGCAACCAGGGCATCCACTTTTTATGTGTGTATTCACAAAGAATACACACATCATTTTAGCAAAGTTAGAGTTGCGTGCCCTTAGGATTTGAACCTTCGGATATTCGTTTCGGCAGTCCATTCCACACCCAACTAGGCTATCGTAGCAATATTTTATTAAGTATCTGGTTTTAATGTTAAATTTAAGTATGCTATTGAAGTGGTTTTATATAAATGACAATCACTACTCTAACTTTTATGTGCAGTCATCCACATAAGTAGCTGAACAAATTAAACATTTCAAATCGCCTATGTAACAATTATGTCACTGAACTGAACTGAACATTAATTTGTCTTTATCCCGCAACTTAATTAATCAAATGGAAAGATAGGGAGGGGTTGGAAATATTGGTGATATGAATTTTTGAATTTCTCCAGCTACTTATCTAGCTGACTGCACAAACGGAAAATTAATTTACAAATGGAGTGATGTAGAGATTTTCCGTTGATATTTTCTTTTTCTGCCTCACGATCATTCTGCAATTAAACAGATCAATTATTTTTTCTCATTTGAATTTGAATATCGAATCCAACTCGCGACATGTTTTTGTAATGGCTGAATCATGGCAAAAATAATTAAAAAAAGTATGTTCATAATTTTTAGAGCTGGCTGACAGAACACTTTAAAAACATACTCACAATTTTTTATAAGTAATTTCCAATAGCAGTACAGCGGGGGCCAGCATCATTCCATACAATGTTGCCAACATGGCGGGATACATGTCGGTGATGCCAACACTGCTGAAGGTGGACACGGTGCCTGAACACCGCGGCTTGGGCACGTGGAGCCGATGATGAATGTTCGCCTGGATGCCTGACTCGCGGATCTTGAGAAAACTAACAAGATTTTGAGGTTATGGAAGGTAAAATAATTAGCACTATTTTTCTGTGTAATAATAATATCAGCCCTGTATTATATACTTGCCCACTGCTGAGCACGGGCCTCCTCTACAACTGAGAGGGATTAGGCCTTAGTCCACCACGCTGGCCTAGTGCGGATTGGTAGACTTCACACACCTTCGAAATTCCCATAGAGAACTTCTCAGATGTGCAGGTTTCCTCACGATGTTTTCCGTCACCGTTAAAGCGAACGATAATTCACAAAGAATACACACATGATTTTAGAAAAGTCAGAGCTGTGTGCCCTTGGGATTTGAACCTGCGGACATTCGTCTCGGCAGTCCGTTCCACACCCAACTAGGCTATCGCCGCTTTTTTCTGTGTATATAAAATTTATAGTTTCCGTATATTTCTTGTTATTACATTGTACTTAATGAGCGAAATGATGGTGTGTCACTTCCCTTCCTACCCGTAAAAAAATTCGTACGTGTTATTTACTTTAGTAGTTCCAGGAACTACTTACAGGAACCTAGCTTTTTTTCTTATTTTATTCCAGTTCGGAAAACATACCTGGTATACTGTAATCTAAATAAACGGCTGTAATGACGTCGTTCGTCAGTTGTCAAAACTATGTCGGCTTATATTTCTCAAATAATCGGAATGTAACTAACACGTTTAATATATTATTTTTTATTACATCTTACTACAAAAATAACGATTTGCAAAAAAAAGAACTTACTTAATTTTAAACAAGTTATTGAAAGGCGATCGTTTCTGCCCCGGCACCCAGGGATCAATTTCGTTGATGTAGTCTATCTCCACCAGGTCGCATTTTTCGTCTTCCCGGTACGTTTCCTGGATAAGCCTGTAGCCAGGGTTCAGCTCCATATGGAAGGCAAACAATCCCTGGAAAAAATATTTACTATACAGCCATGAACATCTCGAAACTCTGAAATATTACTGTTAATCAGTATTACGTAAAGATATAATTTCAGACAAGTCATTATATTTTTTTCTTTTAATACATAAAAAAATATTATTCGATTCGGTAAAAAAAATTACTGTTCATACGAGAAACTAGACTAATTATCTTAGATAGGTGCATTAATGACTAACAATATAAGCATTAATAAGTTGTATAATGGATGTTTACTATCCAAAACTTTTGAAAAAAAGTAGTAAAAAAAATATTATGTATTGTCTTTTGACATAATGTGAATATTATTATGTTAAAATTATTTTTAACGCAATTATTTTTTATAGAAATTAACAAAAACTGATCGACGAGGATGGGATTCGAACCCACGCGTGCAGAGCACATTGGATTAGCAGTCCAACGCCTTAACCTCTCGGCCACCTCGTCGCATGGCACCCGTGTCCAAATAACGGTATGATTTCTAATATGGTCATCTCTAATTTTTTATACTAGGTTTTTTTCATATAAGCTAACACTTAGAGGTCAAATAGGTATACATTCATGCTTATAGTAAGTATGCCCTCTTATTTAGAAAATATTGACTGTACTAAGTAATTATAATTATTGAAAAAGTAAATATTATTATTGTAATAAAATAAAAAGTACTTAATTAAAAATAATTAATGATACTCATTGCAACTTTTTTATTTGTTTTAATAACGTATCTAATTATTTGAATTACATGAAGCACAATTTAATTATGATTACTTTATAGTAAGTATTTAATATTAAATGTAAATCAAATAGATGACGTGAGCATAATATTATAACCCTTATTTTAACAAAAGATTCAGCATTTGTGGTGTTATATTTAAATTAGTTTATACAAGTAAACATTGTTTATCGCACATTCATATGTAAATGTACGTATGCCTTTTTCTTTAACGTAACACATAAGAAATTATCTTAATAAAAGCGAAAGTTAGTTTAGATGTGTATTGGAAGAAAATTCCGAAAGCACTGAACAGATGTGGATAAAACTTGTTTTGGGTTATAATTATAGTCCAGGAATTATTTTTCATGTCATAATATAATGCATTCATGATTGTAACCTGTTTTGTGTTTAATAAACAAATAAATAAATAAAAACAGATAAATCAGGTCCTGAATTAACAATATGTGAAGGCTTTATCTCGGAAATGTGCACAATAGGGTTTTCTTTTGGCAATTGTCTTTCAACTTGTTGGAGCCACGAGTTCATACGTAGTAATAATAAGATAGCCTAGTAAGGAATGGAACGGACTGCCGAAACTAATTTCTCCAGTTTCAAAACCAAAGGGCACACACGTCTGATTTTTCTAGAGTTAATGTCCGCAGGTTCAAAACCCAAGGACATATTTTCTGACATTTCTATAGTTGTGTGTGTATTCTTTGTGAATTATCGCTTGCTGTAACTATGAAGGAAAACATCGTGAAGAAACCACGAAAAAAGGCATAACTTAGAAGTTCTCTATAAGAATTGAAATGAGGGCATTTGAAGTCAGTGAAAGCGCTTTAGGTTAGTATGGTAGATTAAGGCTTAAACCCTCGCAGTAGTAGAAGAAGCCGGTGCCCAGCTTTAAGACAGTATATAACACGAGCTGGTATTATTATTATTAAGAACAATAAATTTGTCCGAGTTAGTTCCGAAGATTCACGAGGATTGCAACCATTATAATAGAATTTTAAGAAATTAAAATGAAAATAAACATTACTGACCTGTCGAATTCTCTCCACGCCTTCCTCCATAGTATAGAAATTTGGTTTCTTTCCCTTTGGCGCTATCTTTTTGTCGTATATGGCTTTCCGTATTGGTTCGTTTAATTTCTGTTGAAACCAAACCGTAATGAGGCGGGAGTAAAAGAAGGTCCCCAATTCGTAATTCAAGTTCATTAATTAGGGGTTTCCGGCGACCAATATGATGGAGTATGACATGGTCAGAGTAATATCTAATCTTGACAGTAGATTAGAGCCAGATTACGGTGCATCTACCGTAATTACTTGGATACACTGGTAATAGGTAGGTAACATTTTAATGTAACCTTGCATTTAGAATAGGCAAGCAGTCAAATGGATGGACAATTTGGTAATCTGGTTCTCGAATGTAGGCTCACCCAATTGCTAATCATCCCGGTCTTTAGTTTCCCCTACTTTTTTTTTCAATTTAACTGAACGACAGCGCATTTAACATTGCCTACGTAATTATTGTTTTCTCAAATATATTTCGGAGTACGGTCAGCCAAAAAAGTAGCTGTAAACCTAAACCTTAAAATCTATATATTAACTTCAGTCTAAATATATTTTTCCTCTATCTAAAATACGTAAATTCTTTCAATTATACTTTAATTTAGAAAAAACGATTGTTAAAAAACACATTTTAAAGACGATTTGATATTTTGAATTTAACATTGTGTGGCTATTTACCTTGAAAAAATATCTGTTGTATTCAAAGTCACTGGCTCCCAGTTTTATGGGCGAGTTGAGGAGATCAGGTAGAGTTCGGACGGAAGAGCTCGGCGCTCGCAATAACACCACAATGTTGGCAGAGTATGCCGCGTACAAGATCGTCAGGGCCACGAACAGAAACAGGGTCACGCATCTACCTGTCAATTATATGCTATTTTTTTTAAAGCGGCGATAACCTATTTGCCTTTGTAACGGACTGCTGCGAGAAATGTCCGCAGGCTCAAACCCAAGGCATACACCTCTGACTGAAAAAATGATGTGTGTATTCTTTGTGAATTATCGCTTGCTTTAACGGTGAAGGAAAACATCGTGAGGGAACCTGCATACCTGAGAAATTCTCTGTGGGAATTTTCGAGGGTGTGTGGAGTCTACCAATCTGCACTAGGCCAGCGTGGTGGACTAAGGCCTAATCCCTCTGAGTAGTAGAGGAGGCCCGTGCCCGACAGTGGGACAGTATATATAATACAGGGCTGAAAATTTTATTATTATTTGGGAAACAAACATAACAACTTTTCCTTTTTTACTTGCACGATAATGTGACTTCACTGCACCTATTAGTAAGTGGAGGGGTGTTTACTAGAATGTCGACTAACGAGAGATGATTACCCCTCGGTAGTCAACAAAATTATGCCGGCCTGTTACCTATCAATTATTTCGGAACACTATAATCCGACTACGGTACAGAAGTTCAAACCTGCTGCATATCTGGGCTCCAGGTTGCACCCCTGCTGCAGTACAGCACCAATGATAAGAATCAGCACGTCCGCCCAAGTACCGTCTAGCTGAAGAGGATGCTGGAAACAAGAACAATAACTTTTCTTAAAATTTAAGTAGGTGCAATGAATTTATTTTGGAGTGTCAGCAAAATAACCATTATAGTTAAGTACATACATACATAACATCACGCATTTTATCCCCGAAGGGGTATGCAGAGGCGCAACTAGGGCACCCACTTTTCGCCAAGTATGTTCCGTCTCATGATGTGATAGGGGGCGAGCCTATCGCCATATCGGGCACAAATTCCAGACTCCGGGCTGATACTGAGCAGAAAAACCCAAATATCACTTTGCCCGACCCGGGATTCGAACCCAGGACCTCAGAGCGCTATTGTACCGGACATGCAATACAACTACGCCACCGAGGCAGTCCATTAATTACTTTATAGTTAAGTATAAAGTAATTAATAGCTTTTCTCGATCCAGAGGAGAGGAGCAATCAAATTTCGGATCAACTCATTTTTTTATATCGTCACGCTAAGGTGACTACAGTAAGTGTAGTGAGGTCCAATAGAATGCCGAAGTGGATGATGAACCCTCGGTAGTTGACACAATTATGCCGGCCTGTTGTTTCTAGATATACACAGGCAAATCCGAGAACGCGACTTATGTGGGCCACTATGTTTGGTTTTAACACCTTTTGTATGGTAGCCGCTATCCGGACGGATATAAATATATCCTACCACCAGCAAAACATATTCCTTCTAGTAAATTAGACCAAAATTCAGCGTTAGGATCGGCAATATGTTTCCATGATTCATGTTGCAATCTTTTACTGGATTCCCGTTTACGTGGGACGCTCCAAACACACAAATTTTATGATGGAATTTGCCATGAACATACTGATTGGAGTCATTGTTTTAGTACATTTCAGTAAGTGTTCTCAGTAATGATAACGTCATTTGGAATATTTATTACGAATGGAATTTTTGGATGTTACCATTTGAATTACAAGTATTATTTGAACAGAAGGCATTCGAGTTGAAATATTAAACCAAAAGCAAAGTATTTGGTTACTTTTAAATGACTATTGAAGAAATCTCTCAGAATTTTAAAATTCATAAGCTACGTACTAAATGCATTATTTGATAGTACTATCAAGAAACAATAATACTAAGACAGACACACTCACGCCTTTATCCCCGAAGGGATAGACAGAGGCGCAACTGGTGCTCCTACTTTCCGCCGTGTGTATTCCGTCCCGTGATGTGATAGGAGGCGAGCCATCGCCATATCGGACAAAATTTCCAGACCGACTGATACTGAGTAAAAAAACCCAATATTACTGACCGACCCGGGTATCGAACCCGAGACCTTAACAGTGTAGTCATACTGTTATACAATAACGCCACTGAGGTAATCCTACTAATATTATAAATGCGAAAAAACTTTCGCATTTACATCATTCCTCACAAACGTGAGGAATGATGTATAGATGTATGTATGTTTTTTCCTCTTTCACGAAAAAAACTACTGAATGGATTTGACTGAAACTTTACAGTAATATTAGTTATACATCAGAATAACACATAGGCTACAATTTCTAAAGATTTTGTGTAATTTGGTCATAATATAACGATACATGTCAAGTAAGTCGGAAAAAATATCCCGAAAAATTCCTTCACGCGGGCTAAACTGCAAGCAAAAGCTAGTCTAAGATATTTTAAAATCTAGTTATATTTACTCCAAACTATGGTAGTCTTACCATTCCCATAGTAGCCTCCCATTTGGAAGTAATATAAAGGAACACGGAACATCCCAGCACACAGATCAGGATTGCCATCCAGACAGTTCCGGTGAATGGTAGCGTGAAGATATTCGAGATGTATGCTAGAGGAGGCTCCCTGAAGACGAACCTGACTGCTGTTGAACCTACCATGGCTATGTAGTCTACCACATCCATGCGCTCTTGTGTGAAGATTGTCAGGGTTCCTGGAAGGTTGTGAGACGTGAGACATTTAAAGATTATACATGCGTTATACTCAAATAAAGCTAAAGAGTTTGTTAATGCGCTAATCTCAAGAACTACTACACCGACTTTGATTTTCTTTCAATAATTAGAACCTACATTTCTCTTTGATGCTAAATAATTTTTACCCCGGGAAAATATAAAGCGGGACTTCTATCCCGAAAAATCTATGTGGGCGAAACCGTGAGTAAAACTAAGTAGATAGGTAACCTTCACTACTAAAGGTCCGAGGCTCAAAAAGCCATTTTATTTTAGAATCAAAGTGTACCTGCGAATAAGATTCGGATTGTTATATTGAGTTTTCTTTCATTCGGTCTTACTTATAAATGCTTTATCTTTGAAACATTATTATTCACAAATAATAATAATAATATCAGCCCTGTATTATATACTTGCCCACTGCCGAGCACAGGCCTCCTCTACTACTGAGAGGGATTAGGCCTTAGTCCACCACGCTGGCCTAGTGCGGGTTGCTAGACTTCACACACCTTCGAAATTCCTATAGAGAACTTCTCAGATGTGCAGGTTTCCTCACGATGTTTTCCTTCACCGTTAAAGCGAACGATAAATTCACAAAGAATACACACGTGATTTTAGAAAAGTCAGAGGTGTGTGCCTTTGGGATTTGAACCTGCGGACATTCGTCTCGGCAATCCGTTCCAACTTCCACACCCAACTAGGATATCGCCGCTCAACAAATAATAAAAACATTATATAGGGGCGTAGAAGAAGAATTCTCGGAATGTGCGCCCCACGCACAGCGTACTGCAATGTTTTATTTAATCGAAGGGTCTTAAAAGTATGATGATAAACACATTGTTAATCATATTTTATGTACCTATCAAACTAAAAGTCAATAAATCTAATGATGCATAAAATATAATGCACACTTCACTAGATAATTTGTTAAAATTAACAACCGTCTGATAGCGACTCACGATGGATTCCGCGCATAATTAACAACGTTAATGGTAGGTATGATTTATTGATACAACATTCGGTAAACTGACTAGTCATTCGTCATGCTCTTCAGATAATTATATGATGATCATTATTCGTCGTCTTTGATCTAAAACTTAAACAGACTTATCAGACAAATACAATTGATATTTCTAGTTTTTTTGGGAGTAGATATTAGGTATTTTAAAATTATAGTCTTTCATGTGATATAATTAATTTATTCATAGTAATATCAGCGATAGGAGCGAATTTTAATCGTGAAACAATTTTAATCCAAAGAATTATAGAATAATAGTAATTCTTTATGTAGATATCAGGCCTTTGAGAATATACCTGCGACATAGACATATTTAATATTGAGAACCTGTTTGTCAAACATATTAGTCAAGATATAGATGCAAGTCTTAGTCTTCTTCAAATCTATACTATTATATAAAGCTGAAGAGTTTGTTTGTTTGTTTGTTTGTTTGTTTGTTTGTTTGTTTGTTTGTTTGAACGCGCTAATCTCAGGAACTACCAGTCCAAATTGAAAAATTCTTTTTGCGTTGGATAGCCCTTTGTTCGTGGAGTGCTATAGGCTATATATCATCACGCTATACCCAATAGGAGCGGGGCAGTAATGGCTAATCTCAGGAACTACCGGTCCAAAATGAAAAATTCTTTTGTGTTGGATAGCCCTTTGTTCGTGAAGTGCTATAGGCTATATATCATCACGCTATGACCAATAGGAGCGGAGCAGTAATGACTAATCTCAGGAACTACCGGTTCGAACTGAAAAATTCTTTTGTGTTGGATAGCTCTTTATTAGTGTAGTGCTATAGGCTATATATCATCACGCTATGACCAATAGGAGCGGAGCAGTAATGGCTAATCTCAGGACCTATCGGTCCAAACTGAAAAAAATATTTTTGTGTTGGATAGCACTTTGTTTCTGGAGTGCTATAGGCTATATATCATCACGCTATGACCAATCGGAGCGGAGCAGTAATGAAACATGTTGCAAAAACGGGGAAAAATTATTAGTTTTGAGAGCTTCCGTTGCGTGCGCTGCGTAAACGGTTAAAGTTATGCAACAATGATGTATGACGGGATTATTCCTATTAAAAGTTCTAAAAATATATTATAAAACAAAGTCCCCGCTGCATCTGTCTGCCTGAACGTGTTAAACTCCAAAAACTACCCAACGTATTAAGATGAAATTTGGTATGGAGACAGTTTGAGAGGCTCCCGGGAAACTACTACTTTTATAACGGAAAACTTTAGCCTGAAAAATTTTATAACGCGGGCGGAGCCGCGGGCAAAAGCTAGTAATAAGTAAATTTTAGTTATTAATAAGTAAATTTCTAATACAACCGAATACAAATAATCGCCGATAATTGAATTGATCAAATTATGTGCCGAATTACGTCGTGTTGAAACACCTGATGTATACAGCCGATGTTTGCCCATCTTGTGTGTAGTGATTAAGGTATTAGCAATACAGTAACCTAAGTTATTAGCTTAGCTGTTGCTACTGCCAGTATCCTCTTGAAAATACCGCTATTAGATTGTGTATAACTTTTTTAAGAGCGCCCATAATTTTGTTGGTGTTTTCGGATTGTAGAGATTTATTCTCTTACTAGCTTTTGCCCACAGATCCGCCCCATGATAAGTTATCCCGGATAAAAAGTAGCCTACAGCATTCAGGAGTAATGTAGCTTCTTATCAATGAAAGAATTTTCAAAATCGGTTCAGTAGATCCAGAGATTACCCCTACAAACAAAGATACAAACTTTCCTCTTTATAATATTAAGTATACATTGAGGTCACCGAGGTCCACTTATTCTGATGGCTTTAATTTTAAATATATACTCACCAAGATCAGCCTCTTTCTTAATCAAGTAGTCGACGACGCCCTGCCAGTTGCCGTTTTGTCTCTGTACCCCACGTGTGGGTAAACATTAGCTTCTCAGTCGCATTGAGCATCTCGAAGCAGATCTTAACCACCGCGTATGACATCTTCGATATTGAATCTTGGTGGAGGTTTCTAGAAATATAGTAATGTAAGTATAATTGTGTACATTTAAATAGACCGGCATAATTATGTAAACTGGCAAAGAAGAAACATCTTTTCAGTCAGCAGTCTATCTGAACCGCACCATACTTACGATCAGGTGCAGCGGAGGCAATTAAAGGTGTCCGTTTAAAAAAAAATAGTTGATAAACTAAATTCCTTAAGTCAAAACGAGAATTTTATATAGATGCCTTATACTTTTAGATATTCATGGATAAAGACAGGTATCTTTTTTCGTAACATTTTTGTCTTTGGCCACATAACATGCCGTCAAAATAAGACATTACTTACTTACTTGTTATTATACGTATATAACTTACATCCATTAACTTGTTTACTATATAATAAGGTATCTAAAACTAGTTTCTTAAATACTTATGCAAATGATATATATCTTTAATGTATAAATAATAAGTAGATAGTATTTGACCAAGAATTAAATTCTTGCATATAAAACAGGAACTATTTTAAAATATGATAATATCATGACAGCTCTTATAGACTGGTTGTATTTTGAGCTGTCCCTGAAGTAGCCGATTCCAAACCTAGAGAAATTATTGTAACGGCAAATATTCATGACCCATTAGAAACTTATATGAAGAAGGTCGCACCTATTTCTTAACACTAGACGTAAGAGTTCAATTGATACCGACTTACTTGTAGATTTGAATTGCCAAGTTTTAAACGGAAAATATAAATGGGGTCAGTGGCGGCCCTACACGATACAAGGCACCAGGCGAAAGCAAAAAAAAACTGCACGCGGCCCCAGGCGGAGCAAAAAAGTCCTCGGGTTTAAGAGATTCGTAAATAAAGATCCTTCAAGACACCGCGCGAGGACGATGTAAGCGCGAAGCCCCGTACGGTTGGCCGGTTTGCTTTCCCCTAAGCCTCTGAATGCGGTCATTTGACAACACAATTTTTGACATTTATATTATTTGTAATTTTTTTATTACGATTCTACTTGGTTATCAGGTTTTTCTAGTAAACCTATAAATATTTTATATTTAACATTGGTCTATAATTTATTTAAAATATTCTATTTTTGTTTTTCATTACTCACAGTCTATCGTCCAGATGTTTTCTCGTTTCGTTACTATCGGTAATCACATTCACCATGGTTAATGGCTTTCGTTTCAAATCACTTCTTCTCGTTGATAAAACCTTACTTTTTCTATAATCTTCTGTTACTCCATATTTATCAATTTTCATAGAAATTTTACTTTTATTGGTCTTGGAGTCCAATTCTTTGTTATTTGTTATTGCTGTGCTGTTGCTTGTATAAACATTACCGTTCGTAAAATATTCACCGTGATTGTGTTCTGTCCAAAAACATCTTTTGTTGTAAATAATATTGGAATTAGTAGCTATTTTGTAAGCTGTAAAAGAAATTTGTAACATTAAAAGTTATCAAATCTTAATAGTTATATAGGTCTATACTAAGAATATATTATATAAATTAACACGATATCTTGGATAGAACGAATCGTAGATTTTTTTTATTATTTGTTATTGCAACAAAATAAATATTCTTGATCGTAACCGAGGATCATTCAGACAATTTCAAAGGTTACTAGATTTAATATAACATCCATGCTACAATCATTATTTTTAAATTGCACATTACCATACTCTGAAACATGGATGAACTCTAGATCTCCTATCAAGTTTATTCAAATTGCAAATAACACTATAAGCGCATCTTTAAATTCCCCGACTCCTGCAACTGCCACTTCGTGATCACGAAATACATTTCTTATAGAATCAAAACAAGGAAATATTCAAATTCTTACGATGTGGAAATAGAAATAGGCTATAATTTAAGTATTCCGCGTGCGTTGGACAAGAAGCAAGATAGACAGATTATGCCTTGTAAACGTTTATTGTTTTAATTTAAAACTCGAGGACTTTTGTTCACTTAAAGTAAAAACTCGTTATTTTAAACAATTATCAAAAATAATGAAATAACTAATGCTAAGGAATATGCTACTAGTTTGACAAGAATTATCAAGAAATGCAGTCGTAGTATTTATTAAATTTTTCAACTTATTTATTTGTAATGTTAGCAACCTAACAAAGGATATTAGCTTCGAACTGCTAAGCTATCGGGAGTTACACGTGTTATTGTGAGTCAACCATAAAAGATAGACATATGCTGTCGTGGGATATTTTTTACATAATTTTAAGGAGAACATTTCCGTCATACATGATTTCTGCGTAGCTTTAACCATTAAGGTTGCACACGCGACGGAAGCTTAAAAATGGAGTAACTTCTCCCGTTTTCCCAACATTTCCCTTCACTGCTCTGCTCCTATTAATTGTAGCGTGATGAAAAGTATACTATAACCAGCACAGGAGTATGACAAATAATTGTACCAAGTTTCGTTAAAATCCGTCGAGTAGTTTTTGTTTCTATAACGGTTATACAGACAGACAGACAGACAGACAGACAGACAGACAGACAAAAATTTTACTAATTGCATTTTTGGCATCAGTATCGATCCCTAATCACCCCCTGATAGTTATTTATTTTGGAAATATATTTCATGTACAGAATTGACCTCTCTACAGATTTATTATAAGTATAGATATAGATAAACAACATCGTTTTTCAAATTCCTTATAATGTAAAACACGTGTAAAACTAGTGTTTCGACGCGTGACGACGATCCAACGATTAGTACAGGACAGGTAATCTGCCAGACACGTAAATAATACGTTTTAAGTGTATTTGCGCAATACAATTACTCTGGTGTTTATAGTATTTTGCTTCCTGGAACACTTTCCGCATCACCTACGGCATATCGAATTTGTATGCAACTATATGTCGAGATAATCTAAGTATTCCCTAAAGCAGCGGTCGGCAACCTTTTGATAGACAAGGGGCACAAGGTGGCAAAATTAAGTAAAGGCGGGCCACACGTAAAATATTAACCCTAGATGCCTAACATACATACAATTGGTCGTATCTAATACTATAAGAATCTTTGTTCTGACATAGGTACTGATTTACAGGACTTTGTGTTTCGTTTGATTATTTGAAGGCAGATGCGCGTTCTCTAGACGCGCTTACTCTTTATTTAAAACATCTATACATAAAAATCACGTCGTTTTGCCGGCCGCTGCTTGACCGACTTGCTTTAGGGCCTAAAGCATTGGTTTTTAAAATGAGGAGCGCGTAATGTATATTTTGCCAATCAAGTTCTATCCCATGGGAACAGTTTTTTTTCTCTATGAAAGGTACCACATGTGATTTTTTTATGCCTGGCAAAGTATATGCAAAATTTCATCATATCCGGTTTGAGTATTAAAAACGTGAAGACGTAACAAATAAACAAAATCATTATTAAAATTAGTTAGGATATATGGTGAGACCCTGGGTTTCCTCTGCCTTGAATTAAGGAGAAGGAGGGCGTGGGCATTTCTATTGTAAACGACAGGATGTCGAGGCAAACAATATTTTGGGAACCTTGCTCTTGTCTCATTATTGCTAAAAAATAGCAACGAAACAGAATTTCAAAGCCTAGCCCGAGCAAACGTCCTTGAGCATTAATTCCATACATCTACGCTGCATAGCTGGCCAGGCCTGGTTGGCCTAGCGCGGTAGGCAGACTTACATGTCAAAACAGTTGTCGAGAATTCTAAGATCATTTTCGCATATTTAAAAGACAAGTTTCTTATTTTATATGAATTACTTTTTGACTGTACATGTAAGTGACTGGTAATAAATGTCACCTTTAATCGGTATTTTTTGCTAATAAAAAGAGGTCAGACAGGTGACCTTCTAGCGACCTGACTAGGAAATGGATAAGAATTTGTCAACGCCCGTTTTTGTTTACGGATAAAAAGCATTTGACACCTTTCGAAAGCTGTCAAAACATTAAAAGAACCGTCTGATTGATGGAAAAAAATCATGTTGAATTGATAACCTCCCCATTTTTGAAGCCGGTTAATATACATTAAGTAGCAGAGATTTTGTACCATCAGGTGCAGTGACGTGATTCTGCCGTGTCCGTAAAAAAAAAGATGAAATAAAAGATAAAAAAAAAAAGATTTGTATTTGTCTCTAATAGGGGCTGGAGTTATCAGTTTTGACCTTATGGATGAAATAAACTGACCAAGCCAGTGATTCATTTGTAACTCTGCCTATCCTCTCGGAGTGTAAGTCTGATTGTCATTAAATTTATAACAGATTGTCTCGGTGGTGTAAGTAGTTGTATTGCGTGCGCCGTATGCTCTCCTAGGTTTTGGGTTTGAATGCTTGGGTCGAGCAACGATTTTGGGTTTTTCGGCTCAGTGTTGGCCCCGAGTCTATAATCTGCTTACATCTCTGCCTACCACTTAGCGGAGAAAAGCGTGATGTGTATCTGTGTGTGTGTGAGTGTGTGCTTACGACCCTTTACACAGGCAAATCTGAGAAGTTAGTTATAAAATAACAAACGTCCTTTTACATCCGACGCAGGAAAGAGGCAAAATCACTGCAAGGTCGCAGAATTTAAATGTATTTTTCGCAGTTTCTGTTTTGTTTATAGTTAAACATGTGACAAATCGTATGTATAATTAAATTGTCTATAAATAACGCATTTTTTCCTCTATACAACTATAATATGTCATGAATGTAAAACGATATTTTAAACAGATTTTTGCTATCGGTACGTATTGCGTCTGAATACGTCGGCATTACTTTACTTATATAGTCTGACTATAAAAATTAAAAAAACCCTTTCGGTGCGCCACTTGTTAACCGACTTCAAGAAAAGGTTCGCAATTCAACGTGTATTTTTTATGTTTGTTACATCGGAACTCGGTCAGTTTTCATTTTAAAGTTAACGTTGTCAGAACCAAAAAATATTTCTATATTTTACCATAACCTGGCAAGATTCTTTTTTTCTTGGTCAGGCTATACTTAAATTGTTATTCATTGTAGATATCAACACTCTACAAGACCGCAGTTCTGTCCTCGGCGCGTTCCCCGTCCCCCTCGACCCTTCCAGTAATTCCGACCCGCGGGCTGACGAATAATTTTTACGGACAGTTGTTAGTACTAATAGTTCCGACTCACGTGCTGACAAATACGATAGTGGATAGTTGTTATAGGCTAATCCCGTCATCGCTGATGTCTCCATTCTCTTCCAGTGATCGTTCTGAGCCGAGGTTCATAACCTTTTAGTGGGTTGCCCTCAGGATGGTCACTTAATTTCTAAGGATTGCGTTCGCCTAAAGCGCTTATCCAAAAGTTCAGTGTTTGTAAAAGACAACCCTAGTCTGGCTAACAAACGTATAGGCGGGGAAAATACCAATGTGGTTTCGATTAGTAAAATTTTAAAAATATTCGGAGTAAAAAAATAAATGCCTATTTTAGGAACCATAGTCCATGTATTTTTATATATTCCTGTTGAATACTCGTAGATTTTACCTTACCTTCCATAAATAAAAACCCGTATCCAACTTCAGAAGCAATAACCACGTCGCTATCGACTAAAAGGTCCAGCTTTTCTAGAATTTTCGAAGCTTTCGAGTCAATGATCAGCCACCGGTACGGAGAGTTGAAATAGCCTTGCGCATTAGCCTATAACAAAAAGTGGAGGTCACTAGTTATAATATATCAGAAATTATCTCAGATTTTGAATCCTATTCCTATATAAATAAATTCTTGGACCTTATAAGAAACCTAACCTGAAACGGACCTTTCCCGACATTATAGTCACATTGAGCATTTTTAATTAAAAGTAGACTATACCAAAATCCATGATTTTTGATATCTACATGTCAATTACTACTGTACTATTTATTAGTAAACCGCTGTTTAATTCTTATCAGTAGTACAATATAAAAGTAGTAAAATTAGCGGGATAGAAGCAGTATCTATATAGAAAACTTTGTATTAACCCATTGATGTATATTCTATCTGTACATATTGCGCGTACGCAGGAAAGTGATTTAGCATGTTTTAAATTCACATTGAAAGTGCACAAAAATAAAATGTTATAATATGTGTTACAAATATAGGCCTCTGTATGACGAATTTTTAAAACAAAAGGTTATCAATATATAATGAGTATACTAAACTTACTTCAACAAGAAATTCCTGAGTCTTCGGGCAAGAGAGATCCACCACTATCAAGACATACTGTAGGAAATACTTAGATCGATTAGGCTGTAGAGACGAGGCTGTGCTAATTCCAAATTCATTCAGCATCTTCACGAGGACACTCGTTTGGTCTAGAAATAATTATTTTATTCAGTACGTTATGCAGTTTGGCAGGTATAGTTTTAATCGTTAAAATATAAAAAATGTATAAGGCGAACTAGGATGGCAGAGTCGGTAGGGGTCGAATGTATGGAAACTTCGAATATCGGATATCTGTCAATATATTTAAAGATATTTTTGTCGCTGTACTAATATATAAATTTGCATGCTGTGGTCTCCTATTATTGAAGAGGCACGTCACATTGCTAATTGTAAAAATGCTACGACATTGTATTTATTATATGCCGTGTATCCTTCGTTGGAGGTCCTTAAATAAATAAATAAAGACGAAGTCAAAAGTACCATAAACCGGCGGGAGGGCCTGAAAAGATTGATGACGGTGGTGGAAGCGAAAGAAGTGTGCCAGAATCGAGCAAAGGACTTATTCATAGTCTCTGCCTACCCCAGAGAAGCGTGATATCATACGTCAACAGTTAAATTTTAAAAACAAAATTGTATAAGTTTAAAATGTACGTAGGTATTGTAACTTTACGGATGACCAACACCTCAGTCCCCCCGTGACAACGAAGGCTGCAGTCTTCGAAACGTCGGGAGAAAATCAAAATACAAAAATCGCGATAAAATTCGAAAAATACATTAATTTTCATTCTCACAAACTATAATAAAGGGGTTATTAGTAAGATGTAAAATATACTTCCTAGTACTTTACTCACGTTTATTCCAACATAAACCTGGTATCAATACAGACGTAGGTGTTCTATCTAGTGTAACAAAAGAAACAATCATCTTCAATACATTTCCACATGTTAGGGCTGTGGAGAGCGCAAGAAAGGCAATAATACCAAACTTCATCGTTCAATTATTGAGAGGCTAGTGGATGGAGTTTGGAAAGCTATATTCAATTGTGCCTAATGCTCTTTGATTGTACAATCATGAACTTAAAGTTTATTAGCATTATTTTATTTTGTGTTTAAAGTTTCATACCAAAAGAAGTTCTTATAAAATCACTTTGTTGTCCGTCCGTCTGTTTGTGTGTCTCTTTTCTCAGGAACGCGTAGAGGTAAAGTTGAAATTTGTGAGAAATACTCGGGTCTATAGTCTTTTTCAGCTGTGAAAATCTAATTTGTAACCCGAAGCAACATTTTTCGCGATTTCAAAAGAGAATCAAAATCTACAGGGTACTTCCCGTTAACCCAGAATCATGAAATTTGGTAAGAACCAATGTCTTACAGAACATGTAAAGGAAACAATCTGAAGACCGTGAATATGTAATTAAATAAGAAGAAGAACTATAACAAATTTATTATTTACGGTTGGTAAAATAACCGTGTTGTATTTATATACCTACTATACTCCGTACCTATAATTTTTTTGGGGCTATCGGTGCGCGAGTGCGTCTCGTACTTGCCCGGTTTCTAACACGATGAAGGGACTACACCCCTGATTTTAATTCAATAACTACGATTTCATATCTCTTTTTATTTCATTTGTTTTTATTTCTAAGCACTATATTAGTATCTTTATTAATTAAAATATGACACCAATGTTTTATTCTTTCGGTTTTCATGTTCTAAAGACCTAAAAAAAGTGTCATATGATCAACTGTTATTAAAGTTGAAACATAATATTTGTTTATGTTTTTTTCTGTGTTTTTGTACCTTTGATATACGAGTTAATTATTCTATTCGACATATTTATATTATTATTTTATTCTATTGGTTTGAAATCGGGTTATTACAATTCAAGTGTTGTTTTTTACGTTTTTAAATATCTACTTATAAATCTATCTACTAATATTTTTTATACATGTGGTTTTCCTCTGGCCAAGTTTAAACGATAAGGTAAGTTGATCGTCGCGTAGTAAAATATCAAAGGATCATGGAAACCGAACTTTTCTCCTCAACTGTACTTATGGCGAGGAATAAAAAATTCCAACCGAGCAGCAGTAATGACAGGTTTCCATCGGCATGCGTTACGTATAATCAGCCTTATTTATATTTTAGTAACGATATATGAATGTTAGCGATTTTCTTATATCACGCCTTTATTCTTGAAGGGTTAGGCAGGGACATAATTAGTCTGCCTCGATGGCATAGTTGTACTACATGCAGGGTACAGCAGTGCCCTGAGGGCAAAGTGAAATTTGGTTATTTTTGCTCAGTATCTGCCCGGAGTCTAAAATTACTGCTCGATATGGCGATAGGCTCGCCGCTATCACATCATGGCATAGAGCACACTTGGCGAAAAGTGGGTGCCCTGGTTGCGCCTCTACAAACCTCTTCGGGGATAAATGCGTGACGTGTGTACTTAGTCAGCGAGACCAATGATTAACACTAAAGCTTCGTTTGAACTACGCTAGTATTTTGGTCGAATAGAGTAACTTTTGAGCGGCGATAGCCTAGTTGGGTGTGGAACGGACTGCTGAGACATATTTCCGCAGGTTCAAATCAAAAAGCAAACACCTCCGATTTCTTTAAAAAATATGTGTGTATTCGTATATAAGTTATTCAGAAAATCAATCATTGACATAACCGCGTAAACGTATGGGATTCCTATTGAAATAATATATAATTGTCATTCTACGAATCAACATCGTAATATAGTCATTAGTCATTAGCACTTTGTAAACAATTTTTGATATTTACATCCATACGTCAATAGAAACTATAATGTATTAATAGTTATACAGTCTAGGAAAACCTACAACTCATTTTCCTGTAGCTTTATATATATTAACGTCATAGTTAATTCATAAATCTATAATACTATATTTGAACTAATTTCTACCTTATTTACCATATAATATTGCATTATATTGCAATATAATATTGCATTATTTACTTTAAAATCTTCATTACAACATAGTATCAAGATTTAGATAAATGCTAGCATGTCTAGACATAAATATAAACACTAAAGTATTCTAATAAAGTGCTTTAATCGCAATGTCTAGCGTGAAATTAGACAAAATAATATATAATCATGCAATTTGCGCCCATAAAGTATACCACTCCCAACAAGTGTCATTGAAAAGTGTTAAGGCGCTGAACTATAGATTATTTATTTATGTATTTTTATTGCTTTGAATGACAAGAAGAGTTTGCCGTTCGCCTGATGGTAAGTGATACGACCGCCCTTAAACAGTAAAAATAATATCCAACATCTTGAATTACAAAGTATTATTCTACTGCGCTCGCCATCCTGAGACATGAAATGTTAAGTCTTATTATGTCCAGTAGTTACACTGGCTACAATGTTCTTCAAATTGGAACACAACATTGACTACACACTGGAACTTGGCGGTAGAAATAGACATTACGATGGTACCTACCCAGGCGGACTCTCACATATAAAATACCTACCACCAGTTATTTTCCTGTACGGCTCTCTATACAACAGAAATTACAACAATGCAAACGTCCGCATTCACAAATAATAGAATGAGAACACACGGTGCGCCCGAACGTGTAGTGTCGACAATTTCATGGTTTAAAAATGTAATAAAAATCCTTTATTTCCCATGGGAGTAAATTAACAGAATAAAAGTAGCTTATATGTTAATCCAGGGCGAGGTGTAGGTACTCGTGATTTAAATTTCATCCATATCCGTTCAGTTGTAACTGCGTTTACTTCTATAATAATAATAATATCAGCCCCGTATTATATACTTGCCCACTGCTGAGCACGGGCCTCCTTTACTACTGAGTGGGATTAGGCCTTAGTCCACCACGCTGGCATAGTGCGGATTGGTAGACTTCACACACCTTCGAAATTCCTATAGAGAACTTCTCAGATGTGCAGGTTTCCTCACGATGTTTTCCTTCACCGTTGAAGCGAACGATAAATTCACAAAGAATACACATATGATTTTTTAGAAAAGTCAGAGGTGTGTGCCCTTGATATTTGAACCTGCGGACATTCGTCTTGGCAGTCCGTTCCACACCCAACTAGGCTATCGCCGCTTCTAACAAACATAAAAATGTCAAGCTATTTTCACAAACTTTCGCATTTTTATCAGTAAAGTTATATATAAATAGAGGGGGAAGAAAAAAATAAAAGACAAAATATAAGAAAGAACGCTCGAAATTTAAAAACATCAACAACCACCACGGGCCTCCTCTACTACTGAGAGGGATTAGGCCTTAGTCCACCACGCTGGCTTAGTGCGGATTGGTAGACTTCACAAACCCTCAAATTTCTTACAGAGAACTCCTCAGGTATACACATTTTCTCACGATATTTTCCTTCACCATTACAACAAGCGATAATTCACAAATTATACACAAATAACTTTTTAGAAAAGTCAGAGCTGCCTTAGGTTTTGAATCTGCAGACATTCATCTCGGCAGTCCATTCCACTCCCAACTAGGCTATTCACGTTAATGTAAAAAATATAGACAATATAAAAATAATATTCCAACAGCAAAGGATTACTAGCCTTATGTAGTTCAGAATATAGTAAATAACTTTTCTGTAACCAAAGCGTTCCAAGAAATTCACAATAGCATATAGAAAATGAGTTATAACATCATGAGTTGGATGTATGGCGTTCTTGACATAGTTTCATACCATATTGTAGTCGAATACCACAAACTTACTCCGAACGGAGAGTTCTGTATACCTACTTTGTATCTTAACGGCTTCTAAAGAAGGAGGTTATTCAATTCCTTGTTTTTGTTTACGAGTATTATGCTCATTCAGATTTCGTAATGAATATTCTTATAAAAAAGTACTTTAACTAACTAAGCTAATGGTCCACTAAATTTTAGAATCTTCGCAGAATCCGGTCTATAGAAAATTTGACTTGATTTAATTGCAACATATCATTATATATTGTTTTAAAACCTATAATAAAACATAGAGTTTTTGCATTACTTTAAAAAAACATGTATGGTGGGCCATGTTAGGAACTGGGCTATCTTCGGTCACACTACGTTACTATATATAATTAACTATATTCAGCTATCTAAAAACAACATACTAAAATATATATTACCATAATTAGATGAGAACGTGTAATCGTACGAATAACAGGAAATTTGAAAGTAATCAAGCACTTTTAATTCCACGTAGGTATTAACTGTTGCGCTCGTTTCCTGTGGTCAGAGATTATTGGAGGTTAAAACGCAATTTCGTGTGATTCATTTCCACTTAATTATTCAAATAGATTACAAGCTTATTTTTCTGTCACCGCAATTTCATATATTTTGCGAATGACTTCGTAATAAGTCTTCAAACTTACGAGACCCTAGAAACTTTCTCTTTCCTCATAAATAACAATGGTTAACAGTAAGCACGTCCCTAAAACTGCATTCATTCGAAATGCAATTATAAATCTGGTGAATAAAGTTAAATATCCATCCACAGAGTTTTCTGCATTCACATCGATTTCGAAGAAGCGATGGCTGATTCACATTTGGTGCATGACGTTTTTTCATTTTATCCTGTTGGGTCAGGGCCATTTGGGTACAGAGATATTAAATTACGTAGTAAACTCAAGGTTGTTCTGGAAATCAGGAACAACAATACCATTACTCTGTAAACAAATATGTAATAACTAACCTTGTACTTTTGCGCTTGATTCTAACTATTTCGCGTCTGAAGAAAACAGGGGCATAGTTATGCGTCCAAGGTTCGTCAAAGTTATTTTTAAATTCATTGCAATTCAGGGCAAAGACGTTGCCATATGGAGCACAAATCCAATCCAGGGCAACTTGCATATGTTTTAAATCCAGAGAGATGTCAATACGCTCAACAGTCTACATTTAAAGTTCATTGCATTTATTTAGCAATATCTAATAATACCCAGCTATTTAGTATTAGTAATAGCAACAAATATAATCGTAATTACTCAGAGTTATTTAAGCGTGACATCCGCGTGAGGAATCATCTCTGATGATACATAAGCCCTCCGGCGCCCTATGACTGTTTTCTTCAATGAAACTAAAAGCAGATTTGCGGTTGAAATCATTGACGCTTGGTATTACGTCTTATTGATGAACTTTGATTTCGATGTTGATGATGACAGCATTGTTATTAGCAAAATAAAATTTACTGTCTTGAAATCGATTAATTGTTGTAATAGATGTAGTAAAATTCTCGTAGTCTCAGCAGCAGTAATACGAATAGTTTTAAGGCGCTATTTAACCAAAAATGACATTGAAATGCCTGACAACGGCATTATATTATTAGTTTATAACGCGGTTTAATATTAGATGCTCTCTGTGATGTGTCGGGTGATGACCGCATATCATACCATGCATTTATATTGAATGCATGACGTTCCGAGTTGACTACCTGATGTAAATAGTGCTGTGTACTAGATGTGGTTTTGCTTAAGCCTTTATCAAGTCGTCAGTTTAATTTTGTTACGTTTCCATCCACTGTTTACGTGTTGGTTAACATGGCGCCCAGAATAACCTGTTTGATTCGTCAATCAGTCGTAAAAATATCTGCTATGTATATTACATAATGTTTCTTGATTATTATTGTAATAGATATATAATTTACATATTGATAGGATGTTAATTTGCTATTTTGTTATGTATATTAACATGATTTCATATGTTTTTGGAACGCTTTGAGTTTGCCTTATAAGGTACATATATTATGTGGCACTAAGTTTCTATTAGATAAGTTTGTAGTAAACACAGACTAAATATAATACTTATATCAGGTCTTTTTCCCACTGCCACTTGATCCCTATCATAATGAGGTTTAAATACGTAAAAAATGCTTGCAGAAATTTATGAAGCGAGCACTATTTAAGCACGTAAATGAATCTCTTAAAATTAGTTATCAGATGATTTTTTTTGTTTTTCTAAACATCAGGAGGCTTATATAAAAGACTAATTTGGAAAATCAACGGAAAAAGATGGAATTCATTAGAAATTTTTATATGTAATATTTTTTCGTACACATTAATCTCTAATCTATGTGGAAAACTAATTTTACCCCGCCTTCAAAATGTTATCAAAACAAACAATACAAGTAAATACAAACATCTTTATTAATCTTAAATTGCACAACAGCCTTATAATTTAAACGTCAGCACACTTTTACGATCCTATAATTAGGTTCACTTTCACCCCTACCCTAGGTTAGGAACCCAATACAGGAACAATTTTGTTCCTTGACCTCCTTACAAATACTTAATTAATATAATTAGTTACAAGTCGAAACGATTTAATCAGAAGCCGAACGTTGAATCATTCAGCTGATTTCGTCTGTAAAACCCAAATGAAGAGACCATTCATATGGATAAGATAATTATCAGAAGATAGCAATGACCGTAATTCCCGGCCAATTTTATGTCGCGTCTGCAAAAACTGGTTTTTGGGAATAAGTATTGGCACAATTTAAAATGTACGATACAATTTATTGCATCAAGTTTTACGTAACACAGAACACGCGCAACGCGGCAATTTAATACTTTTCGATTCCTGACAAAATTTTGATAATATATAAACTCTATTTGTTACAGATAATAAACCGTAATATTTGTCAGTAATCTGATTTCTAATACAATGAGTGCCTTTGTCATGATATGTCAATGAACATATAATTCTACGATATTATTCTACGTATAGATTAGTTTGTTATTGTATCTGCGAATTTTAGTTTGAGATATTCATGAATGCTGTTTGGCAAGTATCATGTTTTTTGTAAATATCCGGTAGATTTATACCTTACAATTAAAGTTTTTGTAATTAAGGGTTCTTCACTAAAATCTAATACTCTAGTATAATTTAGTGACTAGTGAATTTATGAAATAGTTATTTAGATTTTAAATCAAATATGCACAATACATAGGGATTATTCATATTAATATTGATTAAAGATAATAATAAAGAAGTGGTTAGTATTCCTCTTTCATAATATCCTAACTATCTAAGTCCCAGAGAACAGGCGTTCGCAGTTCGATTACACCGTTAGATCCTAGGTTCAAATCCGGAATCGAGTGATATTGGGTTTTTCAGCTCAATCAGCCCGAAGTATAAAATTGGTACCCGATATATTGATAGATTCGCTTCATATCACATCATGTGACGGACACACATGGCGAAACGTCGGTGCCATGGTTGCACCTTTCCCATCCTACCTACTCCATCGGGGAATCGGGCGGGATGTCTATTTGTTATATTTTAGATAAATTATGCAGTTGATTTAATATATTCTAACTTGGGATGACCAAAGCAGTGCCGTGTCACGTTGCTTATAGAAAGGCGTAGTGCATACTATTAAACGAGCTAGTTACTTTCCATTAACGGATATTATACAAAAATTGATTCTCTTAGAAACCATTGGAAATGACTCAAGATTTACGATAAGTGTTTTGTTATGTACATCATTATCTCATAAAATGTTGGTATCATTAAACATTGGATGTGGTTGTCCTTCTTTTTCCTCGTATTAGTTAAATATTTACTATAAACATGCAGAAATATTGTAAAGACGAAGAACTTATAAGCAGTTGCTTTTCATAAGATCGTGATTGAAGGAGACTAAAGAATTCCACCAACTTTTGAATCCTGGGTATCTGGCAACGCTATTTATTCAAGTGGTTATCTATTGCTCTCAGGTTACCTACCTATACATTTAACTATTTAAATAAGCAATTATGCTGCAGTCTAATCACCATACAAATAAGTACTTGTATCATTTAAATAGGTATAATTCTAGAGACCGTCAATCAATGGTTTCTGGTTTAAATTAAATTACACTATACTTAACATGCGTCCTATGTTTATCCCATGGTATTGGCTGTGGGGTGCTAATGCCACTTCTTTGGAAGAAGAGCGCTGGTCACCGGAAAAAAATGAAATAAAGATATTTTAAACCATTTAAACCATTTATTTCTCTACACACACATAAATACAACAAAAAAGTATAAAGAAAAGAAAACACAGTGTTTAGATTCTAATAAAGTCAAATGGTCACTAGGTCTTTAAAAATAAAAAAAACTCCATCTAACTCTGTTTATTCTATTTATTGTATGGTCGAAACAAAACACATTTTCTTCTATGTTTAAAATTTTGAATTAGTATGAATTCCTGACCGCCTGCTTAATTTCAACCCAGTTTAAAACCGTACCAAGCATTCGTGTTAAAAAAATCTAATTATTACCCTATCTGTGAGACCAAAATCTCCCGTTCTATAGCCAATATACTACATTAGACCAAAAAAGGTACAAACAAGGATAAATAAATGCAAAAACTATTTTTATCTATTACAGCCAATTTAACGTAGAGTTCGATGTGGTCATTCTTGTAATTAAAGAAATCTAATACCAACATAGTTATAAGGAAAATACTAAATTTACATATTAATTTAAACACACGTGTTATTTTATTGATGCAATTAATTTCTAAGAAACTAATGTTATCATACTTTCATAAGCACATGATGCAAAGATATATGAGTTGTCTGATTAGAAAATAAAAACCCTTACCATGTTGTAGTATATGGAAATAATTTCTATTACTGACAACGGTCACTTTTAAAACGCAAGAAAGCGGAAGTGGCAACCCTAAATTAGTTTTTTTTATTATCCTGGTCATACTATAGAAATGAGTGATTCCTTTTATATTATAAGGTGGCGTTTGCTCAAGACTGTCTGCATTAAGGTATCATTAGGAGATAAGTCATCTGTTAGGAATAAGATAGCTTTCTATTATGATGATTTCTTACGTTTACGCGAATGTTAGACATTAAAATTAAACTATTTTTCGGATGAACAACACCTCATTCCCCCCCGTAACCATGAAGGCTGCAAAGTCTTCGAAACGTGAAAACTAAAATATAAAAAACCGCGATAGAATCCGTAAAGTAGTTTAATTTTGATAGCTTTCTATAATTAAAAGAATTTGCAGAGTTAGAGTAGTTTCATAGATCTATTTTGACATACGAGACTAACCCCATCACATTCACCACTGCTACCCCTGCAAGGCAGAATCGGCAGTAGCATTTTGAACCGCCTTATAAAAGGAGGAGGTTCTCAATTCGTCTATATTTTCTTATGTTTGTTACCTCAGAACTTTTGACCGGGTGAACTAATTTTGATGATTTTTTTCTTTGAAAGCTTATGCTTTCCGTGTGGCCCCATATACATTTCATTGTTGTTGGATCCTTGACTTCGGAGATACATCAGAAAAATCTTAAAATTATGTCGTTAACTATTATGTCCTGAACCTATATATGTCGTTCATGTATTTATCTAGCGTAACTAGCAATTTTATTTAGTCACCGACTCTATAATTGGTAACCAGTATAGGTAATATTAATTTTTTTTTTGTTTTTTTTTTGTGGTTGTTAAAGGCGGTATAATTTTTTTGCCTTCCTCATATGGAGAAGAATTGATAGTTAAGAAAGAAAACACTAGCTGTAACACAGTTTTGTAGGCTTAGAAGTCAGGGGGCCTTTATTTGTATTATTAAAACTCGTGGGAAAATAAATAAATATATTATTATTATTTTAAGCAAAATAAGCATCCGTTGATGTTTTCCTAAACAACAAACTTATTATAATCAATAATATATTCCATAATTAAAAATAAGAAGAGGTCAACAAACCAAATTTTGATAAGTCTATCCGGTCTTATAAATAAGGTAAAAAAATATTTGTTTTATCAAATTATACAAAAACTACACCAAATTATTATTTCGTCAATTAAAACCTGATTATATCATTGATAACAAGTTTTTCCCTATTCAAGAATTGTTTTAAGTATTGACGAATGTATTTCCTTTGCAGACGGTTATCAAATACTGTTTAATTATGAATGAATAATTAGTTTATGTTTACGCGGCTTATGCGGTTTTTTGTATTTTAATTTTCTGTAGAGTTTACGAAGATTTTTTTTAATACTGGCGTGGTAAAGAGACCCCACCTGCACCTGATAGTAAGTGGAGTGGGATCTAATAGAATGTCGACTGACGAGAGATGATTACCTATTGCAGTCGAGACAATTATGCTGGCCTGTTTGATCGGGATATACACAGGCTAATCACGGCACGCAACACACTTACGTGGACCACTATGGCGAGTTTTAACACCTTATGTACCGTGGTCGCTATCCGGGCGGATATAAAATATATTCTACCAACAGTAAGACTTCCGTCTTCATGGTCACAGGTTAATAGTCCACCTCCGGACCATGAATGCTGCAGTCTTCAAACGCCGGAGGAAATTACAATATAAAATACCGCGATAAAAATCCAAAAACTAGTTTTACCTCGACGAATAATTAGTGTAAATATAATATTTGTGGTTTCCTTTAAATTCGGAGAACGGACAAAACTGAAATTATGTTTGCTCATTTAACGAAATACACAGGACTTTTTAGAAAGAAGAATTTTATGATTACAAAATAATAGTGGTTTTAAAAAATGCCAGTTGTCTCGTGAACTAATAAAATAATTGTAAATCATGAATCAGTTCACAAACATATATCCTCCATTTTTTCATACTGGTATTCATCTTTATTCTAGAAGTCGCTAAATTTAGTTTTTTTTTATTATTCTCTGAGGGTGGCTCACAGCTTTTAAAGACCAATAAATATAGCACGAAAAGAATACAATAGATAAGCGAATTATGAACCCCCGCAAATAGTTTTTAAAATAACTTTATCTTATCATCATGAAATCTTAAAAATATGTTAAAAAAGTTTACTAAGTTACGTAATTAAACTTAGGTTTTCGTTATCTTATTCCAATATCAAAGACACATTTTATTCAAATGCAATTGACAACCTAAATATAGACATTTGTAGTCAACACCGGAATAAAAACCTTAAGATTTAAGATCCGATTATCGTTGGGTTCTATTAAAAGCCGTAAAGTTTTCTAAACATTCCGAGAAATGTCTAGGCGTGTTGACCTTCGGCCTTCCGTAATCATCGGAAAACCCTGGAGTGGCGTGTTTTTATTCACGTGTGGTAAATATTTGTTGTATTACATATAAAGCTGTGTAAGGAATGATGAACTATATCGCTTACTAAAGGAAATAAACGTCATTGATGAATCGCAATGACGTTAGTAAAACAATGGGTTTATGGTTATTCACAACTACCCATAAATTTGATAGTGTTTAATTAATCACTATTCGTTGCAACGAAATATGAACTATCAAAAATATTTTTTCCTGTTATTCTAACTTTATTTTTAGGTACGCATATTCGCTGCTTCTTATAGCACTCTAAACTTATGTTATTTGCAGCGACGGCCTTAAGGAGGAGGCGGAGGCGGGGCGGGGGGTGGTGGTTAGAATTACCGGGTAGGACCTTTTTAACATCTTACCTATGAAACTATTAAAATCGTGAGGCTTTTTTTGCTGCGCAAAGGCCCTTGCGTCAGTTTTTTTATTTGCTTTAATCCGGATCTTCACTTTGGTTAAGACCGCCACTGATTATTCAGAGGTAAAATTTGTAAGGGAGGATATAAAAGAGGTAACTTATAATACCACTGATACAATAATAAAAATTCTTTCATTTACAGAATGCTAAACAATTTATATATTATGAGTTTTTACAATGGAGACATAATTTCCTTTTATTCGTTCTAGTTAAAAACAACAATCACAAGTCTTAGCTTTTGCATGTGGTACTATGTCCAACATTGCCTTCACCATTGGGGATGCAGGTATTAATATACTGTGTTATATAATTAACATAGAAGTAATAGTTGTACGTGCATATTTTAAAACAACTTTCACTCTTCATTTGCAGGATTTGAGATCATACGTATTTTGGAGTGACGTAGAACCAAGTTTAGGATTTACTAATAAATAATTTTGATTAAATACGTGTAATATAATAATATCAATCCTGTATTACTGTCCCACTGTTGGGCACGGGCTCCTCTACTACTGAGAGGAATTAGGAATTAGTCCACCACGCTGGCATAGTAGGGATAGATAGGTTCACACACTCTCCAAGTTCCTATAGAGAACATTTCAGGTATGCGTTTCCTCACGATTGCCTTCACCGTTAAAGCAAGCGATATTTCACAAAGAATATACACATAATCTTAGAAAAGTCAGAGGTGTGTACCCTTGGGATTTGAACCTGCGGATATTTGTCTATGCAGTCCGTTACACACACAACTAGGCTATCGCCGCTAAATGAAATATATAGTGGAAACATTATAATTTATTGAGTATCAAAAAAGGTTATAACTTTTATTTTCTAAGGTAGAGATGAAAATGTTAATTTTAAAGTGAAAATTCAAGTTGTTAATAAAAAATCAAATGTTATAATACAATCTATCAGTGGTTCGCTTGAGACGAAGACGAGATTTTTCTATTTTATTTTTATTTCATTCGTATACGTTATCTTTGTTTTCATATTCACCCAGTTAAAGATTTTTTTGACATACATATAGCACGTGTCTTCTGCTTTTCAAACTTGACGTTAGAAGAATTATCGTATAAACAAATAGCCAAACAAAATAAATTTAATTGGATTGATTGGAGATTTTTCTAATCTGTGTACGACATATGTTTTGTTCGTGGCTCCGTCCACGTGAATATTGTCTAGATAAGTCCTACTGGTATGCTTTGAATGTGGCAAAAACGACGACACGACTCCGTAACGGTTTATTTAATTGGTTGAGATTACCACGTGACTGACGCGTTGGTCTCTTGTACATAACATCAAAATTAAAAGACATCGCCTTACGAGTTGTGTTTTTGGGACTAAGGGACTGAGCTCTTTTCCATAAGAAATGTATATAGAACTGTTTATAGATATGTTTGTAAGATAGAAATGAAAAGATTGTCACGCGGGTGAAACACGAATTAAATAGAGATAAAAATATAATATAATCATTCACTAGTATGCCGGGAAATATATTTGTGTAATGTGTAAATATAGTGAATTAACTTTCTTAAAATAACATCGAGAAGAAAAAACTGGCAATGATCCAAGAAAACGGGCTATTAATGACACCAAAATATATTTTTTTTAATCGTTTTAACATCACTACGTTGGTGGCCCTACAACTCCTTAGTTTAGTGCATTGATTCCCAAAGTGGTCCAATGGACCCCAGGGATTCACGGGAGATTCGACGGGGGTCTGCATTAGCGTGACCAAAAAGTGGGGTTTACGATTTGTCAGCGGGGGTCCACGAAAATTTATCTGGTTTGATAGTAAATAACTAAAATGTTGGCTTGACTTCGCCGATAGGCAGGTAATATTTTAAAAAGCTCGGCGACTGTTACTAGTAAAAACTTGCATATTCTGGGAAATATGGTAGAAATTTTGCTGCTGAGGGTCAACAGGCACCATCAAAATTTTGAAAGTGGTCTATGAGAAAAAAAGTTTGGGAACTTCTGGTCTAGTGGCAATGGATATGGGCTGTAAATTAGGGGTCCTAACACGGATACTACCAAAAATAATCAGAGATGTATATAGGTTTATATACATTTCTGATTATTTTTGGTTAGTTGGTTAGTCGACGACTTTAATTGATTTACCTCAAATAAACATTTTATTTGAATGTCTTTTTTGTTTGAAATAGTATTTATGAGATTTAAAATATCATAAAATTATAATTATCTTAATGTTATTTACACACTGTTTTTAATAACAATTTCATAATTTGTTTTTCTTACTGCGCCTTGTGTAAAAAGCTATAACACTAAATTATGAAACATAAAAAAACAATTTTGAAAGATATAATATGAAACCAAAAAACACTTAAAATTTAGTATTTTTGCACGTATGGTCATTATTTTACTGAACAGGATAGCGTCTAAAAATACATAGATCATGGTGAAATGCGTGAAACGCTCTAGTTTTGCTCGATTGAATACATCCAAAACCGACTTCTAATGACCACGGGCGAAGGATGCTTATTAATCATTGTTGTATATCGCACTGATTGCATCAGGGCTATTGAAGCCTTCGCATTGGTAACACAAAAAAGAATCATCAGGGAGAGTGAAGTCACTTGCCAAGCAAAACACCTTCGGTTCTAAACCTTTATCACTGAATCAGCAATATATCCTGTTTACGTTGTTTTAATTCCGATGATTGAACTTGACGCTTTTCGTCAATTCGTCATAACGATGGCCTGATGACGCTGTCACGTCCGCAGATGACCTTTGGGGAACACTATCAACATTAATGTACTATACACTGAATTAGGTGATAAATAGTGGATTGTGACCATGATTTAAGTTTTGATTGAGACATTCTATTTAAATTAATAAAGTTAATTGGATTTTTTTTATAAAATTAATATGTAATAAAAGATAAGAGAAATAAATGTATAATTTAACTGTGAGTAGTGTCTGGCATCTTGGTTATTTCTTTTTGGTTGTGAGTTAAAAAAATATCGTTCAGCGTTTATCTAGTTACTTTGTAGTGAAATTACAATAGTCTAATTAATATTTAATGAATGTTTGTGAAAATGTTCGTTAGAAGTAAACTTAAAACACTTTAACGTATATGGATGAAATTTGTCACACGGACAGAACATGTCGTGGATTATCACATAGGACTTTATACCGGTAATTTGCTTCCGAGGAAATTATTGTTTTTTTTATGAGATTTTTAAAATAGATGGCGTTGCCGTCGTACAGATGATATTATTTTAGGGCCTTTTATAGCGGCAAAGGGTTTTCACGAAGGTGAAGATGTGAGCAACACCTTTTTTTTTTTTTTTTTTTCGCGGAGAAAGTGCCTTATGACTACCGCCCAGCCTTCGGGGGGGGGGGGGGGCGACTGAGCGGTTATGTTGGGGTCACCGTGCCTTACGGCCCGGCGTTGAGCCACCCGGATTTGATCTTGACCTTCGGGTGACCACCGGGCCGAGTCCCTAACCTATATACACGCACGGCATACCAACTAAAACTCCGGGGGTCATCACAATGTGCGAGATGTGCACAACGTACACTAAGGGCGGACGGCCCCCAGCCGCCCGCCGACGACCCCCCGATGGCCCCTATTAATCGCCTTTTACGACAGGCAGGGGATACCGTGGTGGAATTCTCCAAACGCCCCCATTCCACAGGGCGGATGTGAGCAACACCTAGTATTTAGTAAAAATTCATTTTGATACACAAATAAAGTATAAATATTGTAAGTACTTATATAAAGTCTTAGCGCTGCCTGGGATGTCATTCAAACAACCTACAATTATCTGCAGGACATATATTTTATAGGAAGGTAACTCGTTTTCACAACAGCATGTGAATAACACTTTTTTTGCCTAGCCTAATTTGCCACAGTTACAAGTTTGCTAATATAATTCATAGCCAATAATATTTTGTGTAGACGATCGTTGGTTTCTATGAAAAATATTACAGAGTGTCTATCACAAAACCAATGTCTGATTTTTTATAAAAAAGAAATGGAAACGTTTATAAATATTTTTGACTACCAACATTAAGTAAATAAACATCCATCCGTTTAAATTTCGAGTCACGTCCAATGATAGAATAGTCCCTAAATTACGTGTAATTCTGGTCACCGCAGTTAACCTGGCGCCGCGTCTAAAGATACATTGATATATACGAGTGCGCAAAAGTGTTATGTTAGTCGACTGCCAACAAGAAGCGCGCGCGCACCCCGACATACGCACGAACTATAATATTAGTGTCCGATATATTGTGAAGTGAATTTACGTATTTCATATAAAGGTATTTATTACTATTTATTTTTGAAAACTATTCAATTCGATTTAAATTTAACTTGAATTGCGTAGTAAAAGTTTAAGAATTCATAATAATTATTCTTAGTTTAGAAGACAGGGCTACTAAGAAGACTTGTAATATTTTTTATTTTTAGTTTAGAAACACTATCGTTTTTTAAAACATCATCTGATGGAAAACATATTTCAATCATAATAATTAATCTATTTATTCCTACTTGTTTATGAAGTTTCTCGTAATTTTTGAAAAAGTATTACTTAGGTACTTTATTTATTAGATTGATGTAAAAATGGGTTAATGAAAACTAAAGATATTATTTCAGCTGTAAATAAGTTTTATTACTTGGTGTTTAAAACCCCTACTAGAAAGGCCATTATGTATATATTTTCGATTATTAGAAAGAAATTCTCGAGTGACATATACTCTCTTTAGTTAGGTTAGTAGCGGCAATAACCTAGTTTTGTGTGGACGAACTACCAAGACGAAGTCCGTAGGTTGGAATCAAAAGGCACGCACCTCTGTCTTTTCTAAAATTATGTGTGTATTCTTTGTGAATTATCGATAGCTTTAACGGTGTAGGAAAACATCGTTAGGAAACCTGTATATCTGAGATCTTTATAGGAATTTTGAAGGTGTGTGAAGTCTACCAATATACACTATATAAGTGTGGTGGACTAAGGCCTAATCCCTCTCAATAGTAGAGGAGCCCATGCCCAGCAATGGGACAGTAGGGCTGATATTTTATTTATTATTATATTAGATTTTCTAAGACTACAATTATTCTACGTCTAGTTAAATTCTCAGCTGCAATTCTACAACAAATTGAAGAATTATTATTTAAGTACTTACGAAATAATATTTAAATCTCTAACATAACATATGATGCGGTTACATAGTTTACTCTCTTAATAATATTGATTATATTTCTTACGAATCTAATTTATTAATGTAACGTGAAATTGTAAGCTATATATTAGCTTCACTATAAACCTCCGTAGCTTTCTATGCATATCATATCTAATAATTGTACTTATAAAATAATAAAAAAATAAATAAACGGAGCAGAAATTAATATATACATAAATAATCAAAATTAATAAAATATAAAGTATAGCTTGTTATTAAAGGAGTTGTTTAATGACGTGGTAGGCTGATAATCACAGAAATGGCTCAATAGATTAGTTACCTATTACCTGTCGCGAAAACATTAATTCGTCAGCATTAGGGGCTGCTCTAAAACCGGGCTTACTGTCCCTTCCTTAGCTTTGATATATTTTTTTATTTTTTATTTATTTATCATGTGAAGAATACGAATACTTACAATATAATATACTCACGAATATATTAAACGCCATACTATATTTTTAAATTAAATAAGTACATTTTTCTTATAGTTTCCGGCTGTATAAATAATAATTATTGTCGTTGAAACCACAGTCGACATTGAGAGAAAGACACCTGGCTCCATATTTAATAATTAATTGACTAAAGCCTAAATTAGTACCCATATTTTTTTACTACGTAGAGCTTAGAGAATTCATTCTCCTCTAAGATATAAACAGATAAAGCGTCTGTGCAATTCATAATAACGTAGAGGATTCTAACCCAGAATCTATTAGTCTTCAGCAGTGGCGAAAGGTGTTAGTAAGGTGTAATTGAACCCGACACATAGATACCAATATGAATGCGGTTTGCAAATCGTTCTGAGGTTGATTAGACTCTGCATAAATTCTATATAAATGGAAGTCAGAAGGAATCGGGTTATAAGGTCCCTGACCTACTGATCTTCAGCCTAAGGTTACTGCTTCAGAGATGACAATTCAACCCCACAAAGATATTATAGCAGACAATCTTAAATTTACCTTGAAGATTCATCGGATTTTACGGAATTAATCTTGCGGACTCGTCTTCAAGGTTCACTTCACATCCCCCGACGGTTAACATGTGCTAGTTTACTTAATTTATTGATCCTGCATACAAGGCTATTTTTAGACGTGTCTGATCTCATAACAGCAAGTTCAGGGTTAATACCTCACCGATATCCAAGAGTAGTTACTATGAAATAATATTAATTCATCGTAGCTATTGTTTATACCTACTATCTCTAAATTTATTGCTTTGAATGACGAGACGAGCTTGCAGTTTGCCTGATGGTAAGCGATACGACCGCCCATAAACAGTAAGAACACCATCCAACACCTTGAATTATAAAGTATTATTTGGTATTTTATTGCTCTCGCCATCCTGAGACATGAATTGTTTAGTCTTATTATACCCAGTAGTTACTGGCTACAATGTTCTTCAAGCCGGAACACAACAGTAACTACACATTGCAACTTTACGGCAAAAATAGACATTGAGTTGGTACCTATTTAAGCGGACTCTCACATATGAGAGACCCACCAGTGAAGTTAGTACAGTGAATTACCAAGTCTGTCCATCATAAAATTAATAAGTAAGGCCTGATTAAATAAATGTAACGCACTAATTAGCCAGATTACCATAAACCCCCTTTGAGTATGTGATAATAATAGATGTAAGTAACTATGTAAAATCTATGTAACATTGTTAAAATACGTGCTGAATGGGGTGGAATGCATCATTACGAACATGATGTCAGTCGATTAACAACTTTAAATATTTACTACGTGATGTAATATTTGATCGATCTGAAAAAAAACATCTGCCTTATCAGGTTTAATCTTTGAGGCATGCATTAGTGTAATCATCGCGAGGAAAAGTTACAACGTAGATATCTTTTGAAAAACGAAATAATTGTCTTTTTGCATTGAAATAAAAAGCGGCGATAGTTTGGAGTGGAACGGACTGCTGACATGATAGTTCGCAGGTTTCTAATCCAAGGATATGCACCTCTTTGTGTATTATGTGTGTAGTCTTTGTGAATTTTCGCTCGCTTTAAAGGTGAAAGAAAACATTGTGAGAATAAGAAATTCTCTATAAATATGTTGAGGATATGTGAAGTCTGCCAATGCGCACTAGGCTAGCATAGTGGACAAAGGCGTTATCCCTCTCAATAGTAGAGGAGGTCCGTGCCACGCAGTGGGACAATATATAAATACAGGGTTGATACTATTATATTAATTTTAAATATTGAGGTTTCCGTGCCGCATCATAGGTAGTGCAATACATACCTCTTGCTATACAGCGCGGTAATGTTTCCAGCGTTATGGACATCTTTGCGCCAGGTATGCTCCGGGGCTCTTTGATTAGTTTTAAGACAAACGTTTACTCAAATGATTTTAAAAATGTAACTTTTATTTATAATAGTTATCTTGTAATTTTAAATTGTCTTAAAATATTTTGAATCAAATGTTTTTACTAAATACAATAACAACATAAATGTTTTAAACGATGTAGGAGACATGACTGAACTGGTTTTGTTCCGACATAGCTGTCAGCTTTACTTTAATTCTAGTTGACATGTCCATAAAAAACGAAGAGTTGCGGTTAATGCACTCTTGAGGTCTTACTAACGGATATAGATTCCAGACTGGCGGGTCTTAGGTTCGACTCTCAGATCGAGCACACACAAAACGCAAAAAATGAGTTTCAAAATCGTATGAGATTGGACCACTCAGTCCGTAGGGGCAATTAATCGAAAGTACCGAAACATGTTTTGTGCTGATACCACTTCGAAGTGAGAAGAGGAGAGTTGTTCACACATATCAATATTTTTTTAAACTGAAAAGCATTTTAAACATTTTGCACAGTAACAAAACATACAGATAAGCCTATCAAAAGAACAATATGAAAAACAAACAAAACAATTCAGATTTTTATATTAATAGAATGTTGGCTTGATATCTATTTCTGTCATGGCAACAACCGCAAGTCGGGCTTTAGTTTTGCGAAGCGAATTATATTGCTTTCTTTTTAGATCTTATTGACTTTTTATTACTAACAAACCCGATTAACTATTTTTATATCAAACTTTATTTTTTTATTTGTTTTCAGTCATATGTTATAATTAATTGAATCCTGCTATTAAATGTTTGCGTCGGTGACATAGTTGCATTGTACGACTGCAGTGCTGAGGTCTTGGGTTCGTTCCCGGGTCGGGCAAAATCATATTGGGTTTTTTTTATTCGGAATGGGTACGGAGTCTGGAATTTGTGCCCGATATGAGGATAGGTTACCTATCACATCATGGAACGGAAAATATACGGCGGAAAGTGGGTACCTATGTTACGCATCTACCTACCCCTTTGGGGATAAAAGGTGTGAGTGTATGTGTAGTAGTAAATATCAATGCTTTTAGTTATCAGTTTATCGATTGTCTTAATGTAAGGGACGTAGTATTTTACAGTGAAAATTTATAGGTTGTTGCTTCTTACTGTCGAAGAAGACATGGCGGTGCGTTTTATGAAAAGTTAGCGTCTTGCTGTTTCTATAACGATTCAACTGTTGTTGTCTTAATATTTATAGTCTTGTATGGCTCTTACAAATTTAATCTTGTAGAATTTGATTTCTATGAACCCTCCTCTCCTCAACACAACTGTTTTACCAGATTTCCTAATTCAAATATAATGATTCAATATAATTAGTATTTATATTTCTTTTATAAATATTAAATAAAACCTATCGTCAATAAAACGTTCCATAAAACTATTTATTATAATAGGAATGCTAATGTTAGATGGTACCATGCAACTGTTTTGAAGTGGAGCCAGCATATTGTGGTCATCGATATTTCGATGCAGTTCATTGAAGATTTTGAACTAACCTTGGCCCGTGTTTGCTCACAACTAGTCATACACATTGTATTAGCTAATTTTATAATTATTCTGTTATAATGCTAGGGTATTAGACTGCGGGATTAGTTCAGTATTTGTTAATTAAAATATTAAGGACATTAGTATACCAGGGAGGTTATAAATAGGGTGAGTTTCATTGTTCTATAGGGTAATTGTAATGTGGAAACATTTCGACTTCTCCCACATGTCTGTAGGCAGATCAATAGAGTAGTCATTTTTTGTAAAATCAATAAATAAGTTAAATAAAATCATATTTTTTTTTCACCAATGTGAAATCAAATCGTTGGTTTATGGAATTGTGGTTTTGAATTTAAAATTAAGTTCCTAATATACTCTGAAGTACATTTTTACATATAGGAGCAACTATACAACAAAGCGGCGATAGCCTAGTTAGTTGTGGAACGGACTGCCGAGGCGAATGTTTGCAGGTTCAAATACTAAGGGCACACACCTCTGAATTTTCTAAAATCATGTATTCTTTGTGAATTATCGCTTGCTTTAATGGTAAAGAAAAACTTCGTGAGGAAGCTTGCATACTTGAGAAATTCTCTATAGGAATTTTGAGGGTGTGTGAAGTCTACCAATCCGCACCTGGCCAGCGTGGTAGACTAACCTAATCCCTCTTAGTAGTAGACGAGGCCCGTGCAGCAGTAGGCCAGTATATAATACAGGGCTTATATTATTATACAACCAAGTTTATTTTTTTCAGGAAAAGGAAAGTGCATCATGGAGCCGCTACTAGTAGATGTTGTACATTTCTACCCCAGAGAAAACGCACAGCCCCACAACACTGTCAAGTGAGTACCACCGCCAAAAAAAAACAAGCGGCATGCGTATATTTAGAAAATACCAACATATACTCAAAACTATTTACTCATAGTCGTGGGTAACGGGTCTCAACTAATACCAAACCGGTTCCTCATGATTAAAACTGGTTACATGTTAAAAATATAAGGATAATATGTAATACGAAAATATTTTTAAACAACAAAATATATGTCTTTAGGCGTCACGCAAACGCTGTCAATTTCTAACTGAGAAATTCTAGATTACTATAAAACTAACAACTGATTTTGCAATATCTATCAGTTCCGTTATTCATGGTAGTGACAGAATTTGTAAGGCATCTTAGTTTAGAAAAAAAATCTGTAAATGCAACAGATCATTATCTAAAAGTATCTTCAGAAATCAATCCAAGATTTAATTCATTCAGGTTCGAAGTAGTGAACGATGAGGACCCGAAAACCACGATAGTCCGTCGTGGCCAGCCTTTCAATGGCGTGGTGCGTTTCAACCGACCCTACAATGAAGCCGAAGACTTGGTGCAACTTGTCTTCTCTCTGGGTAAGCACTTTTCACTAAGTTTTTTAATCAAATTTTTTTTTACTTTTCCAACAATACTGGTGGTAGGTATCTCATATGTGAGTCCGCCTGGGTAGGTACCACTGCAAATTACAATGTCTATTTCTGCTGCCAAGCAGCATTGTATTGTCACTGTTGTGTTCCGGCTTGAAGAATATTGTAGCCAGTGTAACTACTGGACATAATAAGACTAACATCTGATGTCTCAGGATAGCGAGCGCAGTGGAATACTAAACAATACTTTGTAATTCAAGGTATTAGACTATGTTTTTACTGTTTATGGGCGGTCGTATTGCTTACGATCAGGCGAACGGCAAGCTCGTCTCGTCAATCAAAGCAATAAAAAAGTAATATTTATGAAAGAAGTGCCAGTTCTAAGTTCACTTGAATTTAAAAATGGAACAAAAAAAAATCTTTTCCACATCATGGTCTTTCTTGCGGTTTTTATTGTAGTTTAAGCGCATCGTAAGCATTTTGAGCCGAATATAAAGAGACATAACAACACTTTTTTGGTCGAAATTTTTATAGAACTTCATTTCTTCTTCTTCTTAATCGTTCCCTCATTACTGATGATATTAGAGCTTCACTAGGATTAACCATTAACATCAGATACAATCAAGACCTTAGTAAAATAGAGAGACAGAACCAATCAAAATCTAAAACGTACCTTTTTTGTAGGTGACAAACCTCAGATGGAAACCCAGGGCTCCATGTACCTCCGCCAAGACGCAGTGCCAAACAAACATACCTGGACAGCAAAGCTGATAGCAATCCAAGATAACACACTGTCCTTCGAGGTAAGTTTTTAATAATTATGATTTTCTGTTGGCCTGACGATTTTGTGTTTGAATCTTCCTGGTTTTATGTTTATTAGTTTTCATTTATTATTAAGTAATAAGTTCTTCTTAATAAGAGTCCTTTTATTTTATGATGTTGCTCTAGTACTTTATTTCGAACTACTGATTTTTTCTTTCACGGGCACGGCTAAGTGTCTCCACTGCACCTGATGGTAACTGGAGTGGAGTCCAATTGAATGTCGACTAACGAGCGATGATTACCCCTTAGCAGTTGACACAATTATGCCGGCCTGTTGAAACCGAATATACACAGGCTGATCCCGGAACGCGACACTTATGTAGGCCACTATGGCGGGTTTTAACACCTTGTGTACAGTGGTCGCTATCCGGGCGGATATAAAATATATCCTACCACCAGCAAGTCTGTGTAGTCTTCAAAGTCACAGGTTAATTGTTCGCCCCCTGGCGGATTTTAAAACCATGTTAATGTATGCTGGTTAATGCTTTTGCTCATCCATAAATAAAACGCATAACCACATTCCTTCACGCGTTTTATTATAGTACGTTTTTTCCCAACCACCGATTTATACGTCGCAATTTACAAACATTATCTAGATTAATTCAAAACTTGTTCCAGCATATAAGGTTAAATTTAGTTGCGTAACCTAAATTGCTGACAAATTACTATATATCGACGCTATTTTGCCCATTTCAAACATGTTTTAAGCACTTAAACGCATAGACGTAATAACATACGCGCATAGACGTGATTTCCAAATGTTTTTATAGCATGTCTAGATCAAATAATAAAATAAAGTTAATTCTGACTTTGAAGCAAAAGTTTTGCAAGAAAAGAGGAAGAGGTTATAAAGGAGTGGGGCGAGTTATACCGCCAAACACTCCCACACACAATAATAGAGTTAAAATTAAATCAGTTTTAACTTACTACGCATAATTCCCACATCAAAGTAAGACACCAATGTTGTGTTGTGGGACCACAAGTATCATGGAGTCTTAATACAATAGACTATAATATCTAACATATTGAAAAACCCTGATATACAATCAGAATCTCCGTCGTGCAACACATTAGACAGAAACAAATATTTACGGATTGCACAAACAATGTATTCCTGAATAGTAACATATTAGACAAAGTTTATCCGATTTCAAACTCCATAATATTATTTTGAAAAGCAAAACCGTGCCAATTTTATGATGTGATCGTATTAGATCAATTTTATACAAAAACGCATATCCTGTTTTTCATATTTCATATCCAGATTTTATATCTAATAATAAATAATAGCGGCGATAGCCTAGATGGGTATGGAACGGACTGCCAAGACGAATGTCCGCAGGTTTAAATCCCTAGGGCACACACCTCTGACTTTTCTAAAATCATGTGTGTATTCTTTGTGAATTTATCGTTCGCTTTAACGGTGAAGGAAAACATCGTGAGGAAACCTGCATATCTGAGAAGTTCTCTATTGGAATTTCGAAGGTGTGTGAAGTCTACCAATCCGCACTAGGCCAGCGTGGTGGACTAAGGCCTAATCCCTCTCAGTAGTAGAGGAGGTCCGTGCTCAGCAGTGGGCAAGTATATAATAAAGGGCTGATATTATTACATTAATATTAACTGCTGGTAGTTGGATATATTTTATATCAATCCGGATAGCGACCACTGCACACAAGATACCAAACCTGTCATAGTGGGCCAGGTAAGTGTGTCGCTTTGGGATCAACTTGCGTATATACGGTTCAAACAGCTTGCCATAGTTGTGTCGACTGGTGAGTGTTTCACCTTTCTTCAATTGACTTCGTTTATCATCAGATGCAGTTGGGTCACTTTGGCGTGACAATATAAAAAATACTTTCAATGAAGATAGATAATAATACTTTTTATTTTATCTTTCGTAAATGCTGTAATGATGCACTTAATGGCTTTTATCTTAGCCTTTTTGCGTCACGTTACATTTTAGGTTTTAGAAGTTTATTGCAAATTAATTAAACACGTATATCCAGACGTTAATTAGTGAAATTGTTGTTTACAATTAAAATTTCCTCAATGATTTGTTTTAATAATAATATATTGTTCCAACCGCAATTAAGGATACATATAAAGGGAACATTTACCAACTACAGCAGCTACCTGCATTTACGTAAGGAAAGATTTCACAAATACAATTGTTCTTTTCGTGGAAAACGGACAATCTTCTTATTACTCAGACTCTACGTCGTACTAATACCTAATGTATACCAATAATTGGGAAAGATGTTTTGATATTTGTTAGAAGTAAAGGTATAAAATGTTAAATAGATTTGGATGAATTTTGCTTGACAAGTTTTGAACATGCGATATGTATGCATCACGCGGACGCCTAGTTGGGAGTGGAACGACTGCCGAGACGAATATCCACAGGTTCAAAACCCAAGGACATATCTTCTGACTTTTCTAAATTTACATATTATTCTTTGTCAGTTATCGCTTGCTTTAATGGTGAAGGAAAACCTACATACCTGAGAAGCTCTCTACAAGAATTTCTAGGGGATGCGAAGTCTGCTAATCTGCTCTAGTACAGCGTGATGGAATAAGGCCTGAACTTTTTGAGTACTCACGGGAGGCCCATGCCCAGCAGTGAGCACTACGTAATACAGGGCTGGTATTATGATTATATTATAGACCATACCCTGGATTATATAGGTTACTTTAGTCCCGATAATTCCAGTGGCACGGACGGGACTTTTATTCCAAAAAAAATCTTTCACTCGAGCGGAAACGTGGCAACATATATTTCGTTTATACAATCTCCTTCACATAGAAATATTTAAAATTATCGTATTACGTTTTGTTGCTTTTATCTACATCATTATAATACTATTTAAGACGTAATTTTTTCTTCAAACAGCAATAACGTAATCTAATTAAGATTAAAAGCAATAATTCTTGGAACAGAGCATTTAGCGCACCGCTTTTAAGATAGCACTAATAGATCTTTAGTTTTTCACCGCGGGATCAGTGACCCTTTTAGAAATGTCAAAATATTTAGGTTAAGATATTTAAAACATTATACAAAATTTCTTTTAGTATTTTTACGTCCTTTGATACTTTAATTATAGCCTTTTAGATGTAGAGTTGGGCTTTAAATACACTACGTTAATTTTCAAAATTTAATAACAAAATACATTTACAATCGAGTTCAACAAGAGTTCATTTAATAAGTCCTATTTTTATTTTAATAGTCGCTAGATAAGAAGACATCATTTTCTAAATATATTTTATAAAGGCCTTTTACACAATTCATTAAAATGTTGTCAAATTAGATACAATTACAATTCAAGTATTACAAATCCTACCATATTTTAGCTACAATCAAATTAAGATTAAATTAATGAACCGCTATAAGATCGTAATTTTGCTATAATAATTTCTCACAAATCAACTGAATAAATATTTGACGGAGTTCCATGTTCAGCAATGGTCATCTGGTGGCTGATGATGATGAAACATGTTGAATGTTAAGAAAACGTGTTTTCAGACATTATAATGCTTTTGCAAAAGCCGCCCGCGTGATTAAGTTTGTCCAATAGAATAGCGCAGTATATAGATCCGCCATTTATATATTTTCTATAACCCAACAGATCCGTTACAAACACTTATTGGCTAGTGACATGTTGGTCTCATCGCGTTAGCCCAACCCACGGCCTCCCGTTGTCGCCTGAGCGGCAGTTATTGATATTACATACATATAAGTATACAATGCGATTCTATCCGAATTAGAATAAAGAATTATATAATATAGTCGTTTAAATTCATCATTAGGTTAAGTTGCCCAAAGCTCAGTACAAAGGATCGGACCGCTTATAGATTCAATTTACATTAATTATGCATATAAGTCAGACTAACACGTCGTAGACAATACATTAGTAGAATATATCAATCATCGTTATGTAATTCATATTCTGCATAGAACGAAACGACTTCAATTATTCACAAAGCATTGTTCGACAAAAAACAACATTAAAGCTTTAATAACCGACGCATAATCTTATTTTATTCGGCGTTGAATGTATATTATGTTAATTTTATCGTTTTGTTTGCATTCAATACACAAAGTGACGGGAATATGTCACTATTGTTTGATTTGGAAATATTTACGTAGTACCTTTGGTTATTCCGAAAATTGTAGGTAATTTTGTGCTATGTTCTTTCTACTTTAATCAACAAAAGTTAACAGAACGGAGAGAGTCATAGTTTCTTAACGTTAAGAGCTGGCCTCTGTAAAATATTTTAGTTTGAGAGTCAAACAATCACAATAACTCCACTACAATCAAGTCAGGTTTTGCGACTTTCTGTTTAGTTGATATCAAGATCATCAGGCTACGTAATGAAATGATTGTGCGTTCCTGCCCATTTATTAAATTAATTAGGGCATAATAATATAATAATATCAGCCCTGTATTATATACTGTCCCATTGCTGGACATGGGCATCCTATACTACTGAGAGGGATTAGGCCTTAGTCTACCAAGCTGGTCTACTACGGGTAGACGTCACATACCCTTAATTTTTTTTTATAGAGGTTAATGTTTTTAGCAGCATAAAGGCATGAGAGAAGAATTGTAGCAATAGACACAGAGAACTTCTTAGATGGATTAGATAGAAGATTAGAAGTATTAGATATTGGTCACAGAGTCGTTTTGCCTCCCGCTGCTGTGACCAAATTTCTCACGGTATTTAGTTCAGAAGTGGGCATACAAAGAAGGGAAACTTGACATTTATAAGATTGTAGACGTGATTAAAATACGCAAATCATTGTGACCAATAAGTTATCATTAAAAAGTCAATGTGAATATAAGAAGTGGATTTAGGCAAATTTTGACTTAAGAAGTCTAATCACGAAATGAATAATAAAATCAAATTGCATATCGTGATATTCCGACGTTATATTTTGTTCCGACGTTTCGAAGACTTTGTATCCTTCATAGTTACGAGCCGTATTGAGGTATAGGTTGTCTTAAATGTCAACGTTATAATATCTACAATTATACAAAATTTTAAACTGGAACCCAAAAGGCTGGTCGCCAGAGTTCTAAACACTGTGACCTCATTGTGCGTAGATTGGACACTAGATTTTTTTAAAAATTTGTTCCTCTATAAGAATCTTATTGTAATAGTAATCATAATATTTTAATTGCTTTACATAAGTAGAATGCGTAAAGCCAATTATTGCTATAAAATCTGTCCATTTAAATAATAAAACTAGTAATGCAATTTGTTAAGCAAGGTCAGAAGGTTGTTGATGTAACTTCAAGGGTCTTTGAGATGATGGTACAATAAAGAAACAGAATCAACTGTTGCGGGTGACCCCACACTATGGATTTTGGATATGTATATAATCTAAAACATAAAACGGAAATAGTATTTGCAGGGCATTTCATGAGTACAAAAGATACTACGAAGAACAATAGTAGAAACTTATTTAATTTTAATCACCAGTATTGTCATATTAAAATGTTTAAAGTGATCGTTTCATTATTGAATGATAGAAAGACCGTCAGTTCAAAGTTTTAAGACTGACATTGGCTTGACAAAATTGGCTATTTCACCTAGGTTCTAATAGACCAAAAACATCTCGAAATATAGTGCCTGCCCTAATTGCTGAATAAACACAGCTGATATTAGATCTACATCACCCATCCAAATATAATTTTGAACGCAAAATTTGGTATCTTTGAACTACAGAACCATTATGACGTAGAATTTCGTGCTTGTCTTCAATAAACTTAAACGATACAAGGAGAAATCCTTAAGCGCACAGGTTTTCTTGATGTTTATAATTTTATTTATGTAGTTAGATGCGCAGATTGGAGATTAGCATAGAAACGCGATATTAATAAGCGGATTTTCTGATAGCAAATCATTAAATGTTATGTTAAAAGTGACTTTGTGTTTATTTTTATTTTATTGAATATTAATTGAAAACATCGATATTTACGATATTGCTCAAGTCGGATTGTTTATATATTTTACTTTTTAACCCACTAACGAGCATGTTTTAAACTTGATAGTACCTACTCGGGTTCAAATTTCGGGTCCAAATTTCGGGTCCAGTAATTTATATTGATTGGGTTTTTCTACTCTGTATCGGCCCGGAGTTTGGAATTTGTGCTCGATATGGCGATAACTTCGTTTCCTATCACGCGATGAGACGGAACACACAGGGCGAAAAATGGGTGCCCTGGTTGCACCTCTCCATACCCCTTCGAAGTTACAGATGCGATGCGTGTAAATCAAACAAGGAATTATTTTAACAAAATAGATGTATATGAAACCCGCCGAATAGAAAACAATTCTCTTTAATTGCTATTACTTTTTACTAGGTGTCAACCCCAGTTACTCTGCCTGTGGGAGTGTGGGCGCTCCAGGTGGTTACAAGACTGAAGAACTCCCCAGAGAGGGCGGTGTACGACTTCGACCAAGACATCTACATCCTCTTCAACCCGTGGAATCCTGGTATGGTTCGAAAATTAGATTTTAAATCAGATAGTCATTCTTCTTTCGTAAGTTTCTTTCAGGTATTAAAAAATAAAGAAGAAAGAAATAAGGTTTTTATTGTTGGAACAAACAAAAACACGGTTAAATATTTATTTTACAAAAATATATCGTACCAACAATGGGGCTCTCATTCATCTCCATACTGCAGTACAGCATAACCAATACTGCAGCGCTTTTTGGATGAGAGACCCAGAGATTAGGTAGTTCTCTTTAAAAATATATAATAAAAATGGTAATTGTGCGATATATTTGCCAAATTCTATTCTTCAATATCTATTAACTGAAGTTTTTAAGTTGCAAAATGGCGAACGACATGATGCTAAATATAACCTACTGCACATATGCAATGATCAAATCAATCCTTATATTTTATCGCAGCGCAGCTGATTGGCAAATATTTCACACTATTATTAAATGATTTAATTTCTAACCACCTTCTCAAAAAGAAAGTTCTCAATACGTGTGTTTGTATTTTTTACATACCGTGACATTTTCTACACAATTTCAATGTGCTACTGCATAGTTTTAGGTCCTTTCGTTTTGATTTTAATCCCATGATCATCTATTGTTAATAATTATTACCACATCGTGAATTTCAATACCGAAATGTTCATTAGTTTCCTTGTGTGTTGCCTTGTCTCTCACAAAATACTGGCTTGATAGTAGATTGTTTCTCTCTCAGATGACCAGACCTATATGGAGGATTGCAGCCTCCTCCAAGAATACGTCCTGAACGATGTCGGCAAGGTGTGGGTGGGTCCCATTAAGACCACCCGCGGCAAGCCCTGGTCGTATGGACAATTCGATGCCGTGGTGCTGCCGGCGTGCATGTTTATGCTGGACAGAGCTGATATACCTTTCCACCAGTGAGTAATTGATTTTGTGCTTTATGTCCAGTGTTATAAGGAGACTAATTATTGCAGATACTCGTCGAGTTCATCGCTTGATGTTATAAAATGTGTGCTGATCCTTGCTTACCACAGTGGTGGGTGTGAGGTGATACTTTCGTAATAAAAAGCTTTCATTTAACATTTCTTGATACTAGAAGTAGATCAATATTTTTTTTTCTTAAAGGTTGTAGATCGTTAACAATGTGATTTGCGATTTTGGTAACAAAAACTACATCAGGACGGGTTTTTGGTACTAAAACGAATATACTATAACTAGGATTCATGCCTTACCTGGAATGGATTTACAAAGGAGCCGATCTCTGTTAGATTGTCGATTTAAACAGAAATCATATTATTTTTATGGTAAATCAAAACTGCAATGTAGTTAGACTAAAAATAAAGTCTAGAATACTGTTTATGATTACGATTCACATCACACTGTAAGAGGAAAGTGTGATCCACGAACCGTGACTGCGACATTGATGTCACGAGTCGTGTACTCGAGGACAGCGTCGAGACGCGAATACGACCATGGATGGAGATTAGAACTAATCCTAGCTTTACCTGTTTTGTAGAAATATTGATACATGAGAGTAACGTGGATGTATAATTTTTGTTTATATCTTTTTATTTGATTGTTTTGTCTGTTTCTTTTCGTAATATTTCACTCTTCGCCACTGCTAGCTAGAATTATATTGTAGGTATATTCTCTGTAGAATAGGTAAATGATATGTAACCTTAAACTTCACATTGAGAAAAGAACATCGTAATAATTAATGATGATAATAAAAATGTCATCTAAAAACCGCATAAATTACTTTAAAAATACTGTTTACCTATTTTTTTATACAAGACACATGTAACTAAATTACATGAGTTACTAACAACACTTAAAAAATATTAAAAAGTGATTTGATATTGAATATCGTTCTGAATATTGTCTTTAAAATAAATGTTTTGCTGGTGGTAGGATATTTTATATCCGTCTGGATAGCGACCACCACACACAAGGTGTTAAAACCTGCCATAGTGGCGGGTTCTAACAGGCCGGCATAATTGTGTCGCCTGTCGAGGTGTAGTCATCTCTCTTCGACATTCTATTCCAATAGAACCCCACTCCGCTCAATCTCACAATCAGGTGCAGTGGTGTCTCTTAAATACTTTAAAAACTGGCACCTGTATCTCATAAGCGGGATTTCGAGTAGGTATCTCCGCTTAATCTATTTCCACCAGCAACAGTGTGTAAATACTGTCAAAAAAAATCATTTTACTTATGGAGAATAAGAGACATAACAATTGATGTATTAGGGGACTTGCACAGTTTCTTTAAAGTTCGAAAAGTGGTACAACTATTTGTCAATTAATACGTTATTTACCGTTAAGAGAGCGGCCTTGGTTTTCCAAGTCATTCAATAGCTTAGTATTTTGAGTGATCTACATTTATTTTCAAATTGCATATTTTATGTCACTAGCCGTGGGGACCCGATCAAGATGACGCGCGTCATCTCCCGGATCGTGAACTCAAACGACGACGACGGCGTGTTGGTCGGCCGCTGGGACGGACAATACGAAGACGGGACAGCACCTTCGGACTGGACGGGCTCCGTGGACATCCTCAGCCAATTCCTGGAGACACAGGAGCCCGTGCCTTACGGACAATGCTGGGTGTTCGCTGGAGTTGTCACTACTGGTCAGTTGTTATTAATGACTTTCAAATTTTAAGTTTACTGCGTGTATGTTACCATGTCTACTGGATAGTCTTATAAGAGGAGTTAAGACTTGTTTTAGGACTTGCTTGACCATACTAAAGTAACTTGTAACTCAATGAAAGATGTGTTACTCAATTATTCTTTTGTTGAAAACTCGGTAAATACGTCATAAGGCAAGTCGACTTTTAGTCATCCGGCATCTATAATTAACTACCAGCAACTATTAGTAACTTTGTATATTAAAGATGATAATTTATTGTTGACGTACCCTTAATTAGATTCAGTAGGATCCAACACAACACCCACATGACTGCCTTGTCCCTTAGTCATAGTCTTATGGCATAAGAATTTGCACAACAACCGGAACCATGATCACAATGATTATAATAAGAACGTATATTCGTCACTAGACAATTGAATATGTAATAAAACAATTGAACTCATAAACTTGGAGATTGTTAGCTAGGAATCGTGTGGATGTTGCATACGATTAACGTAACTACAAATTTATCGGTGACCTAATAGCTAGCGTCGATTAGAATGGTATAATTATTTACGTTTAATGGCCACTTCATTCCAATTTTAATCTTCCATCCGATGACGACAATAAACAGATCAAAATAAGTCATTTACCCATTCTCACTATCGATCGATGAAAAGCGATTGAGATAGATTAAAGATATCGGTGGTAACTGGTAAGATATTTACTGAGAAAATGATTTGATTCAAGCCGACGTCAGACATATTTGTGGATATGGGTTTTTTATTTACAAGCGGTATATTTGTGTATGGTAATCGGTGTCCAGTTTCGCGTCTGCAGTCTTTACAAGTATTTCCCCTATTCCTATCAATCATTACTAATCTAGTTGCATAAATACGATCTTAAAATCACCATAATGTACGATAAATATTTTAATACATATCATTTTCAAAGAATGATAATAATTTCTATTTAAATTATATTTTTATTTATAAAGAGTTTTAAAATATGCTAAAATAGAAAACTTAAAAACGTTTTAGAGCACACATAGAAAAGTAATGAATACGCAAAGTTATCTCAGGTTATCTCATAAAAATACAGTAATTTAGATGTACGCAGTCTGAAAAACAATAACGGGCTATGTATCCATGAAGTAAAAAATTTTTTTTTTTTTTAATTACTACGAGAAGTAAACTCTGATGGTGAAAGCGAAGGCTGCCCTAACAGAACTTGAATCATATAATTAGTAATTAATAACATAAAGTCGATTATAATTTTATCATTATACTACAAGCTTGTGTGAATTTTCATTTACCTTTTTTAACTTTTATGATTACTAAACGTACATCATGCATCTCTATTTTATCTACTCATTGTGTTATAAATAATAACACTTTGTAAATAAAATAGTTTAAATGTTAGATTCGTTGCGATTACGGGCATCTATAATTGTTGATGCCTTGTTCCCCCAATGACCTCCGAAGTTCTAAAGCCGTTAATGTGTTGCCTTCAGCATGGTTGCTTAATTTTCAAGGGTTGAAACCACCTAAAGCGCTCACACAAACATCCAATGTTTTTTATAAGCCGACCCTTGCCAGGCTAACAAAAGTAATGTCAGGGTAAAAAAAAAACAATCGTTTACTTTCTTCACGTTTAGTCTGTTATTTAGAGTAGTGATATACAAATAGTTATTGTTACAAATGTTGTGGGTGGATATTAAATCTCTCTTTGTATAATAGTTTGCAGAGCCCTGGGTATACCATCTCGCGTGGTTTCCAACTTGGTGTCAGCTCACGATGCCAACAGCACGCTGACAGTTGACAAGTATTACACAGAAACCATGGAGGAATTGGACTATGACCCCAACAACCCAGAGAAGGCGCCTGACTCCATCTGGAACTACCATGTCTGGAATGACGTGTGGATGTCACGTCCCGACTTGCCTGCAGGTATGGGATATAATATTTTTTTCATACGACCAGGTAAAAGTGTCTCTGCTACACTTAAGGTGTGTTTTAAATTGAGTAGATTCGATTGACGAGAGAAGAATATCCACGCCAGTCGGAACAATTATGCCGGCCTGCTTTAAACCGAATAATATAGTTCATGTTTCATCCGTACAAACTCCACTTCTAGTTACAAAAATAAAACCTATTGTATAAGATTAATAGAACTTCGATGGATAAAGTTATAAATACGAAATTACAAAATTAAGCTTACTTTATTTTACGCTTTACTCATCTTTAACATCCTTTCCCCCAGGCTACGGCGGCTGGCAAGCAATCGACGCGACTCCTCAGGAGACCTCCCAGGGCATGTACCAGTGCGGACCAGCTCCTGTGGAAGCCATCAAGCAAGGTGTGATCGGACTCAGCTACGACGTGGAATTCATGTTGGCGTCAGTTAACGCTGACCTGATGCGGTGGAGAAAGGATCCTGAGGCAGAGCTGGGATACGCCATGGTTGACACGAATAATTACCAGTGAGTGGTTCAATAATAATATCAGAATGTATTTAGATCTAGTTCAAAATCGAGAATTGAAATTACATTAAGTTATTGTTGACTTAAAAAAAACTCAAACCTGTAAAAGAGATGTACATAAACTCTATTCTTTTAGCTAAAAGAAAGCAATTAAAAGAAGTTGAAAGTGCATGATACTACCTTTGTTTTAAGAATTTGACGTTGTGATAAATCATTGAAAAATAATTTAAAATTTCTATAGAAAATTAAAAATAACATATACATAAAATCATTCTTATAGCATTGGCCGTAAGGTCCTTACTAAGAAGCCATTCGTCTTCGACCCTATCGGCGACGAGGATCGTGAGGACATCACAGCCCTTTACAAATACAAAGAGGGCACCACGTCAGAGAGACTGGCGCTGATGAACGGAGTGCGCTTCTCTGAGAGGGCTCGCAGGTTTGTGAGATGCATATTTAAAAGATTTTTACAAGAAGGCTTACTAGTCGATTGATGGTTAATGATTATCGACTATAAAATATTCAGAAAGTGGCTTATTTACTCAGTCCTTTGAGGTAATGAGTGATTGCTTCTTGACACTCTGACATTTTCGAACCACCAAGCCTTGCTGTATGGATGTTTTACCACATTGAACATCGTACCGAAACTAAGTATAACGACTGACCAAGCCAAGATCTTGTTGATTCGATATAGCTTCAGCATTTAGATAATGACATCAGTTTGTAGCTCACGTGGAGTTATACTCACTCCCTATCACTTCATGGCACGGATATACCTGATCTCTCCGAAATATGGTTACAAAAAACTCTACCCGTCGTCGATAAAGTCAAACAAGTCTTTGTTATTAATAACTTAAAATATTCATTGCTGCATAAACAGAACATAAATAATTAATATTCAACCAATGCGCAGGTATTACGCCGTAATCAGCACGTTGAAGAGTGACGTCAAGTTCACTCTGAGGGACATTGACACTGTCAACATCGGCAAGGACTTCAGGGTCACTGTTGACATCGAGAATACTTCTAATGAGGTGAGAATCATTACGTACTCAAGTAATCAAATCTAACAGCTCATGTGATAGGACCCTGTCCTTTAATTTTTATCTGTGGTGCTTTACAACTGCCTTATCTAGTTTTTAAACGTCCCTATATTTGAGGTTAAAGAGCTTAACATTCTTATTTCATTATTTGGGCTCTCGCTTTGCTATGGACGAAGTGGACAATTAATATTTCCAACTCCTCCCTATCTTTCTATTTATTTAAGTCCGTTGTGAGATAATGACAAATTAATTTTCTCTGAGGCTCGCCGAGCTTTACCACTCGGGTCATAGAATGTGTGCCACTGCTGATCCTGGCTTACAGGAGTTGCAGTGGTGGGTGTGAGGGGAAAGTCTCTTCCTAGTAGTACTTCCTAGTTTCATAAATTGCCGTTTACAATACTATAGCAATCGCTTCTTTCAATCCGTCGCGAAAATGGACGTTTTCTTTTTTTATTAGTTTATTCTCGGGATTATTTACAGAAAACGACCGATAGAGTTTTATGTATCTTTTCTCGGTTTAAAAAGTTTAATGTGTAGTTATATGGGATTAAAGTAGTCTATAAGCCCAGAGCGTGGTATATCGATGTGGTAAATCTGATCATAATCTATTCTGACGTATCTGCGTTTACTTCTAGTATATATCAAAAATTCTTCACAATTTGTATCGCATTTGTAACATTAATAAGATTTTTATACTATGAAAATGCGTTCCAGTTACTATCACATACGTGGCCAGTTTCTCGTAATTATAATTCGGTAAATAAGGTTATCAGTATGATTGATGGACGGAACTTCTAATACCGCAGGACAAAAAGTTCCAAAATATTTTTAATATTTTTTTTATATTTGCGCAATATTTACAACTTTACCTTATTGTTCCAGGGCCGTAACATCAAGGCGTCGTTGTCAGCAACCAGTGTCTTCTACAATGGTGTAAGGGCTGATATGGTGAAGAAAACTGAAGGAAAGATCTTCGTGGGTCCACAGAAAAGTAAAACTTTAATTATTTTTTGTAATAAGCAATAATAATCAAATTTTATTCAGCCCTGGTTATATATTTGTTACAAATGGAATAAGATTGCGCCAGCAGCCATCTTGAAATGATGTGCGCATTTTTAAATCCATTTAATCAAAAACAAATGACAATTTGTAGCGCATTCAGCGGATTTAATTAATTTCAGTAATACAATCACACATACAGTCAAAAAACGGCGATAGCCTAGTTGGTTGTGAAGCGGACTGCCGAGACGAATATCCGCAAGTTCAAAACCCAATGGCACACATCTCTGACTTTACTAAAATTATGTGTGTATTCTTTGTAAATTATCGCTTGATTTAACGGTGAAGGAAAACATTGTGAGGAAACCTGCACACCTGATAAGTTTTCTACAGGAATTTCGAAGGTGTGTGAAGTCTACTAATCCGTAGTAGACCAGCGTGGTGGACTAAAGCCTAATCCCTCCCAGTAGTAGAGGAGACCCGTGCCCAACAGTGGGACAGTAATAATACAGGGCTGATATTATAAATAACACAATCTGTAATCTCACATTTTTTTACAGAGGAAGTAATCAGCATCTTGGTGAGATCCGAGGATTATTTACCGAAGCTGGTAGAATACTGTAACATGAAGATATCTGCGATGGCGATCGTGGAGGAGACTAAACAGTCGTGGGCAGATGACGACGATTTCCAAATCCTCAAGCCTAACATTAACATTAAGGTAAGATTTGATATTTTTTTTATATTATATCAACGTTTATTAATCATTATATTAATTTGCCCTACTTTTTCTTTTTTCCATAAAAACCGTCTGAAATGTAACTAACATCAATTCGACAAATATTTTTCTGTCCAAACGATCTTGTAGTTATAACTATTATTTATATTATATTATTTTGATACTTCAGCATATGTAAATTGAATTGTTGTTATTGGCTATCAAATTATTGTTAAATATTAATTGTTAACAGCTGTTTCTACCCTATCAAAATAAAAATATATAAAATAGTTATAACTATGGACAGAAAAATATTTGCCGAATTGATCTGAACTTAGCGGTTCTAAAATCCCGATTCTTTAATGTTTCTATTCGATCCGTTAATGTTTCTGTAACAAATAACGCCCTTTATTCGTCTACATAATTTTTATTCTACATTATCCTTTCAGTTTAACGACGACCTAATCATCAACCAGCCGTCGACAGTGGTATTGTCCCTAAGGAACCCTCTGGACCGGCCTCTCACTGGCTGCGAATTTCGTCTGACGTCATCGGGCATTACAGGCAGGACCTTCCGTGTGCCAGCGGCTGACGTGGCGTCATACGAGGTCCTGCAAATTGAGCTCCCGATACAGCCTAACGTAAGTAACAGTCTATACATAAAAAGAAATTGTTACAGCAAAACACAAAACATGCACTGAAAATTAAACAATTAAACAGTAGAACAATGTTTTTGCTGATCACAATGTGTCTGTGAAGTATTTCCTCACTAGGCAAGCCTGTATCAAGGAAACCGACCTAAGAAAAGAGGAAATAAGAAAGAATAATTAATTGTCGAGGTATATATAAAAAAAGTTTTTAAAACATATTCCATGTCCCACCTGCGATGCAAGGGGGTCACTATGCTGGGCGCGTAAAAAAAAACATTTCAAAGCACTGTTTTTCAGTGACAGTCCTAAGTACCATAACGGATCTTATAATACTTGATAAAAAAAAAACCCTTTTTTTAATTCGTTCATAATTTTTAATCAGAATAAGGCCAAACACCATGCTGCCATGTCATAAGCAAATTAGTATTTTTTCATAGTATCATAAAATTATTTATAGCACAGGCACAGGAAGTAAACCTTTGACAGTAGATACAGCCTATAGACAATTGAAATTGTCTGCTGATTGTAGTAAATCCTCGCTTCTATCTCATCATACAGGCATTGAAAAATAATATGTTAAACAACGACAATCAAGTTTTACCGACGACAGTCGATACCCTGACCTGGGTACAATAGATATGCCGCGTGTCATTTTATTTATCTTGCCATCATGCTATCGCAACGTTGCGCAACATTCAAACATCTACATATTTTATTTTATTACAGAAACTGGGCAAGATCAACTTCGTCGCGACGTTCAAGTCAGTTGAGCTCAGAGACATCAACGGAGCCGCCAGCGTAGAAGTAATGGAAGGATAAAATATTCATAATGATGCTTTATAAAGCGTTTTTTTAAAGATCATAATGAAAATATCCCAATGTACTGGCATAGCCTAGTTTGGGTACCATTGGTAAACTATATTTTTAGTAATTTGTTAAACCACTGTTTGTAACTATAAACAACATTATGTTATTTTTCAATAAAACTTATTATTATTAACATTGCTAAGTCACAAGAGATTATAAGCTTATACGGTACTTACCGACATTCTAATAAACGATCCCAATCGCTTTTTCAATATATCTCAAAATGGACCAATCAGAACAAAGTATTTTTGACATGTTCACAAATGAGTTATTTTGATTGGTTCATTCTCGGAACGGATTGAAGATTGAGATTGGGATCGTTTATTGAAAACAGCTGTTAGTCATTTAGTTATAAAAAAAAATAAAAAATGTTAAAAATATATGAAAGTTCCATACATGGCTTTTGAGTGTTAAAAACACAACGGTAGCTTTATTTTTAGGTTAAGCAATTATAATCTTGTATCCAGATTTTTAAGTCATTTATACTTTTTATATAATTTTATATATTTAAGACAGCATTATAATAAAATGTTAAAATTAATTCTGGTGTTTTTAATAACCGACTTCGAGAGGAGGTTTCTACAAAATGATCTTTTCTATGCTCAGCGATCATTTTATTTTTCAATTTCAATCATTATATTGTATGTTTCCACATATATCATAATTATCTAGATTTAAATGATTTTTTTTGGTTCCGGTTAGCTTCAAGATAATCCCATATCATTCAAGATGGCATTGGACCTAGGTTATCAAAAATTCATAAAGGACCTTCCCAAAATCAAAAATCTTATGAATCATTCTGTTTTCGTTGGTTTTAAGCAGTATTTATTTTTTAAATACACTAGCTTTTGCTCGCGGTTCTGCCCGCGTGCAAGAGTTTCCCGGGATACATTTTTTTCCGACTTACTTGATATGTATATTATATGTACATTATATTATGACCAAATTACACAAAATTATTATAAATTGTAGCCTATGTGTTATTCTGATGTATAACCAGTATTACTGTAAAGATTCATCCAAATCCGTTCTATGAAAAAAGGGGTCTTTGAAAAAAAAAAACGTTTGGGAACCTCTGGAGTAAATATTTTTGCAACTTAGGATTGACTATTGCCATCTGGCGTAATTATTGGGCGTTATTCCATAATGGTCAATCACTGGTAGATGAGCGTTTGGTCTAATTGTCTACTTCATCTTGTAGTCCCAGCGATGATGACTAGATGGCGCTGAATGTTAATTGTGCTGCCACAACTTTATCTATGTAGTTTATATACGTTCGCCCATTTCTCATACATTCATTGGTTCATTACAAACCTAAAAATAATTAAAGATTTTATTACATATAATACAAGTTCACATAGTAACAATAGTATTAAAGTCACTGATATTACGTACAACTAGTACGGCATACGTAGATAATATTCGCCACAGCACTTAACGAGTGCCATATTTTTTTATAAAACATCAAGACAGTAATGCTATACCTATTATTTTATTTATTTTATTTTGCGAGTAACTAAAATAAATAAAATAATAGGTATAGCATTGTTTGTGGGTACACAAGAAAACTTATACTATGTTAGTGATAATTAAACCTTTAAAGCGAGGAATGACACTTCAATCCATCAGAGATAGCGCAACATTATTTTATATACAAATAATAAACGTATTTTATAATTACAGATAAAATATTGAAAAACATAACATCTATGAAAACATAAAAATTAAATAAGATAAATCATGTTATTGTGAGGATTATGAAAGTAATTTGTAAATCTTGTATCTAAAGACGGGGTAAGAGTCATAAAACAGGTGTAATTCTTTAAAATATTTTAAAACTGATTGTATTACTTGCAAATTCTAGTTCAGGGTGATTGAAGACCCGAGTTAAACTGTTACAGTTAAACTCAGAATTACAGAAAATCCTAAAGTTTTGCTGTAATATCTAAAATTTACGGACTACAAAAGGCAAAAGTCTGAAATATTTTGGATGATCTTTCACTTAGAAGTTTTATCACCACCTACCATTGGCGAAGGGTTCAAATAACCCGATCCCTGCCAGCTTCCCTTTCGTTATTTATGTAAAATATAATTATTATTAGCACGTTTTACAGACTGCATTTATGCAAAATTTATAAGAACCTTTGGCGTATATCGGGTTTAAATTTTTATCCTTCGTCTCTATCACCTTTTGGGTAAGTCATAGGTTTTCACCCAAAGACTTCCCCCGTATTCATAGACGTTTCTTTATCTAAGGACGGATTAAAGATGTGACAAGTCTTTTTTCCAGTGCTGGGCCCTTATTCTCTATCCCGCACGTTATTTTAACAGTGCGTAACAAGCACGTAACACAACGCGTCATGTTTAGGACTATAGAAATTTGGCTAACAGAATACCATTCCACGCACATTCCTCGAAGATAACATGACACGGCCGCGTTACGCGTTTACACTATCATACAGAATAAGGGCCCTGACGGCATGACAGCCTTCGCAGTGCGTAGACATAGGGCCGTTGTGACAACGGTCCTATGGTCGTCAGCGCTGAGAAACAGACTTGTTATCACAGCTATACTTCGTCCTTAGATAAAAAAAAACGTCTATGAATAAAGGGGTTAGTAAATATCAATAACACCAGTGGCGAAGGGTGAAGTTTTCCCAAAGTGAATCCGACACATAATATAGTTCGGTAGCTGGAAGTCGTTGTAATGATAATTAGGTATTACATAAATTACGAAATAGAAGTCGGCAGGAATCGGATTATGTATTTCTTCAACGTGGATAAACGCACTATGTGTTAAAACTTTCATCATATTAATTCTCAGGTTGATTAGATTATTTAGTATCGGTGTTTTTTTTTAGCATCTAAGGGATCAGATGTTGACTGCGGGGGCATTCAACACCGAGAGAAACCTACGAACGGAATAATGGTTTCCGCCGGATTAACGACTGCAGGACCTTGGAGGAAAGTTGAGAGGAGATAGTTCGGAAAGAAGTGTGGGGAAGAAGAAGGAACCCTCATAAGATGGGAGGAAAGAGCCAGGCCAGGAATAGGAATGTTCGAGAGCCATATATAAGCCTCAATGTGAATAAACAACCATGAGGTATACACACATAATCGCGTGCCTAGGGCCGCGACAAATGTCCGCCCAAGAATTTCCTCGGAGGCAGGGCCGTAGCTAGACTTGAATTTAAGGTAGGGCAGCTGTTATTACAAGCAGGGAGGAAATAAAAATGTTACTAGATCTGATCTGCTCAATCGATTTTTGGTTTTGTTGGTCTTGACTTGTGAACGTGACTAAAAAAAATAAAAAAATATGTTTAATACTTACGTAATTATTAAGGTAATATACAGATTGTAACAAAATTCACTTAAATCTCGAAAGAGGGTAATTCCACCCATCAATACGAATAACTCTTACTATGGGACCAACTTCCAAATAGTAAAATAAAAAACCCGCTGCTCCATATATTTTTATTGAGTAGTAATGTACAATTTAGTTGATTATTAAGGTAGGGCATGGCCCCACAATGCCCCCCCCCCCTAACTACGGCCCTGCTCGGAGGGTTAGATTAGGTTAAAACTGTGAATATTGACAAACATTTTAATATCCTTTAAGTGCATTCCGATACGATTTTTGTTTTATTTTTGTTATAAAAACTACTTGCACCATAAGAGCTTGATTGATATGTTATTAAAATAAACGATTTCGAAATAAATCAATTGTTTCATTTTAAAACCAGTAGTAGAAATAATAATAATAATAGCAGGCAGATGTTCTTTTGTTCCCTAATGGTCCCTTGGGTATTTGGGTATTAATGAGAGTACAAAAAAAGTATTATGAACCTTATAAACACACGTTCTGATGACGTTGCAATGAACATTGCTTAACATTGAATTTCTTAACATTTTCGCTTATAACTTTTTTATTTATAGTTCTACGACAAAAGTTACTAAACCAAAGTTGTAGAGAATTTAATTTGCAACAAAAAATGTTTATACATTTTTTTGTCAGATAAATAGTTTAAGAGATACATCGTAAAAACCATTTCAACCCCTATTTTCAAGATGGCGGCCGTGGGACAAGGGTGGCGACCCCACAAACTTGGTTTTAGCTTTAGACTGACCCCCCCTACACTTAAAAAAAATAAAATTGCGTCCTCTAAAAAACGCAACCCCAAATGTAACTTTTCTATGGACTATAAATATTACGATGAATTAGATTAACATGACATATCGACAAAACATAAAAATAGGATAATATAAAAAAAAGTGTGTGTGTACTTTTGTACGCACGTAAGAAGTAATACTTCTTTGGTGTAACAAGATAAAAATATTTCAAAAAATTTTATTCTTCGCGTTATCCTATTTTTGTAGAGAAAACGACACTCATAATAGTAAAAAAGGTATTTAATACATTGAAGAAAGTTTTATAACGCATTATCTAGTTAAATCAATTTGATTTAAATATCATAAAATAATGAATTTTTTCCGGACTTGAATAATCATTATTTTTAAATTTATTTGTACACTTATTACATATTAAATAATACTGTAATAATTTAACAAATGACTAGCTAATTTCATGGTATCGGTTTTTCATGACGGTGTGCGCGCGCATCGTAAAAATTTACTCTTAATTTTTTCCTTAACGCACCAAAAGACGTATATGTAACTTCAAAAATCCTTTTATCCGCACCGTCCAGCTCAGGGGGGAAAAGGCGCGCCTACACCCAGCACGAAGCTATTTATACTCTACATAGAATGACAATTCGTGACATCAGCGTTCCACAAACTATACCTCATAATGACGTCTGTAACTTGATAAAAGTCGCAGAAACACGCTGGAGGCAATCCCAATTTGGAATTCGGTTTGGAAATCTTCAGGGAAAGCATTTTTTTTCTTTGCTATTAATTATGAGACGAGCTTGCTGTTCGCCTAATGGTAAGCGATATGACCGCCCATAAACAGTAAAAACACCATCCAACACCTTGAATTATAAAGTATTATTTGTTATTCCACTGCGCTCGCCATCTTGAGACGTGAGATGTTAATCTCATTATGTCCAGTAGTTACACTGGCTACAATGTCCTTCAAACCGGAACACAACAGTGACTACACACTGCTGCTTAGCGGCATAAATATACATTGCGGTGGTACCTACCCAGGCGGACTCTCACATATGAGAGACCTACCACTAGTAAGAGTATATTGAGCATTGGACTTTATGTGGGTATAATGATGTTGCTCGCAACTAGCCAGTATTTGGTGGTGCCCTCAGGGAGGAGGGAGGGTGTTGGAGGCAATCCTATTTTGACGACTCGATCTGGAAATCTTCGGGGAAACCATATGTTGATCATTGGACTTTACATGGTTCTCAGGGGTGGACGGAGGGGACGGTGATTTGGACATCCATCCGAATCGTACGCTTATTTGCAGCAGGATAGGAGGCCTTTTTAAGACACACTCTTGTGATACAGAAACTATGTGTCTACCATAAACGTAAATTAGAATTGAGTTCTTTTTTAGGTACCGTTATGCAATATAAACATATTACTGTGATATTAAAATGAACAGCAAATTACGTTGCTCGTGTATTAACACTATAATTTCTTATTAACTCATTAAAGCCTTTAGATAGTGAAATGCTAAGATGTACTAAAATGTGTAGGTGAATGAAAATTTCATTGGGTTTCATTCAACTATCCTAGTCCTATTTAGATTTGTATAGACGTAATTTTTACATGAGCACGAAGGCTGCAAAGTCTTCGAAACGTCGGAAGAAAACTAAAATAATGAAATCGCGATAAAATCCGAAAAATAGTTTAATTTTATAAGAAATCTTATTCTTCTATATCTTAAGTTTTCTTTTTTTTTTTAAATCTTTATTTAAGGGGCTTGGTCATTATTTCACGACTATGTCGCTCCGTACGTCCACTTTTACCTACGCCCACAATTTTTTTATAAAATCAAAATATTTTTTTAATAACCCGTTAGCCTCTTCCGATACAGGAATGGACAAAAAGCTATTTATGCTGCCCACATTAAAGCTCAAAGTATGAGGCCCACTCCGCAATCTTAAGTTTGATCTTATATTTCATAAGAAATCATTATATAAATACTTGTCGGAGATTGGGGATAGACGTATCAAAAAGCGGACCTTTCCCATCTCTGACCCTTAAACTTTACCCACCCAATGTGACATTGTATACCAAACTTATATCGATAATAAAAGTTTCCCCCTAGTCTTATCATTTGTATTGAAAAAAAAAAAAACATATAAATACTAATATGGATAAATGCGGTCTGCAGATCGTTGTAATGATAACTAGATTTTATATAAATTATGAAAAGAAAGCCGGTAAGAATCGGGTTATACGGATCCTTAGCCACTGAAAAAAAAGATTTGGGGACGCTTTTGCTTTTTCGTTTTATTCTTCGTACAAGATTTTTTTTTAACCGACGGGTGAAAGCCTAATTGACTCAAGCGACATTTTCTTGTGACACCAAGTTTCATACATATTTAAAATCAGCACGTGTGGTCACGACATCCCTTCAAGAAATTCAGCACGTGTTTTCTGTTTTTTTTAAATTACTTAAAATTTTTCGAAAAAACATGCCGCGTAAGTCAATTACCCTTACACACACAACATCACGCATTTATCCCAGAAGGGGTATACAGAGGTGCAACCAGAGCACCCACTTTTCGCCAAGTGTGTTCCGCCCCATGATGTGATAGGGGGCGAGCCTATCGCCATATCGGGCACAAATTTCTGACTCCGGACTGATACTGAGCAGAAAAACCCAAATATTACTTTGGCCGACCCGGGATTCGAACCCAGGACCTCAGAGCGCTGTCGTTCCACGCATGCAGTACAACAACGCCACCAAGGCAGTCATTAGCCTTACACCCGTCGAAATATTACCAAAATATGGCGAGGTTTTTTATTTCCCTAGTCAAGCTATATATAACTATTTCATGTATTAACTGCCCTAGGTACATAAGTGCCGCTACTACACTTGATTTTTTGCCACCGCGTTATTGGGCGTCTGCATTTGGAACACATTTTAAACAGATTCAAAAGGAAGGCATTCACGTCTTCATATTAATTTATGTTTATTCAGCCTTAATTTTCAGTTTGTCCAATTGAAATTATTACTTATACGTTCGATTTGTTACAGTTTTGAAATTGCTTCGTTTTAGTTTAATTGATATCGACTTTAGATATTTTGAGTCATAAATTGTTACACACGTTTAGGGCCCTGCTGAGTGTGCCTCCTGGAAAGTCCTCCATTGAGAAGGTAATTTGTTTATGACTTGTGTACTACGTGTTATTTTTGCGGTTACACAGTTAGTTGTAAAATTAGTTTCTTCGGAATGTAAAATATTGGATAAGAAATGTTTACCCCCTTATACAATGTTGATTTTTTTGCTTTTACAAAGCCATAATACCAAAAATATATCGAATAAGTTCGAGATACGGACAGATATTGCATAATTCGACCCATTTTTTTATATTGCGTCATGACTGCCATGAGGTCGCCGGTTTGAATCCCGGATCGGGAAAACTGGTTATTATTCGGTATATCTGCTCAGCATCACCCCATCCTTCCCAGAATTTGAACCCTATTATCGTAATGATAAGCTGCAATCATACAGTACGCGGTTTTTTCCATAACAAGGTTTCATTTATGCTCTCAGTAACTTATTTTTCAAGTCATCAAAAATCCACCCTGTATACCCGTGAACACTTGAAAAGTCACCCTGTATACTCCCTACATCGTTACACCTTTACACCAATTCCCATCCAACCTTATGTTAACCTGAAGAGTCATTCATCTGAGCATCATGGACTACTTGCATCTTACGACCCATTTACGGCATAGGGCTTCCCCTGTAGCCTACACGTAAGGACGCATTCAGGGTACCTAGTACCTACGTGACCCTGCACTACCTACCATTGTTTACGCATAATACTCATTTATGAATATTCAGGCTAGAACTAAATATAATGAGGTTTTCCCAATACCACACATTATCCTGAATGTTTTGACGCAGACTTTTAATTTTTTCCCCTACTCTTTATATAAATACATATTCATTTTACTTGAAAATACATACATCAGACGACTCCTGAAGAGGCGTGAGCGCATCGAAACTTGCCAAATTAATCTACTGGAACCTTACGTGTTTAAAATAAAGGTATTTATCATTATTTCATTTTATAGTAACATTTTTTTTATTCTTTTTTTTTATTTGATAATTAATAATTGGTCCTTATATATTTGTAGCTTTAAAATGTTTTAATGTGTCTTATAAAGAAGGAAAATATTTTTAATGATTGCATTAAAAATACTATTTGATTAAATTAGTTTTACCTGTTTTTAAATTTTAATACATTTTCGCACTAATTATATTTCCACAGTAAACGGTACGCCACAAAACTTACAAAAGGTGATAATCTACCCATCCATCTAATATATAGATTTTTTCCAGGTAATCTAGAACAAGTGCATCATGAGTCCGTTGCAAGTAAGCGAAGTACATTTCTATCCCAAAGAAAACGCAAAAACCCATAACACTAACAAGTGAGTATCATTGTTTTTATTACAAAACATTAGTTATTTTACGCTGTGTAATTTATTATTCATGAAATTATACGTATTTTATGTGCCGGTTCGGAATTTTACTCCATGACGTTCCTATTGTTTTCTGTGTAGAGCTAGATAGAGTACTAATAATGTCGAGTCAGCCCTTTCAATATGTCATTGGCATGGTTGTATAGCCGATAGCATACGCTGTACGACTACCGCTCTAAAGTCTTTGGTTCGAATACTGGATCAGGCAGTGATATTGGGATTTATACTTATTATTAGCCTAGCGTTAGGAATTTGTGCCCAATACGGCTACAGACTCATCCTCCATTATATTATGGGATGGAATAAACACGGTAAAAAGTTGGTGCATTAGATGCGCTTCTGCTTACCCCTTCGGGGATAAAAGGCATGAAAAATATTTGGAGAAGACTTTCAGAATCAAAGTTAAAATAAAAAAAATATATATATTCTTGTCTGAAATAAAAACTAATCTTAATTTATAATTTATGAAATATATAATTTAGTATCACCCAAAACCTATAAAAGAGAAGCCTGTAGCAATCGGGGTGTATAGACGCTTGGCCACTGCCTTACGATAATAAACATTCCTATTGAAATTCCACAAAAGACAAACTTATCAATGTTTTTTCAGGTACGATGTAGTAAACGAAGAAGATCCAAAAACCACAATAGTCCGTCGCGGGCAGCCGTTCAAGGGCATGGTGCGTTTCAACCGGCCCTATGACGAAACCAAGGACTTGGTACAGCTTGTGTTCTCTCTTGGTAAGTAGTATCATGCTCCATCTGATTGTATTTTATTTATTTACTAGCGACCCGCCCCGGCTTCGCACGGGTGCAATATTTCTCCACCATTTAATGGATGTTATTATACATATAAACCTTCCTCTTGAATCACTCTATCTATTAAAAAAAACCGCATCAAAATCCGTTGCGTAGTTTTAATGATTTAAGCACACGTAGGGACAGAGAAAGCGACTTTGTTTTATGCTATGTAGTGATAATCCTTCTTCTTCTGCTTGGCCTCTCTTCTCCTTCTCTGGCCTAGGCGCCAGGATTCGCCTTTCTACTGAAATACTTCTATTTCTCCTGGTGTTTTGCGTCTTGCTCAGCGAGACCATTTAACTCTCATATCTCCCCGGAGAACGTCAAGCCATCGCTTCCTGGGCCATCCGCGGGGAAATACACCTGTTATTTTAAAAAAAATATATACAATTCTAATGTTATAGCTAAGCCTAAGTTAATCAGTAAAAGCCTTTTTGAGCATATTCCGCAATTTCATAAACTTCAGCTGCATTTATCAGAATCTTTATAATGGAGTACAATAAAACAAATAGATCTAAAAATAACACTGCACTTATTAGGTATTTGTCTTTAAATAAATTATAATTATATTATTATGAAATTGAATACTAAATGCCGATTGATTAAACCACATGGAAACCATTGTTTGAAAAATTTAAACATCACGCAGACGCAACATTACAAATAGGACAGATATCTTTACCAAGATTGTATAGAGGATTGGAGACAAACTCTTGAAATTGTTACTTTTTTTAGGTAAAAGAGTACACATGGAAACCCAAGGAACCATGTACATTCGCCCCGACGCTGTGCAGGACAAACACACGTGGACAGCCAAACTGACAGCATCCAAGGAGAATACTCTTTCCTTTGAAGTAAGCAACTTCTATTATTGTCCTTTATCAAGTCGTCCAAGACGTTTTCTTTGGAGGAGCAATGTTGCTCATAACTTACATAAACAGTATCATTCAGACATGTTCAGAATTTCTATGCACGAGTTAGGTTTACTTTTTCTTCTTTTAAAAATGGCTCCAACGTTTCATCAGTGATTTTGCCAATGTCGACTAGATAGGAGGTAAATATTAACATAAGTTTATTATAATAACTTTCGACCCAAATTGAACTAAAAAAATTATTAAACCAAAGAGCTTCTTAGATTTTGTAAAGTCTGAGAGCTTATCATAGAGTTTACAAACCACAGGAGTTTTCACAACAATAAGACTAAATGGAAATACATAACTATGTACGCGACATGCTATTAAACAGATTTAGACATTTAATTTTAAGTCAGGGGTTCCTAAAGTTGTATCACCCCACGCCACCCTAAAGCCTAAAATAGAAATGCCCCTTTTTAATGAAATCTAGTATGCTAATATAATGAAAATGCGTATCTTTGTTTGTATCGCATTGATGCTTTAACTATTTTACAAATCGTTTTTAAGCTATAGAAAATGACATATGATCCTTACAACTAGAAAAAGTACTATTCTTGAGTGATAGAAATTGACAAAATCGGTTAAGGCTCCGCTCTACATATTGTCACACGTCCCAAACGGGGCGTGCCCCCCAGTTTCAAAAACAAAGAATAATAAACATATAATAATAATAATATCAGCCCTGTATTATATACTTGCCCACTGCTGAACACGGGCCTCCTCTACTACTGAGAGAGATTAGGCCTTAGTCCACCACGCTGGCCTAGTGCGGATTGGTAGACTTCACACACCTTTGAAATTCCTATAGCGAACTTCTCGGATGTGCAGGTTTCCTCACGATGTTTTCCTTCACCGTTAAAGCGAACGATAAATTCACAAAGAATACACACATGATTTTTTAGAAAAGTCAGAGGTATGTGCCCTTGGGATTTGAAACTGCGGACATTCGTCTTGGCAGACCGTTCCACACCCAACTAGGCTATCGTCGTTTTAAATAAACATATACTTATAGGTATATCGATCAAGGGTTACCTATAGAGGGCGAGTCACAACCCGATCTAAATACTTATATTAATATCCCCATCAGAATCCTTATAGTAAAACAAAGCAATCTAAATACTGTACTTCTTAGGTATTTGTCTTTGGGTAAACATTAATGGATTTCATTCAATTATCGAACAGGAAAAATCACACCACAAGTGAAAAACCACAATTAATAATAAACATAATGTTTTTATTATATAATCTTACAAAATAATAATATTGTTTTCGAGACTTTCGAGGCATCAAATCTTGGAGCGGGAAAGTTTATATTAAGTTTTGTTGCCCCATCAGTGCTGTTGAATGGTATCCGGTTAATAGATAATGCCAGATTTACGGTAACTATTAAATCTAGCTAAATGAGGATATCATAACATCTTTGACCTCTCCGGAATTGGGAAATATATACAACTAGCGACCCGCCCCGGCTTCGTACGGGTGCAATGCTGACTATTTAATGGATGTTATTATTATACATATAAACCTTCCTCTTGAATCACTCTATCTATTAAAAAAACCGGATCAAAATCCGTTGCGTAGTTTTGTAAGATTTAAGCACACATAGGGACAGAGAAAGCGACTTTGTTTTATACTATGTAGTGATGCTACTACGTAGAGTCAAAGGGGTTGAAAACAATTATAGCTCAGCTCGAAGGGGTCAAATCGCGACGTCAGATAGTAATTTTTTCCCTTAAGGTAACCGTCGCGGTTTCACTCACGATTAATTCAGTTTCAGCCGCTGTGGTTTACCAATACAATTAAGAAATATCCAAACAGAAATATACTTTGTACATTTTACAATTATTGTGACGTCCTTGATATCGGCGGTTGAAATGCTAATTGACATATACGACATTTTTTTTTAAAAAATACTTAACTTAATTAAAAAAAAAACATAGAAAAACGTGCTGATTTTTTAATTGTTGACGATGAGCCAGTACTCAACCGGTTAAGATTAAAGAATAGGCGTTATAAGAAAAATATTTATTTACATACGAAGAAAAATTCTCAACTGACAAGTAAGTACATAAAAACACTATAGAGGAATCGGAATTTAAATAATTAAAAAACAAAACCAAATTCACCAAAAAGTATTTGCGTCGCCAACATGTTAGAAAATGAGTGTCGCAAAAAATGTCGCTCAAGCCAATTAGCCTTCACACTTGGATAATATACCTACAATACTGAAAAAAATATATAGATTGCGCCTACGTAACATCCCTAGCTAGAAACTATATTAACATTTCTTTTAAATCAGGTAACAACTCCAGTCACTGTTCCTGTGGGAAACTGGGCACTCCAGGTAGTCACTAGACTAAAGAGCACGTCACAAAGGATGGTATACAAATACGAACAAGACCTCTACATCCTCTTCAACCCATGGAATCAAGGTGAGATTTTGAAGACATTAGAAATATATAGACTGATAGCAGTTGTCATTTTTATAAGCATTTAACTTCGTTATTTGTTAGTCGGGTATCAAGTTTTTACTCTGAATATATGTAGCCAAATATATTGAATAGCGTCTTGGGACGTTTTTAATTAATGCATTTTTTGCCTTTCAGATGACCAGACTTACATGGAGGACAGCAAGCTCCTCAAAGAATACGTACTGCAGGACGTCGGCAAGGTGTGGCAGGGGCGCTTCAGCAAGCCCTGGGCGTTCGGCCAGTTCGATGATGTAGTCCTGCCAGCCTGCATGTACATGCTAGAAAGAGCTAATATGCCCTTCCACCAGTAAGTGATCTCGTTATTTTTTTATTTATTAATCTATACAAATTAGAACTGATTAAATAACCACGAAGACAAATGCCAATCTTACTATACTATACACAAGTGCCAATGCAACACTAAGTAGCTGGTCGCATCAGGGTTCAGGCCTCTGTTAGTACTCAAGTAGTTCTGGAAGGCATAGCTTTCGCTGATATTCTCTTCTAGTCATTGATTGTAAAATAACATTTTTTCTACCTATAGTCGTGGAGACCCAATCAAAATGTCCCGTATCATCTCCCGGATCGTAAATGTAAATGACGACGGCGGCGTGGTTATTGGCCGCTGGTATGGAGAATACAAAGATGGGACAGCACCTTGGGATTGGACGGGCTCCGTGGACATCCTCAGCCAGTACCTGAAGACCAAGCGCTCCGTGGCTTACGGACAATGCTGGGTGTTTGCGTGCGTACTTAACACTGGTAAGTTATAAATGAATTTGCCAGATTAATATAGATTCATACATATAGATACTTATGTATCGGCATATTTTCAAAGGAAAAAAATCCCGCTAAAGTTCTCCGTAACAATTACGAAAACGTAAGAAGCCAGGCCTGTTTGGTAAGAAGGCTTGCTCCATCTAATATCGTGTAACTAAAGGGAGAATTTAATATATAGTTTTAAAAAAATAACAAAGATGTTTTGATTTTTGTAATGTTACAAATATTTAACAGTTTTAATTTTTAACCGACTTCAAAAAAGGAGGAGGTTCTCAATTCGACTGTACGTTTTTTTGGGTGATTATTAGGCGATTACTCCGCCAATTGTGGACTGATTTTCAAGATCCTTTTTTATATTACAGTTTGCCGCGCTCTTGGTTTGCCATCTCGCGTGGTGACCAATCTTTCATCAGCTCATGACGGTGACAAGTCCTTAAGCATAGACAATTACTTCTCGGAAGACATGAAGGAACTACCAGACATGTCGCCCGACTCCATCTGGAACTACCATGTCTGGAATGACGTTTGGATGGCGCGCCCTGACTTGCCCGCAGGTATGAATCAAAATATTATTATGTTGCCCAATTTGAAGTTAAGTATAACAATTTATTTATTCAGATTGTTGCCACCAACAGTTAAAATTTTAAAAAGTTGTATATTTGTAATAGGTAGATATTGTAACTTTGACTTTGCTGATGAACAACACCTCAGTCCCCTCCGTGACCATGAAGGCTGCAAAGTCTTCGAAACGAAGAAAACGAAAATATTAAAACCGCGATAAAATCCGGAAACATAGTTTAATTATAATTTATTTAAAAATAAACTACACCGCCTGTCTGATTTAGTGGCTATATATCTGATAATAACTTGTTAAATCAGTCAATAATTTCTACAAAATAGAAATCTATTGTGCTCCAGACCATTTATAAAGATAGAATATATTGGTATGCTATTTTTTTTTTAAATCCTCAGGCTTCGGCGGGTGGCAAGCTGTAGACGCGACTCCTCAGGAGCTCTCCCAGGGCATGCACCAATGCGGGCCAGCGCCTGTGATAGCCGTCAAAAAAGGAGAAATCGGATTTAATTATGACGTAGACTTCCTATTATCAACAGTCAACGCTGACGTATTGCATTGGAGAAAGGACGATAATGCAGAGCTGGGATACTCCGTAGTTGGTTCGGATAAGTACAAGTAAGTGAACAGTTCTTTAAAGTATTTTGTTACCATTTGTAAATTTGTAACTCTGGCCCAATGCTAGAAGAGCCAAAGGACATTTCTGTATAAATTGATTATCTAAAAAATGTACGCATAATGAAAGACATACTCAAAAAAAATACATAGGTACATAGGTTACTTTTAGTTGTCATATGTCCTGAAGGTGTGTGCGAAAACTACTAAAAACAAAAGTTGCTCATCATCTCTGTTTTGTTTCATAGGGTCGGCCGTCAGATCCTCACTAAGAAGCCATTTGTCTTTGACCCTTATGGTGACAAAGATGTAGAGGACATCACACATCAGTACAAATACAAAGAGGGCACCAATTCAGAGCGGATAGCACTGATGAACGGTGTACGTCAATCTGAGAAGGCCAGGAGGTTTGTAATAATAATTCTCCGAAGCTTTTTTAGCATATATGTTATGTTTACAAAGTGATTGAGCCATGCTATAGCCATATTTGTTGATAGCATAAATTAGCGAACGGTAATACCACTCTGGCACAGATATACTTTCTGCCATTTCATATACTTAGGATATCCGGAGGTCCAACTATTCTCTTGCCTTTTCTATTCTTTTCCTTTAAACCATAAAGTATTTGTCATGCTTAAAATACTTCAAGAACCATGGATGCGTCACTGTCAGTTGGTAGTAAAGAAAAAGACCCACTAGTACGTTTGTTGGCTCATGTTAAAAGATACGTCATGAGCCAGCTAGTTGGTACAACTAATGCTAAATGAACACCACCTCCCACATAATTTCAGGGCAATCTTGCGTGTGTTGATTTAATAGATATTGAATGCCCACGAAGCGATGGTAACTGATGCCCGACGAGAAAATACTCTTAATAATTCAACATTATCACTTATAATAATGCAAGTTTCTCCCAATTTCTGACACTAATACTCCGCCATCAGTCGGCACTATAAGATATAAATCCTTACTAGGAACAGGATCTTAATATCGAAATTACAGTAAATTGCACGTTAAGTAGGAATATACTCCTAAAAACTTTCTACTGCCATCACCGTTTTTAATTAAGCTATCCGAAATCCAGTCTCTGTTAATTATAGACCATTATTATTAATCTGATCCGCAGGTATTACGACGTACTGAAGACGATGAATAATGACGTCAAGTTCTCGCTGAGGGACATCGAGACAGTGACCATCGGCAATGACTTCAGCGTCGCTGTTGACATCGAGAACACTTCTGATAAAGTGAGAATCATTGATTACCTACGTGTTTAAAAATGGTTTTGAAATTGAAATAGATAGATGATGCTTCACGTTAGATACAGAGGTATTATGAGTTAGAGAACTCAGAAAGAGAAATAAAATATACCAGATATTGTTTTATGCACTGCTTCATGAGGGGACATCTACAGAACACATATCAATCGACATCAATTTATTTAATTGTCCTTTAACTCCCGATTATTGTGTAGTATCGTAGAATATTGCCATTTTGAATTATTTGAGATAATTCTTGTTCGATTTTATAATAGCTGCTTTCAAATCGTCGGTAAAATTAGAAATAACATATTAGATACACACCTATTATAATCTGTCTTTACTCTGGATTCAGGGCCACAACGTCAAGGCCTCGTTGTCAGCAATCAGCGTGTACTACAATGGCGTAAGAGCTAATGTAGTGAAGGAAGTAGAACAAAACATCTTCGTAGGCCCGCACAAAAGTAAGCTTTAATGATTTAATTTCTTATTAGGTAAAAAATAAAAAAAAAATATGCAGAATCAATTTTTAAATTTATATGCAAATCTGCCATTGTTGTCTGCGAATATATTTTTTAAAGGAATAAACAAAGTATCACAAAGTATACAACCCCAGTAAAAGTATTTATAACACAAATCGTAATTTGTAAAACATTACAATAAGTAAAATAATTATTGCAGAAGAAACTATGAGCGTTTCGGTGACATACGGAGAATATTTACCAAAGTTGGTAGAGCACTGTAACATGAAGATATCTGCGATGGCGATGGTTGAGGCAACCAAGCAGGCGTGGGCAGATGCCGATGACTTCCAAATCCTCAAACCTAAAATTGACTTTAAGGTGAGAATGCACAATATATTACACTTTTCACATTTAATATAAATATTATTTTTTATATGACAATCATAAGAAACAAAAAGCATAACCCATACAAAAACATCATTGATCGCTGCCGCGTACAAGACAGAATTATATTGTTTAAATAAGTAGATATATAAATACCGACAAGGCTTTGTGAATGATTCAATTCGTAATGTTCAGACGAAATTTTTCGTTAATAAAAATGTACATTATTGTAACAAAATAAATATACACAGAGGAAAATGTGGTTTACCACGCATTATATAGATATTAAATAAGGTATACATTCAAATGAATCAATTGAATAATGCTGTAAAATATGAATTTATTTATACCACTTTTATTAACATTCAATTGTTTTCCGAAGCGAATAATGATTCCCTTTGTGCGTCATTACAATACCTACCGACTTTATATCTACCTAGTGAAATGTTTTAGAAAGGACTTCGTTTTAAACTGCTATGTATTGCTACAAATAAATTACTTTTTTCTTTTCTTTGTGTACGCCAAGACTAATTAACTTTTTGTCTTAGTTCAACTTAAATAAGAGAAATTTTATTTAAAAATAAATTATGCCTGATTCCAATATTTACTCGATATCTCAAGGCTATAATATGCAATCTCTTCGAAATGTAATTGTAATTCTACGCTATGTCCTTCAGGTCAACAACAAACTAGTCCTGAACCAACCTTCACCAGTGGTGTTGTCCTTCAAAAACCCTCTGGACCGCCCTCTTACTGGTTGCGAATTTCGACTGACGTCATCAGGCGTCGTTGGCAGGACGATGCATCTGCCCGCTGCCAACGTGGAGGCACATGGAATGGTTCATGCTGAGCTAAAGTTAATGCCTAAAGTAAGCCCAAATCTTATATAGAATACAATACTTTCATAGTGGTGAACTGGTGGTAGGTCTCTCATATGTGGGCGTCCGCCTGGATAGGTGCCACCGCAATGTCTATTTCTACCGCCAAGCGGCAGTGTGTATAATATATCGATGGTAGTCGCTGTTGTGTTCCGGTTTGAAGGACATTGTAGCCAGTGTAATTACTGGACAAAATAAGACTTAACAACTCATGTCTCAGGATGGCGAGCGCAGTGGAATACCGCTCAATACTTAGTAATTCAAGGTGTTGGATGGTGTTTCTACTGTTTATGGTCAGTCGTATCACTTAACACCAGACATATAGCAAGCTCGTCTCGTCATTCAAAGCAATAAAAAAATGGAACCTAGAGGCACAAGGAAGAAATGCGTCTACTGACAAGCAGATACATCAACATTGCCTAAGAACTAGTGGCATTTTTAACTTAGGAATGGTAGTAAACCTTTGTACTCTTGGCTTTTTCATCATATAACGAGGATTTTTTGCCAGCATGTGGGCATCCAGATGCAATAGAAATGTCACACGTCGTACACGTACTCACTTATTGGAACGTTGCCGAACATGTCACTTGCATCTCCATTGTTTTCGGGACGCATGGCCTAAATGTTTTTTTTTTTTACAGAAACTGGGCAAAGTCGAGTTTGTGGCGACGTTCAAGTCGGTCCAGCTCACCGACGTTCATGGAGCTGCCAGTGTAGAAGTCTTGCCAAAATAATCATGAAGATACACGGCTCGTGCAATTTTAAAACTTGCGAAATCACTTAGATAACAGGCTTAAGTATATTATCATTTAAAAAATATATAAAAACAACGTTGAAAATGTAACAATGTGCCATACTTACCTTTTAAGTTGTGTTAAAATACAATGGTAGCTTTATTTCTAGACAAAGTAAATGTTTTATCTCAAAATATTTTTGTTTATATGGATATTTTTGTAAGACTTTAAACTTTATAATAAATGATAAATTATTATACTTGTGTATTTTTCATTAAGCATTAGTACCTATCTTCTGTTTTCACAATGCTTTTAACGGACTGTAGCTTCAAACTGTCCATACTAATGATACTGATCAACCAATGAAAACAGACAAGCTGCAGTTTGAGGGTGCACACTTTGACTCACCCAGTCCGTACTGCTTTACCAGGATGAAAGCTGTGAATAGTATATATCCGATCTCATCTTTTGTTAACTGCAACTCTTTGCAAGAACATGGCTCTCCATTTGAGCTTTAACTTTATTATTCATGATGCTATATAACAAACGGCACTCGCATTACTTCCTACTATAAAAACAACTGAATCCCTCACGCATCGAAAGCGGTTTCGTCGTCTCCGGCAGTACTTACTTGCACAGCTACCAGCACTGTGGTCCATCTAGAGTCACACCAAGTTACAATAACACATTGTAACTTGGTATTACAATGTGTTATTAATTAAATTAAATTAATCTTTATTGTTGACCATTTTTAAAAACTACAATAACAAAAGTGAACGATAATAGCTGCTGTAGTTAAAACTGTAACTTGGTGTGACTTATTGTTAATTGACATTGCGAAATATGTGTTATTTATTTATTGCTTTGAATGACGAGACGAGCTTGCTATTCGCCTGATGGTAAGCGATACGACCGCTCATAAACTGTAGAAACACCATCCAACACCTTGAATTACAAAGTATTATTTTGTATTCCACTGCGCTTGCCATCCTGAGGCATGAGATGTTAAGTCTTATAATTAGCAAAATATTACTAGAAGACCGGGAGGTGTGGCTTAGCTGCAACTATAACGTAGGATTATATCCTCTTTGGCTGCAACGTCACAATGGCGTCGGTGCATCATGCGTTCGATGAAAAAGGCGGGAAGTTTAAAATGGCCAGCTCGCGCGGACCACTGCGTCACCCATACATTTTTGTGTTTTGAATTTTTAGATCGTACGGACGTTTACATAATTTGGCTAGCTATATTTTTGTGTAATATATTTGATCGACTTTCAAATGGACAATTACTAGTAACTATAAATCAAACAACAATATTAAAAACAAAATTTTATTATCAATTCCATGCAAAGTTCACCATTTATGCTTACACCGAACTCAAGTACTAATGCTTTGTTCAGAACAACTACTGACTTGGACAAACTTGTTGACACTGGCTAACAAAGCCAGAGGGTAAAATACTTTATACCGCAGAGATAGAATCTGAAATGCTTTGAAGTAAAATAATTATCGATTTTAGAAAGAATATTTACTATTCAAAGTTTATAAATTTTCTTTTACCTTTTGATATTGTTTGGTCAATAAAAAAAAATCGAAGTATTAAAAAAAATCAATTTCGAACTTTATTACTTTTAAAAGCAAAAACAAGTTTGTCCACACAGGTAACTAAAAAAATATATCTTAGAATAACATCCACTTCCATCATTTTAAAATGCACCATAAACCTATGTACATTAAATCTGTTTTTAAACTAAATCAAATGGAAAAACACAACAAGCGCAGTACATAACTTACATTTTTTATCCCTATGTGTTTGGTATAACGGCTTTCTGGCCACTTGATTGAGGAAAATGACATTTACACATTCGAAATAGGGACGTTCCATATTAACTACTAAATCGATGGCGATTCGATATCGATTATGGGCTGACATAGATATGACAGAGCGTAAGGAAGAGATTTTTTCTGTCAAAGTAATATCGACATTAATTTCATCGACATAATATTCAAAATCAATTAACAAAATGTAATGCAATTTATTCTTCTGTTAATGGATTTAGAATATTATTTCAATTAATACAATGTTGATATTAGTTTGACAGTAAAAAAACTCTGCTTACACCACGCGTGGTTCAGGCCTTTTGACTTTTTTTCCCGCCAACTATCCCTCCTATAACTCTGAAGCTACGTCAATGCAAACAATAGATCATTTCTGGATTGTACTGTGCTATTATTTATCCTCTAACAAGGGGCCACAACGCCAATAAGCAAGTAGAATGCAGTGTTTGGGCACATGTAACTGTCGATAAATTATCTCAAGGAACTTCGAGTGAGGACGGCCAACAAAACTACATCATAATATGATTTCTCTTTACAAACATTAAAATTGCTGACATTAACAAAGTTTTACTTCTTATTATTGGGGTAAGTTTTAATTGGCTCTAAGTTGCTGTAAAATTTGCTTTTTTGCTGTAAAGTCTTTTTTTTTTAATAAATAGGGTGGTTTAAATCCTATTTGGGTATTTTTTTTGTTTTTCGTTTTTTTTACTTTTACCCCAGGTCTAAATTAATGCGAGCAACTTTAGTCGAGTAGGCTTTTCACACATAACCGTTTAATTGTGAATTTGAAATATTTATATGTATATATTTTTTCATTAAGACCAAATGGTAGGACGAAATTCAGTACTATTTTTCTAAAGATTTAGAATTGTTCTATTAAACGAATATGTGTAAGAAGGTTTGTATATAATAATTCATAAATACATTAAACATGTGATCACTGAATAATACTTAGAAACGAAATATCAACAAAAACGCTCAGTTTTTTTTTTTCATTAAATAAATAATAAAATTTCACAATTTCATACCCTTACGATTATAAAATGGGAATATTGCTTCCAATGTATTTTTATCACTAAATTCTTATTTAGTACTTGATTTAAAAAAAATTGAAAAATGTTTTTATATACAGGGTGTTCAAAATTGATCGAACTCACCTAAATTACGTCGAAGATGTCTTTTCAACTACATTAACAATTGTTTAGACATTAATCACGATTATTATTAATCGTAATAAATCTATTTCTTAATTTTCAAATATTAACAACCGCCTGTATATTAAACAAATATTCCAATATTTCCTCTTTGATTTGGACATGTCTAAGTTATATTATGTTGTTCAATAACTACTATGAAAATACGTTATGTGAAGGAAATTCGAAAATACAAAAAATATTTATTCTCGGAATGGACTTTTACTTTTTTTTGTTTGTTTATTTTGGTAACTTCTCTATTTTGGCAGGAAAAAGATAACCGACGTTAGAGCACAACTATTTTTTGTTCAAAATATGGATTATGAATCTATTAAGATATTTTTTTCTGGTGAATAAGAAACTTATAAATATTTCACTCATCATATAATATCGTCACACCCGCTTGGTTGAAAAAATAATTTACTTATTGTTTCTTGCAATATTTTAGTATATGTAATTCTTTACTCTTATTCGCACGCTTTTATTTATAGTCACCCCCCCCCCCCCCCCGCTTATATGTAATACCAACCCCATAGTCAATAGAAATACTTTCAGTATATTTCCGAATTTCCCCGCACAGTGTGCACGTTAATTTATTGAACCTTGGCCTTCCCGGTGAAGATCTTGGCGTACTCGTCGTAGAACCGCGGGAACACTTGTATCGCGAAGTACACCACGGTGAGATACGCCACAATCGCGAGGGTCAGGATGAGATCAAACACAGCTGGCTTCACACTGGAATACAAACACATTTATTAAAACTATTTCTAGAATTGAAGTATATTCTATAGACGTCAATGTCCATATAAACTATTTGTTCAAAATCTGAACTAAAATGGCGACCAAAACGTCACTGTTATAACCTATTTATTCGCTTGAACAACTAATAATTTTACTTATTTAACTAATATTTTTATTTCACATCCAGGTTAACGTTAAGACTCGAGTTCTTATATTATGAGCGCCACTTCGTACATAACGCTGTCAATGTTGAAATCATACTTAAGTCAGGTGTACGAATTGCAGTACAGTTGAGTCGAACACAATGAGTGTACGGAAGGCTAGATCTATAGTACATATATATCGATGATTTTTCGGATTTTATTGCGGATTCTTACATAAAAAGCGACCGTATCCAAGGCGCAAAACCAACCATAGTGACCCACGTATGTCGCATTACGGGATCAGCCTGTATACAGGTCGCCATTGTATTGACTGGCGAGGGATAACTATTTCTTGTCAGTCGTTACTCTATCTGGACCCCACTCCACTTACCATCAGAACCAGTGGACTCTTTGTTGTACTCCTATTTTTATATTTTTATTTTGATTTGTTTATTTGAATTTGAACGCGTAAACAAACAACCAAACAATGGCTATAGTCTAGTGGAACGAACTGCCGAAAGGAATATCCGCACGTTTAAAATCTAAGGACACACACCTCTGACATTTCTATAGTTATGTGTGTATTCTTCGTGAATTATCGCTTGCTTTAACGATGAAAGGAGGCATCGTGAGGAAATCTGCATACTTGACCTCTAGGAATTTTGAGGGTGTGTAAAGTCTACCAATCCGCACTAGACCAGCGTGGTGGACTAAGGCCTAACTCTCTCAGTATTTTTTTACAGTCCCTGAAGTCAACACTATGGGAGATCTGCGAACTGTATACTGATCTACCACGGCTAAAACCCTCTCAGGGCCCTTATTCTGTATGATAGTGTAAACGCGTAACGCGGCCGTGTCATGTTATCTTCGAGAAATGTGTGTGGAATGGTATTCTGTAAGCCAAATTTCTATAGTACTAAACATGATGGGTTGTGTTACGCACTTGTTACGCGTGCTTGTTACGCACTGTCAAAATAACGTGCGGGATAGAGAATAAGGCCCCAGTATAAGAGGCCCGTGCCCAACAGTGGGACAGTATAATACACGACTGATATTGTTAGAGTATTATCAACGCGTATTTATAGTTCAGGATAGTTTATCTACAGCCAGTAAATCTTACCTATACACGTATAACACAGCGCTGGTCGGCGAGTAGAGGGTGTACTCGGGCTCCCTCTTGTCCACGGCGTGGACGCTCACGGTGACGTCCATGTATCGGGACAGCGCTCGCTCCAAAGCGCCCGTCACTCCTGCAATATCACTGTTATCTCCAGTACTGCCGTGCTACGGGGCCGTTCAAGTATTACGTAACGCAATTTTGGGGGGGTGGGGCTCTTGTAAAACGTTACGATGCGTATCAGGGGCGGGAGGGGGGGCTCGTACAAAGCGTTATGTAACATTGGTTTTTCTATTTTAAAACAATAACAAAGGTATATTAGCGACATTCGGTATTTTGCGTAAAATAATAGGGTACCGGACTCATTCTTATTCTTAACAATTAACAAATATTACCATAATATAAATTACTAGCTTTTGGCCGCGGCTCCGCCCGCGTTATAAAGTTTTTCGGGCTAAAGTTTTCCGTTATAAAAGTCACGCTATATATTTTCCCGGGAGCCTATGTTCTTCCCAGGGTCTCAAACTGTCTCCATACCAAATTTTATCCTAATACGTTGGGTAGTTTTTGAGTTAAACTCAACGTTCGGGCAGACCGATGCAGCGGGGGACTTTTGTTTTATGATATTTTTTTGTAGAACTTTTTAAGAGGAACATTCCCGTCATACATTATTGTTGCATAACTTTAACCGTTTACGCAGCGCACGCAACAGAAGCTCTCAAAACTAATAAATTGTCCCCGTTTTTGCATCATGTTTTATTACTGCTCCGCTCCTATTGGTCATAGCGTGACGATATATAACCTATAGCACTCCAGGAACAAAGGCCTATCCAACACAAAAATATTTTTTCAGTTCGAACCGGTAGTTCCTGAGATTAGCGATTACTACTCCGCTCCTATTGGACATAGCGTGATGATATATATAGCCAATAGCATTCCAGGAACAAAGGACTATCCAACACAAAAATAATTATTCAGTTCAAACTCCAAGTTTCTGAGATTAGCCATTACTGCTCCGCTCCTATCGGTCATAGCGTGATGATATATAGCCTATAGCACTTCACGAACAAAGGGCTATCCAATACAAAATGATTTTTTTAGTTCGAACCGGTAGTACCTGAGATTAGCCATTACTGCTCCGCTCCTATTGGGTATAGCGTGATGATATATAGCCTATAGCACTCCACGAACAAAGGGCTATCCAACGCAAAAAGAATTTTTCAGTTCGGACCGGTAGTTCCTGAGATTAGGCATTACTGCTCCGCTCCTATTGAGTATAGCGTGATGATATATAGCCTATAGCACTTCACGAACAAAGGGCTATCCAACGCAAAAAGAATTTTTCAGTTTGGACCGGTAGTTCCTGAGATTAGCGCGTTCAAACAAACAAACAAACAAACTCTTCAGCTTTATATAATAGTATAGATAACACAGAAGAAATTATTAAAATCCGGTGAAAAATCAACAAGTTGTAAGTCTTTAAATTTTGGTGGAAGGGGTAATTAACAAGAAACAGAAAAGAGACGAAATACCCACATGTGACGTCATCGGGAATTACGACGCGTGCGAAAGAAAGAGATGAAGCGATATCCCCACATCGCGCCCACTTCTGCACATTACAATATTTTAAATATTAATTACTCACTCATTTTTTAACCAATTGTTATGCAGTTTTCGCAGAAGTGCTTCTTTTTCGTATTAAAAGCCATTACATATAGAATAATTTACAAAATCAAGCATAGGCCGGTCCCCTATTGTGAATATTACAAAAAATAATGTCACTTTAGAGTTACATAACTTTTGGTGGGGGTGTCATACAGGAAAACGTTATGGCGCGTTACATGGGAGAGTAGGGTTGTCAAATATCTTCAAAAAATGCGTTACGTAATACTTGAACGGCCCCTAAGCTCAAAAGCGGTATCTCAAAAGAACTTGTTAAAAAAACCTTCTATTTTAAACCCAAATTGAACTCAACAATTAACTTGACAATAGAAAAAAATGAGTTACCCGCGTTCGGTGCAGTAGTCGTGATGATTTGCGCCGCTCTCGGCTGCGATGACAAATAATTGAACCAATGCTTCACTGAAGCCTCGTCTACACTCTGAAAGAGAAAACAATAGTTTAACCTACAACAAAAAAAATATATTACATTTACGTAGTATTCGCGGTTTTAATTATTTTAGTTTTCTCGATAAAATCCGAAGAATAGTTTAATTTTAATGTCTAACATTCGCGTAAACATAAGAAATCATTTTAACGTAGCCTAGTTGAATGGAATGGCCTGCCAAGACGAATGTCCACAGGTTCAAATATCGAGGGCATACACCTCTGACTTTTCTAAAATTATATGTGTATTCTTTGTAAAATATCGCTTGATTTAACAGTGAAGGAAACATCGTGAGAAAACCTGCATACCTGAGAAGTTTTCTATAGGAATTTTGAGGGTTTGTGAAGTCTACTAATCCGCACTAGGCCAGCGTGGAGGACTAAGACCTAACCCTCTCAGTAGTATAGGCCCGTGCCCAGCAGTGAGACAATATATAATGCAGGACTGATATTATTATTATTATAATACATTTATGTAGATTTGTGTAGGTTTATTTACAGTATGGAATATGATTCACGCTTTTTAACCAACTTCAAAAGAGAGAGGTAATTATTTGCCGTATTTTTTTAGTTGATTACAGCACAAATTTTTAACCCCATGTTCCGATTTAAATTATTATTTTTACCTTCAATTTTGTGCGGCTTTGAAATGGTCCAAATTTAATTTGATTAATATCCAGTATTTATTTCCGACAACAGGCTTGACTGGGGCCCTATATAGCATTATTTTTAGTATATTACAAATCCGAAATTAGTTTGTCGAGAATTAGTAGCACAATCCATTGCACTAATTTGTAATATATGTTATATTTTATCTCATAAAAACATATTAAAAATCGTCAAGCAGGTTACCTTTTGTATTAATTAAATTCCACATGTACTACAGCCAGTCTACCTACTACTACAACTGACCATTACAAGTACACCCTTCCCCACCCCGCGGCCCCGCACATGTCCCGCTCGCTCCCTGCCGCGGCGCGGGCGGTGCGCATGATCATTTCCGCGTGAGTTTACTACAGTAGAACCCGTTTAATACGTTCACGCTTAATACGATTTCTCGCATAATACGCCATTTTGCATCAGTCCCTGCAACTTGAGACATGTTTTCATACATTCTTTAACGCATAATACGATTCGTCATCCCGTTTAATACGCCCTAATGCCAACACATATTACCTCCGCGGCAGTGGCCAGCGGACTGACTGAACTGCGGCGACCGAACGTGTGCGGGCGGCGGGTTGGCGGGGGAGGGGGGACGCGTGGTCAGTTTGTTGGTTTAGGCGGGACTACTACCTACGCTTACGCGCTCGTGCTCTATATTCTTCGTATTGTGTTGTGTGCACATCATTTGTTTGTTACAAAATGACTACAATTAAGCGAAAGGCCTTGTCAATTCAAGAAAAAATTAAGATATTGAATGCTTTTGATAAAAAATCACAAACTAAAAATCAAACTCCAACCATTGATGATAATATGGCATCGTGCGAAATTCAATCAATTGAAGATGTGAATAACACACAAGAAGAGGCTGAAAGTGATAATGACCAAGAAGATGAGTCAACTCCGATTTTGTTACACGCCCAGGCATTATCAGCAGTTAATGATTTAAGACGCTATGTAACTTCTTTGAATCAAAGCGAAGACGCACTACAAAAGTTAAATTACGTTGAAAATCTTGTAATTGTTAATGCCTCAAAATATTTTTGTCAAACTAAAATAAGTGATTATTTTAAATAACGTGATAGATACACGGCATTTTATATAACGTACATAATTTTGAAATGTACAATTCAATACCTAATATTAATACATACGTATGTAGTAGGTCCGTTTTTTATTTCCCTATATCCCGCATAATACGCTTTCCCGCTTAAGACGCGTTTTTAGTTGAGTCCCTGTGAAATCGTCTTAAACGGGTTTTACTGTATTATTATTTTTGTATTTTTATATGATCTTTTACACCAAAATCTAAGGTGTTTTAGCATTATGATATTAATTAACCCATATAGAATCGGAATATTTGCCGGCGAACATGACAACTACATGACATTACGCGTGTCACGGAAAAATAACCTTATTATGTAGTATATAAGGTTATATTCCCGTGACACACGTAAATGTCATGTAGCTGTCATGTTTGCCGGCAACCATTCCGATGCTATATGCGTTAGTCTTGTATTACAACATAATATTCCTTACCAGAACCTCGTCGTACATCTGCCTGTCCTCGTGGTTGATCTCGTCGGTGAGGTTGTAGATGTGCGAGGCGAGTGCGCGGGCGATGGCGGCGATATTATCGGCCGCGAGCCGCGCGGACTGCTCCGACCACACGTCCAGCACCGTGCTGCGGCCCGGAGACTTGTGGCTCTGGGGGGCATTGTATAACACATGATAAATACAACTATAAGTGGTGTCGGCTAGTATTATATGGTGTTTATTATAAGTGGGCACATACAATACGCATATATACTATAATGGCAAGTACAAAGGGTTAGCACGTGACTCGCGGTGGACGACGTGCGCACGCGCATGAAAATCCTGGCGCGAGCGGGCCGGCAGGGCGTCGTAGGGGAAGCGCTGGCGAGGCGCGGGGGGAATGGCGCGCTCGCGATGCACCTCCTGGCGACCGAGCTGATACACATGTCCCGCTTTATTAACCGACATCAAAAAAGGAGGAGGTTCTCAATTTGACTGTATTTTTTATGTTTGTTATCTCAGAACTTTTTACAACTCTATTTATTAGCATGCCTAACTTATATCTGTTTTATAATAAATGCGAAAAAAACTCTGTTACTCTTTCAAGATTAATTACTGAACCAATTTTGATGAAATTTGGTACAGAGTGAGCTCAAACTACAGGAAAAGAGATAAAATATTTTTTATTGTCATAAACCGAAGCCCCGAGCATTACTTAGTAACCACTATAAAACAGTTACCTGCAGCGAGCTAAGGGTAAAAGCAGTCATCCTGCGTATGCTGAACCTCTCGTGCTGCCAGGCCAGTAGCTCGTCCGCCAAGTTGATCTTCTTGTGGTTTATGGGGACGCCAAGCCGGGATTTGAAGGAGTGCGCCGCTCCCTCCGGCTTGGGCGGCTTCGACACGTGCATGGTCATAGAAGGAGACGAAGCCAAAGAGTCCAGGCACATGACGAACGACACGTCCTGTAGTTAGAAATATATGTTTATACCAAAAGGGCCCTGTTATACCGATCGCGAAGAATTGAGGAAATTAAAAATACAAATTTAGCTTCCGGAGAGTTTATCTTTGGTCAACATAGCATAAGCTATATTCTGGTGTTAAATGGCGTACATCCAGGGCGTTGTCGATAAATTTTGAGGGCATATTTCTTATGAGCTACATTTAAATATTAGGTCAATCGCTCTAGGCCACTGCTGCTTCAGGACGACGCTAGACCACTATTGGCGACGCAAATACTTTTTGGTGAATCTGGTTTAGTTTTTTAAGTATTTTAATTCCGATCCTTCGATATAATGTTCTTTTGTACTTACTTGTCACTTGAGAGTTTTTCGTCGCATGTGAATATATATTTTTCGTATAACGCCTATTTTAATTTAACGTGGTTGAGTACTGGCTCATCGTCAACAGCCACATTGATTAATTAATTCTATTTAAAAAAAAAACATTCGACTCTGTATGCCTCCCATACAAAACATTAATTTCATGTATAAGGACTTAATATTATTTTGGCAATATTGTTTTGTATACTTTATAAAAATAAATGGGATCAATATAGTCATGTTGTACCTGCAACAACGAAGCATCAGTGGAATCCAGCTGTTCCTCGAGCCACTTTTTGGCGGCGAAGTAGTTGAGGTGGTGTCCGGCGGAGGTCAGCACGAACAGCAGGTCGGGCGCGGCGCGGGTGGCGGCGGCGCCGTACAGCCGCGAGAACACGCGCGCCAGCTCCAGCACCGCCACCGCGCCCGACGCGTTCGAGTCCGCGCCCAGAGACAACTCCTGCGGGACACGTACGTCATACACTAGATACCTAATGATTTCTCACGTTTACGCGAATGTTAGACATTGAAATTAAACTTATTTTCGGATTCTATCGCGGTATTGGTGTTTTATTTTCTCCCGACGTTTCGAAGACTTTGCAGCCTTCATGGTCACGGGGGGGGACTGTCAGAAACGTCGGGAGAAAATAAAACACTAATCCCGCGATAGAATCCGAAAATTAGTTTAATTTCACTAGATACCTTTCCACAATCGGTAAGGGTCCGTTCAAGTGTTACGTAACGCATTTTTTAAAGATTTTTTACCCCTCCGTGTAACGCGCCGTAACATCTTCATGTACGCCTCCGTCCCCAGTTACGTAACTCTAGAGTGTCATATTTTTCTAAAATTCACAATTATGTCACGCAAAGTACCAGAAAGTCGTTAGAATGCCTTTGTTATTGTTTTAAAATAAAAAAAACTAATGATACATAACGCGTTGTACGGAACTTCCCTCACGCCCCTGTAACGCATCGTAACGTTTTACAAGAAACCCCCCTCCCCCTCTCCCCTCCAAATTACGTTATATAATACTTGAACGGCCTCTAATACAAAACAATAAATCTATGGAAATTACATATCTTACGATATTACTTATTAGATATTATCTTAATTACTGGTGGTTGGGCTCTTCATATGTAAGAGTCCGCCTGGGTAGGTAAAACTGCAATGTCTATTTCTGCCGCCAAGCAACAGTGTGTAGTCACTGTTATGTTCCGGTTTTAAGGACATTGTAGCCAGTGCAACTACTGAACATAATAAGACTTAACGTCTCACGTCTCAGGATGGCGAGGGCAGTGGAATACCAAACAATACTTTGTAATTGAAGATGTTGGATGGTATTTCTGCTATTTATGGGCAGTCGTATCGCTTAACATCAGGGGAACGGGAAGCTCGTCTCGTCAATCAAAGCAATAAAAATATATAATTAATGTATATTAACGCTCGGGTCTGTTCTCTTACAATTATTATCTTCTATTAACATAAAAAATTCAGAAGGTTAGGTGGTGAAAGGTAAACTTTCCCATTACGCGCCCATACCTACTCGAGCCTAATACTTACATTTTAAATATCATTATCATCCTTCAACCACTTATAAATCATCTGATCCAACATAACAATTTACTTATGTTGCATATAAAATTACGTATGAAATGAAACGTAAAGAACAAACATATTTAATGACCAGAAAAGGCACGTACGGGCACAAGTCCGGACGAGTCGTAGTGTGCGACGATGACGATGGTCTGGCCGGAGCCCGACCGGCCGACCAGCTTGCCGTGCAGCGTCACCGGCTTCGAGTCCAGCTTCTGCGGGGCAGACGCTGATACCACTGTCGGGACAATATCAATCAGGCTTGTGTTTATTGATTTGAGCGCGTTAGAAATTAAAATTAAAATATTTTTAAGATTTTATTGCGGTTTAACACCTCAATCTCACGAAGGCTGCAGTGTTCGAAACGTTGGGAGAAAACTAAAATATTAATACCGCCATAAAATAGTTTAATTTTAATGTCAGGCTTGTGTTTTTCTTATTTGTAGAATTTCTTTAAATAAACAGGGTCATTTCGACATTGCGTTACTAAACGAAACCACATACATACTTATCTTCTTTAATAATGAGATTCAAACAAATGAATATTAATAAAGTCACTTTAAATTTACATTGCCATTACTACTCTAAGAAAATTCGTCGCATCAACAACATCACACTTTCATTAATAAATACAGTTACGCATAAGCCATATTCGCACTAAACTACAAAATGATAAAAAAATCAGCAAAGTTCTTGTGTAAAAATATTCGCTTTTCATTTGTCTCATAACTTTATGAGACATAAACTTGAGTATGTAGTTTCATTTATTAACGCATGACAAAATGACGCTGTAAATTTAAATAAATTCTTGACAAAAGGAAAAATGGGTATTTATCCCCTTATTAATATAAGTATAATATTTTTCTATTAGAACATAAAGTTTTTTTTTTTTTATTTTTGCAATATTGAGTGAAAATGATCTGTACCTTACGAAACAATCACTCATATTATTCCATCAATATTATCTCACCAATTTGATATCCATTAGACGAGACGGTGTTCATCATGGCCTCCAAAGCTGTGCCAGATCTGTCATCAGTGATGAAGCTGTGCTGCAAGTCACGGAGAATGTCCTCAAACTCAGGCGTCCACTTGGCAAAGTATACTGGCGCGTTCAGCTCTTGCTGTGTCATCGCCATCTCCAGGAGTTGGATGTGCTGTAACAATTAAATATACTATACTGGTGGTAAGATATATTTTATATCCGTCCGGATAGCGACCACCGTACACAAGGTTTTAAAATCCGCCATAGTGGCCCACGTAAGTGTTGCATTCTGGGATCAGATTGTGTATATCCAGTTCAAACAGGCCGGCATAATTGAGCCGACTGCCAAGGGGTAATCTATCATCAGTCGACATTCTAATGGACCCCAATCCAACTTCTCTTTGGATGAATTGAGGTCATTTTGTAGCAGTCAAAGTCCACGCAGACGAGATAGTGAGCCATTATGGCTAGAATACCCTTTGGCACTACTGAACCAATAAAAAAAACAGAAAGGTACAGTGTTTAAATGACAAAGGTCATAATTTGGATTACTTTTAGTCCACACTTTCGCACAGAAATCGCAAGCAATATTTAGCTATTAATATCTCACCTCTTTTTCCTCAGGGGTCAGCAGAGTGCTATTCTGTGGTAAAACGAGCAGCAGAGCGCCAGCTTTACTGCGGATCTCAAGGAACTGTTCTATGGTGATATCCTGGATGCGAGCGACGACGCAGTGGCGCGAGGTGCTCCACGACGTGAGGGAACGGCCTTCCAGGTTGAAGCTGGCGCTACGGCATCCTGCAAGACAATGTTTTATAAACATGTTATACTTTTTGCCTGTCTTTGAACGTGCCACTAGTGTATACCTTCTACTATGGCCAAAACTAGCTTTTTGCCTGCCTGAGTACAATACCGCTTCTTACGACTTCGTAAGTACTCTGTCGTAGGTATAAGAGATGACAATAGATGGTGATGTTATTAATATAATCTACATCTATAATATAAAAATGAATCACTAAATGTGTTGGTAAGCGCATAACTCAAGAACGCCTGGACCAATTGGGCCAATTTTTTTTTTTAATATTCGTCGAAGCTCAAGGATGGTTTTTACGGCGAGAAAATATCAAATAATTGCCGGAAAAACCCTAAAAACAGTCCTTTTCTTTATCCCATACAAACGTTTTCTAACTAATACGTAGAGTCAATTTGAGCTTTATTGCTATTGTATAAAGTTCACTGTTGTCTAAGCAATGTAGGTGTGTTCCTAACATCAAAGCAGTGTGCGTTGGAGCACAGAATATAATAATGTAATGTCGCATTCTGAAACTCAACAAAAGTGATATCGCGGACCTGACTAAATTGAACAGTCACAAAATTTTGTTTGATTCCCTGGCGCATAGACAAATAAATCTGATGGTTTTTCAACACGGGAACAGGCAACATACAATTGACCATGGAGAAACAGAATATAATAATGTAATGTCAAATCAAACAAGGTTCTGTTCAGGAGAATTTTTGCCCCGACAATAAAATAGATAGGAACAAAAAACTGTCATATTACAAATCTTTTTGACAGGACGAAGTCTGTTAGGTCCGCTAGGACAATCATTAAGTGTTTGTTGTATTAATCTGGAAAACCCATCCTTCTCCCATGGTCAATTTTATGTTGCCTGTTCCCGTGTTGGAAAACCATCAGATTTATTTGTTGGAATTTATCTTGATTATTTGTGGTAGATGTAAATAAGGCGTTTTATAGAAATATTCAATATACCTCCAAAAAAAAACTTGCTAGCCTATTGAAAGCAAACAAGCCTGCTTGTTTATGTCTGTGGAATTTTGTAATTTAGGATTCTATATTATACTGCACTGTAGTCGACTAAATATTAATTATCCTTTTACCTAATAATTACAACGCTATAACATTTCCCCAGATCAAAGACTTCATTAGATTTTATACATTTGTCACCTAGTACAATATCTGTTCTTGGAAAATGGAAGGTGAACTTTCATCTTATATTAGGATCGAGGCTTAGCAAACAGAATATAAAATACAAGGTAAATGAAGCATACACAAGATAACGCCAATCACAAACCAAATAGTCCTAAAAATGTTAATGAAACATAACCTCAAAATTCTAGGTCAATAATTTTAACTTTCATAAATTAAATCTTTCAAAGCAAATTCCACTCACCATGGGGTACGGTGTGGAGATCATATTGCTGCATTCTATACACAGAAAACTCATGAGACGCCGCAACTGGGTTCACCGGAGACATTATGATAAAAATAGGCAAAGCAACAAGAAGGTAGTAAGGCAAATAGCCTTTAAATATCTCGGCAAAGCCGTCCGCCTCGTCCAACCACATTTTGATGTTTAAAGATTATGTTTAGTTAACGAAATTAACACAAAAACCAATTTTCACCACATAATCCAATAAGAAACCCTACGTGTGATAACTCGGTCAATGACATTTCATTTTTTAATTTTTATCTTTTCCTTTTCACGTTTTCGTTTGGAAATAATAAGCATAGGAAACAATAATGTACAGCTTACATAAATTATTGTAATATTTAATTGAATAATGATAACATAAAACAAATTTTACCAAATAATACTATCATGAGGTCAGAGAACCGTTATTTTTTATTCTTAATATTTATTTCTTTTGTGTTTAAGATCAATAAAACATAGGGGCCAGACAAAATCTCAAGTGTCACATGTCACAGTCACAGATAATAAAAGACTTTGACATATCATTCTTTTTCGTCACACTTAGTTCGGGTTAAAACCACTAGGTGCTTAACTGGCGCTAATAAAGTAGAGAGGTCTTGAATGTATTGGTATAAAACTGTTATTGAAAAGCGCGGAAATTAAAAACGATCTTGTTTCTCTGCGTATGCAAACAACTGAAAAACTTAATAAACAATGGAACCCCCTGTTGGACAAAATACATACATGGTCTATCATAGACACTAGACGACTAAGTAAATACACTATAACTTCTAGTAATTTTTTTGTAGTAATTCTTGGTTGTTATAGGAAACCATAAAATGCCACAGAACTATCGTACTCTGCCCAGGTGACACCACCATTAAAAAGATATCTTTGGTCCTACGTGCCTTTGACATACAAAACAATATCACACCTTTATCTCTTTATAGGTAAACAAAAGTGTAACAAACACATATTTAGCGATGTTAAGACTTAGGTCCCATGTGACGTTTCTATCTTCTAATAGCCATCCTATTGCCGTTTAGCGGGAACATTTTGAGTCTCCAAGCTGTCACGGCAAAGCCGTCCGCTGACTTTAAAAACCATTTTGTCCGGCTTTGAAATCGAATCCGAGACAACACCTCGTACTGCAATGCAACTGCAACGCCTACAAACCAGTTGAAGGCATCGAGTCATACCCCTCCCCCCTGTTTATTAGTAGAAGCGAAGCTTTGTAATGGTGCAATATTTGTATGTGAGTAGCGCCCATCGTACCCACCGTACACAAGAGGTCCTCGTAAGTATATCCCGTTCCTGAATCAGCCTGTATATATCTGATTTCAAAGACACCGGCGTAATCGACTGACAAGGGATAATCATACCTTGTTATTTAGTTTTATGTTTTTGTTTTTGTTTTGTTACTATGCGCACGTTATACTGTGTGTGCAATAATAAATCTTTCTTCTTTCTTTATTTCCTTGTCAGTCGATACTTCCATTGCACTACACTCAGTATGTAGTGGTGTAGTTCAGTCACTTTGCTGTATAAAAAAAGTTACTACTAAGCAGAGGACTTATACACGTCGTAACAAAATAGAATATAGATTATGGTTACATTTTAACTTAAAATAAGTCTAAGAGAAGTTAACAACCAGCGGCTGGAACTTCAAGCGGTTGTGGTTAATTTAAGAAACATGAGCTCCAAAACAGAGGACTCCACTGACTAAGACTACGAATGCTAAGAAGTTAAGGCGATTATATTGACTCTGCGTTACGTTCGACTTAAAACAATTTACGTAACAAAAAACTTGGTTTTGCGTGCAGGTTCGCTTGCTTGAAGGCCTTGCTCGGAATAATATAACACTATATTGACCTCGATTACACCGAGAGAACGGTTTATATTTGGCTGCGGAACTATAATGCTGGGATAATTATCAATATTATTTTATTATATTTTTAATTACATTTTTTTCTTTTATATATGTTTTTAGCCTAATGCAACTTTTAAGTATATAAAAAAGTATCCTGTACGCATCTAATTCTACTGTTGCAATTTGTAGATAATATGGCAGCCCAAGATACAAGCGTTGCTTAGTTTGGGTGCCACTGGCAAATATTGTAAAATTATTGTATTCGTACTCTTCTTGAATAAATAAAATATTTCTAAATAAATAATTACATTTCTTGGATAAAAAGTAGTTTACATAGTTCAGGACATGGTTAATCTGTGTGTCAAATTCCATGCAAATCTATTTAGCGGTCTCAGAGTTTACCTTCTTCTAAGTAACATCCAAATATTTTCATAAACTTTCGCATTTAGTAAAATACTGTTACATACTTCATAGGAATTACGAGAGGTACATAAGATATGTGATAGTAAGTATAGCAATGAACGAATACATGGAATTTACTCGTCTATCCTCCTTCTTCTTCTTTTATTTTATAGCTGCCACCATTTATTTATCGGTGATTTTGCTAATATCTAGTAATAATAGCAGATACAAAACAAAACCTAAAATAGGATCATTCCACCTGTCCTTAACGTTTAACGAAACCAGCTAAAACCTAAAATTGGAATGGTGATGTCAGAGGCGTAACTATAGGATGGCATGAAGTTAAAATGCCACGAGCCCCAGGATTGCCTGTTGCATTCGCTATTATTTTGGCCCGGGATTCGAATTCAGGACCTCAGCGCGGTATCTGTACTTATACCGTGTAGAATTACTACGCCACTAAGGCAGTCAAGTTTCGATTAAACAATTTGAAGCTTTAATTTTTAGCTACTTTTGTGGCCTGTATCTACTCTTCACCTAGTTTTTGCAATTAAATCAAAACTCCACAAAGAACATCTCCAAATAAAAACGTACACAACAAATCTGTGTACAAATAAAAATCGAGGTCAAAGCGAATCAGCCGAATACGTTGTGCCAATGTTAAAATAGTTATCAAAACACATATTGCGTAAATAATGTGAATAATAATCTTATCAATATTAAAATTAATTAGCTCATTATTAACATTACGGAGGTCAGTAGCCGGCCACGTAAACACGCGCGTGAATGAGAGGGCTATTAATATTCTATCACTACGGTTGTAACTTCGCCATTTATGTGCCGCGCCGTGTTAACTGAGTATCCTCCCTTATGGAAATATCTTAATGATCCGGCGTCGTTAGAAGGCTTAATATCACTATACTGCCGTCATCAACTCAAAAGCGGTATCTCAAAAAAGAAATCAAAATCTTGATTTTTATGTCGTCAGATAGCTTAAAGAAATACCCATCCAATAAATTTACCTAAATAACGGTATCTTGTTTAGAACATGTTAAAAAACCTTAAATTAATTTTTCTATCTCAATTTTACATACAAAACTATAAAACTATATTTACTAAACTTCGAATATCTCGAAATAAGGTTTTCCTTTCCCGGTTTTGCGATTAGCACGGCAGTGTATCGGAACTGTTCGAACCTGGGACTTCAAGGCGGTAATTGTACTACGTATTTTTTTTGTACGCGCGCGGCTTATTGATCCCACTGCACTTGATGGTAAATGGAGTTAGGTCCAATAGAATGTTTACTGAAGAGAGATGTTTATCCCTCGGCAGTCGACACAATTAAGTCAGTGGAGCCGAATAAGACAGGCTGATCCTGGAAAGCGATACACTTGCCTGGGTAACTATGGCGGGTTTTAACAAGATTGCATGCCATACATATAGTAAATAAGCCACCGAAGCAATCGACAGACATTAGACAAAATTTAAAATAAATCGAAAGGAGTCATTATACAGGTTTTCATTTGTACGGCGACTGCTAAATAAAAACTAGAATTTACTTGCGGCCACACCCGAGTTGAATCCAGTAGATAAAAAATACCAATGTCCTTTCTTAGGTAACAAACTTCACCAAGTTCGTTTCAACAATTCAACCTTGCAATCGTAACAGAATTACTGTCGTATTTTGGATTCATACGTTCTAAAAACAATACCACCATACTCTAATACAGAGTTAAGAATCTAAAGAATGAAACACGAACAAAAGTTTAGATTAGAAGTAATCGACTCTGCAACTTCAATGAGATTAGTTTAAACGTTTCCACAAAGAACATGGGTTTAACAAAGCCATGCGTTGTTTAAAACATTAAAAGTACATATCGAGAGTGGAAAAGCTAATTGATTTAAGCGACATCTTTTTGCGACACTAGGTTTCACATATTTAAAATCAGCACTTTTTCTATAGTTTTTTAACACAATTATTAGTTTTTGAAAATAGATGTCGCTTAAATCAACTGTCGATATGCACTACTGTCTCAGTCGCATAGTTTTAATATGGTACGGGTAAATATTTAAAATTTATTAAAATGGCGGTTAATTGTTGTGTAGATGAATTAATTTCAATGGAAACAGTGCAAGTTCATTAGGATTTGTTTCTGGAAATCGAAGCTATTGATTAAGACCTCATCAACAAAAGTGGATAATTAAGATCGTTAGTTTTTCACTGGCGCTGGACCTGAATTTAAGTAATAAACTGATAAAACAGTAGATGCAATGTTAAAAAATGTTTGATGGGAAAGGGTTTGAATTATGGTTGGATATAAATGTTAAACTTATTTGTAAGCTGTAGTTCAGTAAATACATCATTATTAATATGCTTATAATATTATGGTATGTAACGTAAATAGTAAAATTAATAGAATAAATGTCCGGCTCTTTATTACTCCGTATAGGTATAAAAAAACGGAAAATACCCGCTGCAAGTTGTACATTTTATTTTGTTTGAAACGTCCGAAACCAATCCGTGTCTGGGAACTCGAACACGACTACCAGGAAATGCCGCGGTACGTACACAGAATTAAAATGGACAGACGAGACGCGTATTTACAACTTTACAGGCACTACCACAGCATCACGACGCAGCGTGCAGTTCATCTCGATTTCGAATTTTATTTATATTTTATTTATTGCAACGTACAGTTACAGATTTGTTTCATTTTTTTTATTTATAAATAAAAAATACTTTTTATTTATCTAGCCGAGTTTGTTAATGCAAGGGGATGCAGCGAAGCTTTATATTATCCCAGTTGTCTGAAAAGCCGCGAGTACTTTTCTAGGTTAGTCGATAGTTTCTAAAGGCGCATTTTTAATTACATTAAGTGAATGCACTAGGAGAGAAAATGTGACCGGTTTGGGTGATGTGCGAGTGCGGCATCGCAAGCGGCTCGTAGGGGCGAGGGTCGCACCGGCAGGGGGCTAGAGAGGCGGCGCGGCGCAGTGCGGCGCTATCGAGCGGCCGGCGGGCGCGGCGCGGCGGAGGCGGCGGGCGCGGCGGAGCGGCGGCGGGCGGCGCCAGTGTGGTCGGAGCCCCCGGGAGCGCGGCATGGGTGGCGCGCTGGTGCTCGCGCTGCTGGCGGCGGCGCGCGCCGGCGAGCCCAACGCCACCGACGCGCTCGACGCGCTCGATGCGCTCGACGCGCTCGCCTCCTCGTCGCCGTCCGCCGCCGACGCGGAGGAGAAGACGCCGCTGTTCCCCACGGACCTGTTCACGGAGGAGCAGCGGCGGTCGGGCGCGGTGCTGCTGCACATGGTCGGCATGGGCTACATGTTCGTCGCGCTCGCGATCGTGTGCGACGAGTTCTTCGTGCCGGCGCTGGACGTGATCATCGAGCGGCTCGCGATCCGCGACGACGTGGCCGGCGCCACGTTCATGGCGGCGGGCGGCTCCGCGCCGGAGCTGTTCACCTCCATCATCGGCGTGTTCGTGTCCTTCGACGACGTGGGCATCGGGACGATCGTCGGCTCGGCGGTGTTTAACATTCTGTTCGTGATCGGGGCGTGCGCGATGTTCTCCCGCACGACGCTGTCTCTCACCTGGTGGCCGCTGTTCCGCGACTGCACGTTCTACTCGATCAGCCTGCTGGTGCTGATCTACTGCTTCCGCGACAGCGAGATCTACTGGCAGGAGGCGCTGGTGCTGTTCTCGCTGTACGGCGCATACGTGATGTTCATGCGGTGGAACCAGCCGGTGGAGCGCGCTCTGAAGAAGCTCATCTACAAGAACAAGGTGACGCGCGTCAGGAGCACTGACCAGCTGATGCCGACGGTGAGCTCGCCCGCACAACCCTTGCATGCATCCAAAACACTTTGGTGCAGATTTGTTCTCTCATCACTTACAATCCACTTACAGTAACAAACATTCATTCATTAATACAAACGACAACAATCAATTGTATTACAAATCAACGCTATTTAGAAGAATATGTGCTTTTATTGTAACGAACCCACCAAATCTGCGTCAAACTTTATTAGCTGTCCAAACGTACATTCCTGAAACAACCGAATCCCAGACAACAGATTGAATAATGCATCTGAAACCCTAGTTAGATCCCCATCATGTTAGTACTGTACCATTTAGAAATACAAATTCATAGTGTAAAGATGCTCGTACTTGAAACACCATGTTACCTAACGCTTCGGTTGTAGCCGTGTAGTAAGCGATACTCACGCTCGTTTACGTCGCGTGAGCGCCGCGGCAAATGCTTGTTTAGTTATGATTCTCGTGATTGTAATCCATTACACAATGTTATAAAGTTAATTAAGATTTCAACTGTGATTACGGATTATTATACAATTTTAATTTGGTTATTTAAGCACTTAAATGAGCACGTAGAAAATGTTTCACGGTGAATTTGATCAAACATTTGACCGAATTTGTACGGTTCCAGTTTACAAATTGGATCCGAACAGTGGACTGTTGTAGAATTTAAAATGAGAATGCGACCGAAACTGAACGAATGAAAATTGGCATTCTAAATTCGAAATATCTATTTAAATCAATCCCATTCACAAATACCGAGCAACGATGTGTTTTTAGCTGAACGATGCACTTTTATTTAGACCGAACAAAGTTACAATACATCTATTTTATTATTATCTTATAAGAATTGGAAACACAGTTGACACGCAGTTTATTTACAATCTTTAATTTATTACAATTAGGTATTATTCAATAACCAAAATATCTTGTAGACATCTTTACATAGTACAAGATATATATAGACCGATTATTAAAATTTAATTAAAACAATATAATTTATACTTCGTTTAAATAATCAAAAATAAAAATATTTGTACAATACAAATTGGAACTTCTAAAATCGATTATAGCATACATAACTGTATGCTTAAGTAATGAAATATCCTATCTGACAGTTCATTAGATTGGCTCAGACATCCTTAGGGAACACCCTTGGAGCCTTGAAAATAATATACAGAACTTATACCGGATTGCTAACCGTTACCAGGGGCCGTAGCTACGATGCTTGCCTACAGTTAACACTATTATATTGTATGGAAATGGCATATCGTAGAGATAGACTTATCGTTAACATTGTCATACGTTTTATTTGTTTGTTATTAGCGTTAACAATTGTAAAAAGATTTTTTGACTACAGAACTTTGTTTTATATGTAAAAATGGGAACCCTTGTGCTAGTCAATGTTCATAATGAACTTGCTATTAGTTTTATTAATTTTGAATTACGACTATAATAAATTAGAACTGTTACATTCAAAATCAGTTATGATCTATTCAAGCTGTTTGTTAAAATTAGATAACATACAACGGGTTTATGGATTATGTACATACCAACACAAATAAAAAAACATTAAAGAATCTAAAATTGGAATTCATCTTAAAAAAAAAATACCTTAACATCTACAACACTAAGGATTTTAGTCCAAGGCCCCTCTAACGCCAGACCATACCAACACAAATAAACAAACATTAAAGAATCTAAAATCGGAATTCGACTTTAAAAAAAAAATCAAAATAGCTTAACATCTCCAACACTAAGGATTTTAGTCCAAGGCCCCTCTAACGCCAGACCATACCAACACAAATAAACAAACATTAAAGAATCTAAAATCGGAATTTGACTTTAAAAAAAAAATCAAAATAGCTTAACATCTCCAACACCAAGGGTTTAGTCCAAGGCCCCGCTTAAAGCCAGACTATAGCAACACAAATAAACAAACATTAACGAATCTAAAATCGGAATTCGACTTTAAAAAAAAACAGCATACCTTAGCATCTCGATCACCAAGAGTTTAAGTCCAAGGCCCAGCTTAGCGCCAGACTTTAAGGCTTTTTGTGAAGGCTTAACGACTGTTCCCTCTTAAATTCACAAGGAACATTTAATACGTCTCGGTCTGTCGCAATAAAACCTTTTATGATTGACATTGTAATTCTTAATTCTTCGAAGTCATAAAGATTAAGGTGAGATTTAGTCGCAATTATTCTCACGATTGCTCTGGAGTTTACAGCGGAGACATTTAAAAATATTAAATCTTGAGATAAATATCAGAGGTTGGATCAAACAACTTTCGGAATCTATATATAATGTACCTCGAAGATTACGACCAAACGTTTTATATTTATTATTATTTATGAAGTAACATTAATGTGTCAACATAGGACTGCAATCTAGAATAAAACACAATATACGTGTATCTTAGAATATACTGATTGTAATCTGTTTGGTTGCAAAAATAAATAAAGATATGATATTGTACAAATCTACTGCATGAGATTATGAATTAATATTATTGGTCCGAACGCTTTTCTTAAGTGTTTATTCTACAGACATGAGAGAACAAAAAATAATCTTAATAATTAGTAAACCAATGTGAATTTATATATTTTTTTTTTGTTACTTTACACTGCTGTATCCCAAATCACAAGTAATCATATGAAAAAAGTAATAATTAAGCATTTTTATTTTGTACTCGAAACTGGACCTAATGCAACATACGAATGTCACAACCCTTAAAAATCAACGTAAATTCTAAAGCTTCATTATAAACCTTGCTCTTTCTCATTAATTCCAAATTGATGTCCCTCTATTCATTATACAGGTTGGAATAAAAACATCATGATTTTAATTTTACTGTAAAGAGTAACCATTGTTCATTGCCTCATTTATTGCTAGCATTGAGGTTTCAGACAAAGAAGCTCCACTTAACTGTGCTTTTTAGTTGTCATTAAGCCAGTGTTTATTTCTTTCTCAGATGTTCCTCTGTCGGTGATAGGATATCTTACCACTTAACCTACTCTATTTTAGCCGATATATTTCAAGGATCCATTAGTTCTCATATCATTCTTGACATCGCGGTTTTAGTCTCGAGTCTTTGTTAGTTTAGCCTAAATTACTATCAAGTCCACAAATTCCGAATTTTTGACTGAAATTGATATTTATTTTACTGATTTTCTTCAAGATTAAATATTGTTATCAAATTATAAGATGGATTAATTACAATAATACATAATTTATTTTAGTAGAAGCTTCATTATTGGAAAGGAATATTATTAGTATTTTTTAATTAAGTTTTTTCTTTGGCTTCGACAAAGTTCTTTAGTTATCAATAAAAAAACTTTAATGAAACATATTCATTAAAGTTTTTTTATTGATAACTAAATTTTATATGCCTATTAATTTTCGAATAGTATGACTCAATCATTGAATATAAATGGTATTTAAAACATCTCATTATAAATTCTCTAACTGTTAATTCCCAACGTACATTTTTTGTCTATGATGTAGGTATTAACAACAAGTAAGATATCAAACTCAATCCTATGGTGCATAATAATAAATAATGAAACGCCATAAATCATTAAACACGTAGCAACACTTACGTAATGTCGTGCTCACGTGTCCGCGACCCGCCGTGCGTACGCCAAAGGTTACCATTACTCACCCTCACTACGCCACCGAGGCCACGCTACGCGAGAGCACGTTACGCCGCCGAGGCACGCTACGGCAAGCTGCTCCACACAGAAAGGGCCATATAACGCGGAGGCACGCTACGCCAACGAGTCTGCTACGGTGTAACAGTACGCCAGTGAGTCGTTGCTACGAGAAAACACTACGCCAACGAACATTTGCTACGATAAAGCACACTACGCCGTCACAGTACGCCGGAATTGGGTTAATCATTAAGCGGTGCATGTAAATTTTTATGATTATTTATATTTCGTACGATTTCGTTGGGTCAGTAGTTGACGCCAACTGTGTAGGCGTAATTTGAATTTGGGTTAAAGTAATCGATTTTGATTCATAATGTTGGGTCAGTTTAAGGCTGTAAATGGATTAGCATATTTGTGTTAAGTTGACACATCAAAAGAATTTGTTATGGTTAGCAAATCTATTAAGAGGCTGACAGCGTAAATTAATTTCCTGGCATAATTATTTTTCCTGTAGTGCCTTTCTCTTGACATGAACAGGGTGTCGTTACTATTAATTTATGTAATAAACCTTTTACGTGCTATTTGCTGTTATTAGTAATCCCATGCTATAGGAACGAAGTATAAATAAACTCCAAAGCGTTCCCATAATACTTAATTTAACATCGATAATTTTGTAGAAATACCAATCAGTTATATTACTGAAATGTACTCCAGAAAACATTGATTTGCTAAGTTCAATCAGAGAAAATATTTCTGTTCGTGTGTACCATGAAAAAGAGCAATTATTCCACTTCTCACATACTCTCCGAATTCCAAAAGACTACATAATTCGCGTAAAATAACTAGACTCAAACACAAGTCCCCAGTAAATACAGCCGCGGTTTAAATGTCGGGTGTAATTGAAAAATTTGCGGTTACCACACCACTATGGATTAATTTCGTCCAGTGTTGCCAATTAATTGGACAATCCAGCAGTTGGAAGTTTAATACTGGTTTCATGGAAATGGTATTCCAATTTTATGCAGTTAATTATTCTTATACGGTTTCGTTTCCACCAATTTATTACATTTCGTTGGAGCTTATTTTGCAATATGATGATTAAATTTAAAATTGTATTTAACCTTTCCGTGAGATAGCACATCGAGTACGTAACAAAATAAAGCAGTGTACACGAAGATTATACAATCTATAAAATATACTATGGAATAGTTCGCTGGTGGTAGAATATATTTTATATCCGTCCGGATAGCGACCACCGTACACAAGGTGTTAAAACTCGCCATAGTTGCCCACGTCAGTGTAGCTTTCCGGGATCAGCCTGTGTATATCCGGTTCCAACAGGCCGGCATAATTGTGACGACTGTCGAGGGATAATCATCTCTCATCGGTCGACATTCTATTAGACCACACTCCACTTACCGTCAGGTGCAGTGGAGTCACTCTACTCTATTATACGTGAATAACACATAAAATCACATTTCTTACCAGTGAAGTAGGCTGAACTTCTCCAAAAGGGAACCAGGAACTCGACATAACATATGACTAAGTGCAAATCGTTGTAATGATAATAAAATTATGCATACATTTCGAAAGGGAAGTCGGCAGAAATCAACTTGTGGACCTTTTACCACTGTTTCTTACCACAAATTTAACAAAAAAAAAATTGGAAACTAAACATACCCTTTATATTATAGAACAAATATCTAAAAATAAACTCAGATTTAAACTACACGGGCCTACCTTACAATGTAGCGCTACGAGCTACGTCAATGCTACGAAGCTACGATGTTTCACGTAGACAGTAATGGCTACGCGGTCTCTTAAGAATATGCATTGTGTTTCTGGCAAATGGAAAAAATTTGGGGTTCCGCTTAGTTTATTTTCGAGTCAAATATATTTAATGCTACATACCACATAACGTAAATCTGTAAAATCATAGTTTTGATGATTATTAAATATCTTTTCGGTAAATGATCTAAAATCATTCACTCCGCGTAATTAAAACGCAACGTATAATCTTGGCGTAATAAATTCTGTTGAATAAAATTTTCCAACACGAAGATAGTACAGGAATTTAATTTATATCCGAACATTAAAACAGCCGAGTAATGGAGCCCTGGAAAGGTGGAAAAATATTAAATGAATTCATTGAGATAAAATCCGCTCCCACTCAAATTAGAGGTTGGAAATGCTCACGAATTAACGATGTGTCGCTACACTTTTAATCTCTATTTGAAAACATTGGAGTCCCAAGTTATACTAAAGAACAGACAGCACTGAAATGTAGAGAAGTCTGAATATGGAAGCAAATACTCTTTTCCTTCCTTCCTATTGAAACCGCGTCAACTATAATGTATCTTTGTTACTTGGTGATGTATTAGACAGTAGTAACTTAATATATTTTAAAAAAGAAAACCAAATATGCACATCTCATACCGATGTAAGAAAACTGTAAAATACGTAGCTTACCCTAGCTCCATAATTATGTATTTGTTGGAAGATACCCAATATATTTCCTACTGATATAGTTACCAGTCACTGTATAAAAAAATTACAATATTAACAAAGTTTACTACCATCAGAAAAACCAACGCCTCCTATTGGTTGAAAACTTTATCTACTTTACCATAAGTGACTACTCACTGCCTCGTAAAAACTACATTTCCCTTAAGTTATCAGCTGAACTAGGAGACAAAGATCTCTTTGTTCCTCTCGGCGCAAATCTCCCGCCGCGATCTCAAAGCGGCTCGTCTCGGACGCTTCACCTACCAATTATTGGCTATGAATGAGAATCTGTGCACCTGTTTCTCCATAGGTATCTATTTAACTTTTATAATGATATAAGATTTCGTATGTTTACGAGGCAAAGTTGCTACAAATAAAAATATATTAAGTAATAATTATAAGGGTTTGCATAAGTTCTTTCGGCAAAGTTACAACAAATCAAGATCGAAGAAAAAATTGCGGTTTTCCATAATGATTTACGCTTATGCGAATGTTGACATCGAAATGGAATGAGTTTTTGAATTATACCACGTTTTTTTTTATTTTAATTTACTTCCGACGCGAAGTCTTTGCATTCAGGACGGATCAATCTATAAAAAATAATATAAATGTATGTGAGAACTAAAAAATGTACAAAAAATATTATAAGATATAAGTATATTATGTTAAAAAATTTCACATCAATTCCAAGCTGTCAGTACAAAAAGTAACTTTTATGATAATAAGAAATTAATTGTTATTTATGAATTATAATTCAGTTACTTAATACGTTTCTATACGTTTTTGAAGTCGACTTTGGATACAAAGTATTGTTAATTTTAAGAGAGATTTGGGGTTATATTAAAAAATGTATGGATTTTTTTTTGGAATTTGTGATCTTAAGAGTACTCAAACCTCTAACGGTCTGATATAGTCTTTCGATCCTTATAAAACAGGATCGATTGGCATCAAAAAAACTTTTTGCATAAATTGCCCATTTTCTTACCGACTGTACATATTTCTCGAAATCTGTGATAATAGATCCTAACGTCTTCAAAGATAACAGACAATCTCCTACCAGGCTCAGGGCTCAGGTAGGTGACCTTCAGTGGCAAAGGTGCATATAACCCGATTACTGCCGGCATTCCTCTATGTACAATTTTTGTAGAATCTAATTATTAGAACAATTTGTAGACCGCATTCATGCAAATTAATACCTGTATGTATCCTTTTCGAAAATTTCACCTTTCACCAATGGCGCCCTTGCTGCCCCATCTCAAAAATCCAATCTATATCGTTCAATCGATCCATCTCTATCACAATACTAGCCTCATCCCTATTCACCCCTCACCCCTTGACCGTATGCAATATATTATATGAATAGATGCTACCGCTTTATCTTTGTCTGCGGTGAGCCGTCGAGCTGCAGAGGTCAGTTATGCATCACGTTAAAGATTGTAGTGACAGGATTTCAAGAGATAATACAGGATGGATAACTTCCATTCATTCACTATTATCTGGAAAAGTTTGACCTGAGTCAATGAGACACAATAAATCTTACAAAAACGAAAAAAGATTACAATATCATAGAAAAATAACTTCACTAATTGTTGTATTTTTATTTATTTATTTATTTATTTATTTATAAAGATACACTAAACAGATTACTGACAATAATTATCTAAATTACATTACAGTGGAACTAATGGCTAGTCAGAATCCAAATAGAAGTGTATACAACTTATTCAAATTAGGTGACACGTACATGTTATTTAGTTACAAAATAATAATAATAAATATAAAATATGTTGGCTAAGGTAAGGCAGACGATGTGGGAGTTGTATTTGACTTGGTTGCTGTGGTTAATATGTGTTTTACTGAGCGTCGGAAAGTATAATATTTTGAAGTGTGAATATCAAGTGTGGGATGTTTTATAGATAGTTCATTATACAGGCGACACATTCTTGTAAGAGGATTATAGAAAGATGTATTATTTTTGCATACTTGTAAGTTAAACGTCCTCATAGGTAAACGCGGATTATTCTTCGTGTTAAAATTTAATAAGCTTAATAAGTATGATGAGTCTAATTGATTGTGAAGTAATTTGTATAGATATAATAGATCTTGTTGCCTGCGACGATTTTCGAGTGGGGTTACATTAAATTTTAATAATCTGTCACTGTGACTAATGAGTTCTCGACCAAAGCCACTCTTGTAGCTCAGAATCTTAAGACACTTCTTTTGGACACTTTCAATATTTTCAGAATGGACAATGTAACACGGTGACCAAATAACAGCGGCATACTCTAGCACACTACACACAAGACTAAAATATAGAGTGAGAAAGCTTTTTGATGTTTTGAAACCCTTTGTACTCCTAGTTATGAATCCAAGAGATTGGTATCCTTTGCTCATAACATATGCGTAATGATCACGAAATGTAAGTTTCTGGTCAAATAGAACTCCGAGATCCCTAACTACAGTTTTTGATTGAAGACTTTGGCCTTGCAGCGTGTAGGTGTGTGTTGTTTTGTATCTCTTATTCGTGAAGGTAATAACAAAACATTTGTTTATGTTTAAAAACATCCTGTTTTCGTTACACCAGCCATAGACGGTATTAATGTCCTTTTGAAGATCAAAGCAGTCTGACAAATTGTTTATAGATTTGTAGATTTTAAGATCGTCAGCATATAATAGACAAGGACACGTTAAGTTGTAGATTAAGTCATTTATAAAAACTATGAAGAATAATGGCCCCAAATGCGATCCTTGAGGCACCCCGGACGTGATGATTATAGACGATGATGTGAAACCTTTGAGGGCAACTAGCTGACTTCTACTGTTAAGATATGACTCTATCCAACGCAACAAATTTCCATGAATACCATGACTAGATAGTTTTCTAACTAATAAAACGTGATTAACTTTATCAAAAGCTTTTTTAAAGTCAGTGTACACAGCGTCCACTTGACCACCTTTGGCAAAAGTTTCACAAAGATAGTTTTTGTATTCTAACAAGTTCGTCACTGTTGACCGATTTTTACAAACCCATGTTGTTTATTGGAAATGTATGGTTTTAAATGATAATATAATTGATCATAAACTGCGGACTCGAATAATTTGGCTAGTGCTGATAAGATGCTAATGGGTCTATAATTTTCACAGTTTGATTTATCACCGGATTTATGTATAGGAACAATATATGCTATTTTCCATGTTGCAGGAAAGACGCCCATTTTAATGATTTATTGAATAAGGTAGTTAAAGGATGGCATAATTCATTAGCACATTTTAAAAGGAATTTAGCTGGAATACCATCATGACCCGGGCCTTTTCGCGAATCAAGATTCTTTAGCAAGCGCAAAACAGTTTCGTTATCCAGTTCGATATTAAAAATTATGTTGTTAAATTCTAATTCCTGATTGCTAGTTATATTGACATCATCTTCTCTGCCAGATGAATGCTCAAAAACAGAACTAAAATATTCAGAGAAGAGTTCACAAACGCCTTGTGTGTCAGAAGCAGATTTTTCCTGAAGGACCATAGTTTGAGGTATGCCTGAGTGGCCTTTTCTATTATTTATATAGCTCCAGGGGGGTATATTTAGCAATAAGATCATTGAGAACACTATAAAAGTTTTTGACAGCTTCGTCTACATCAGATGATGACAAAAGTAAATGCCAATCAACACAGTTTAATTCAAGTTTCAATTTGTTGTAGTCGCATTTATCAAAATTATAGCGTGTTGTTTTAGCTGGTTTTATATTTTTACTTAGGTTAATATTTTTAAGTATAATTTTTAATGGAGGATGATGTAAATCAGTTCGTGTAATGGGGTCAGCAGGTACAACTTCAACTAGATTGTCAACATTGGATAATACTAAATCTAAGAGTCGATTATTGTTATTACGCAAATTGTTAAATTGGTTTAGTTTACAAAAGTAAGTAGTTCTACAAGAAGACAAGCTTTTGTGTCAGATGATATTCCAGGTATTAAATTATAACCACAGGGATTTGTAGTCCAAGACAAATATGGTGTGTTAAAATCTCCCACAATCAAGAACCTATCACTATATTGGCAGCGGTGTATAATTTGTTGCGTGTTTGTATAAAATGATCGCAAGGTTTCGCTTGACATGTCAGGAGGTAAATAACATAAACAGATATGAACTCTGGGGTCAGATGGTTTATCTGATAAAACCGTGATCCAAAGATCCTCCACCACACTCTCCCAACTCGTTTGCCTTATTACATTGTAAGATTTTTTGATAGCCAGTAAAACTCCACCCCATCCTGCTTAGGATTATAAGTAGTACATCGATCCCTCCTATAAACATTAAATTTTGAGTCAAATAGTTCAGCATCAGAAACACTTGGATTCAGGTTTGTTTCTGTTAAACACACCATATCAAAATCACAATTAAGTGTATTCAAATATATATCTCTAACTTTAGTGCGAATTCTGTTAACATTTTGATAATATACATTCATAGTGAAATTTAAAAATTTAAAATTAGCTTATATTTTACAAGGTTTTACGTAGACAGAGAAAAGGTAATATATATGTGTAATTTATTATTATACGCATAAAATTATAAAATTAATTAAGGAAAATAGGTAACATACATATAATAATTACTTAAATACCTTTACAAAGCTTATCCAAGACGCTCGCATTTTTTATATGAATAGCTTGCGAGTAATCGTCTTTTCTCATATAAATTCTTCCATACCTTATCCAGATATACTTATAAGATAGTAATTAGTTTATTAATTTTGTTTTGCTTTCTAAATCCATCATTTAATTATACCAGGCCTATATACACAGTCCACTACTAAGCACGATTTTAGGCCTTAACCATCACGCTGGCCCAGTGTGGGTTGACGGACTTAACATACCTACGAAATTCGTGTAGAGAACTTCTCAGGTATACAGGTTTCCTCGTATTTTCCTTCACCGTTGAAGCAAGTAATTTACAAAGAAGTTTTTGAAGGTTTTGAACCTGCGGATCTTCGTGGCAGTCTGTTCTACTTCCGACTAGACTATCGCTGATGTATCATTCACCGATGCATGTTTTAGGAAGACAGTGAATTCAATTCACCCGTGTAGAACGCAATCATGAATATCAATAGAGTTTTGTTTCGTATCGCCTTATGTTAATTGATGTAGAACTGTTTGTTTTCTTCAATAAAATAGAATAAAAACCGTAGGTCTACTTCGAAAAACGCACGTCGGAACGTCGAATTACTTCGGATCCGTCGCCGTTCTTACTTTAGTGGTAGGATGAATTTCCCGTATTTTTTGGAGAAAGCAGTAGAACTTTATCCTCACAGATGGTTTTAAAAAGGGATGGCGAAACCCTGAATTCTTACAAATTCCATGTCTGAAATATTGCGATGAACGGATCGGATCCGTCGTCGAATCCGTCATCGGATCCGTAACACTTCGTAGTAACAAAACGTGCGATCCGTCATCAGAAACTACGGATTTCGTTTTTCGAAGTAGACCCTCTGTATCTTAACGAACCACCTCAGCCTGTTTTTCTTTCTTCCACACTTTCTCCAGTCGGTACAAAATACACGAGAAGGTCGATTCTAAACATGTCTTTCGATAAATGAGATTTTGTGCACGTCTTTTCGTACGTACTAAATCATACAGCACGCGGATTTAAGAGGCGCGTTCAACATCGCGCGATAAATAATTCATAGAATAATATTATCAGCAATATTTTTGTGCTGACGCCGATAAATTTATGCATTCTGTAATTATTATTGGGATATGGCAACTGCTGCGAGGGCATTCTGGCATTGTGCCAGGTGCCTGCTGCGGCGTTGAGTTTAGTGTAATGACAACTCAGTATGATAAGATGAAATGCAAACATGGTTTTAACATTTGTTAAAATACGAACGCTATCTCAAGACGTCGTCATTAGTCGTCATCAGACCAAAATGTCACTGTTATAACCTATTTATTCACTTGAACAACAAATATTTTTACTTATTTGACTAATATTTTTTATTCATATCCAGGTTTACATTTAGACTCCAGTTCTTATATTATGAGCGTCACTCCGTACATAACGACACGCTGTCAATGTTGAAATCATACTAGTCAGGTGTACGGATTGCAGTACAGTTGAGTCGAACGCACTGAGTGTACTGAACGCCAGATCTAGTACGTAGTACATATATACCGATGAAATGGGGTCATTTACCCGTGCATGTATAAAACAGCACATAGACCTGCATCTTTTTTGGAGATATTTTTTATTCATCTAAATGACGACATATTGGGATTGCGATGGTATCTTATCAAATTTGTTGAAAGCTTGTTTCACGACTCCACTATCAAAATTCTATCACAAATTTTCATTATCAGATTACCATTTTTTCCACGACCTATTCAAATATTTTGTGACCTAATTCCATAATGCAGTACGCCTATACCTAATCTCAAGTTCTTTAGTATTTTGATACGGAGACCCAAGGACGTTTTTGTTACAATTTTAATCCTTCCCTGAAGTTGAGAGGTAAACTTTGTCCATAATGAGTAATTGCCATATGAAAACAAATAAACAAAAAGAAAATATTACTCAAAATACGAAACTACCTGCATATTCAAATGATTTTAAACAGCGCATCATCAAGTCACGTTCAGAGTAGTAGATTATGACTATTCATAAGACTTTATAAATGTTATGAATAAGAACAAGTTTGGAGAAGCTATCGTATAGAATATAAAGTATAGAATTGTATTTTTTTTATAAGTGACCCCACTGCACCTAATGGTAAGTGGACTTGGGTCCAGTAAAATGTCGACTCCTGAGAAAAATTTTGATTTAGAAGAGATGATTACCCCTTCAACAGTCGACATAATTATGTCGGCCTGTTGGAAACGGATATACACAGGCTGAACCGGAACGCGACACACTTAGGTGAGCCTGTACGGGTATTAACACCTTGTGTACGGTGGTCGCTATTCGGGCGGATATAAAATATATCCTACCACTTTGTTATTCACTATTTCACGTTATTTTGACAGTTCTTACAAGCATGTAACGTAAATCATCGCGTTTATGACATTTAAATTGATATACAGTATTAATTCCACGCTAATTCCATGAAGATAACGTAACGTTTGTTCCTCTTTCACGAAAAAGAGCTACTGAACGGATTTGGATGAAACTTTACAGTAATATTGGTTATACATCAGAATAACACAAATGCTACAATTTATAATGATTTTGTCTAATTTGGTCATAATATAACGATACATATCAAGAAAGTCAGAAAAAAATTATCCCGAAAAACTCCTTCACGCGGGCGAAGTTGCGACCAAAAGGTAGTATATGATAAAATCATTACGATGAAGCGAAAATTGAACTTAAAATTACTATAAACCCCAAGGGCCAGTTTCACAAGTTTCAAGTAAATTTTATATAACTTATCATATTAAAGTTCATGTAAATAATACTCTTTTTATGACCACTTATTTGGAAGCATAGATTAGTGACTTTTGTATTTAATCGGCTTATACTTTTATGTGAATAAATAGAATTTGCTTAGAAGTTGTGAAACAGGTTTTTAATGTAACACCCTGTATAAACATAACATGTTGTGACACCGCCCGGACGCTCCAACCCCCTCGGGCCAAACTATTAACTTCGTAAACTACGGATAAAATTATGTAAAGTGTTAGTGGTGTTGTTACTATTATGTATTTTAGAAGTTAGCGTATTTACATGACGTTCGTGTCGAGTTTTGATAACCTAGAGCGTTGTGATTTCTATTGTTTTCGAGATTTGACTTAGCTTAGAGCAAAGCCTTATGATTTCTTTTGGATGATTTGTCGACTATGTAACTTTATTTATTCTTACATTAATTTTAATGCGGTGAAATTAATAACAGAGGGAAAATTAATTGAACAGGTTACTAAATCAAATAGATAACGTTCCAAGAATTATGGCTTGAGATACCATCGAAAATAGAGAACGAAGTCCATAGAGTATTTGACAGGAACGAACTGAAAGATCGAACCAGTACAAAATTGAAAAAAGAAAATGTCTATAGAGACGCCTTAACTGTATAAACCCAACTCTCGTTACCAGAATTTCTTATTATAGTAATATGTTACCTATTAAAGGTCTGAACACCAAAAAAAGAAGAACCGACTGATGCCTCAACATCTGCAACTTAGGTTATACTGATATTGGTATTATCTTAGCGATGACAGGACTCATTTACCATCAGGTTATGCATTTACGAGTTATTTTCTGAAAAAAAAAGATACACCTATAAAAGAGTGAATGAGTTAAATGCCAATAGTTATATGTACTAGTTCATTTTTACATGACTCAGTAAAGTCTAATTTGTAGATAAATTCTAGTTCGCCTCGGCACTGGAACGAAGCCAATTCGTTAAATTTATCTATTGCACTGTTTATGCGTTTGACAGCCGGGCGGAAGAGAGATCAACTGGCTCTCGATCGAGGGCAAACAAAAAATGTAACAATTATCAACTTTATTTCACTCGAGTAGATGATTGGACTTTCGATATAGTGTACGAACTATCTCTGATTAGGAAATCGAGAAATGGGTACATTTTTTGATTCAGAAGGGATGTAGAAAGACCATGTCGTAGGGACTTGATGATTTTTCAATTTCTTCGGGGTCTGGGTAGTGGAGACAGGATTATTTTTTTTCAAAATAGCTGTCAAAATAACACCATAAGTACAATATTAAAAGCAATTCGCTAGTTAAAATGAAATTCCTAAACATCCTACGTCTTAATTCTTCTTTTATACGATATCGTGTCTCGTAATTTGAAATACAATCTACTATCCTATATACCTTGATTTTTGTATCATCTTTTAAACTCTGATGATTTGCAATATTTATTAACCCCTCATGCCTTTGCCTTCTCTCTAATTTCAAATGTTTGCTGTTCTATATCTTGTTCTGTATCTTCTAATACGGCTGTACTGACCGAAGCCTGTTTTTACAGCACCAGACTGCCGCTCAGACCTTGGTGAGTGATCGTCTCATAACACTTATAATACTGTTAAATACTTATAACACTGTAAAATACTTATAACGCTGTTAAATTGAGCACGTTGCTTATAGCTTTGCAACCAACGGTTTTACACCACTTGCATGGTTACAACTTATGTCTTGTTCATGGTAAATTGAGAATTTTGAATTAAGACTGTTTTAAAGAAGTTTTTTTTTAATAGGATTTGAGGAGATAGTATTTTTAAGAAATGTAGGGAAATGTTTTTTAGTTCTATAATGATGGATGTAGAATGTGTTTGATAAGTTTCATGTAAATAAACATTTTATTTTTATCCTAAGGGGTTAGACCAAAAAATTTTTTATTAATAGTTATCGCCCCGCATATAGTTTGTCTGTACAAAACACTTCTTTATAATAATAATTTAACTGTATTATAATTCCAAAAACTTCTTTACTCTTTAACTTATAAAAGTACCGCCAAAAAACTCATAATTTTTAATAACCAATCCACTACAATTAAATAATGTCACACTCACGTATAAATTACTTATATTTAAGTTAAAATTACGATACACTTATAATTTAATTAAAAAATAATTTCACCTACGTTTCGAAACTTAATTTCAAAATTCGTCTCAGTTCTCAAAGTGAACCGACACTGGATTAACTTCCAGGAATTTGAACATAAAAATCCCCAAACAACGCTACAAACTCAACTGACCCTTTATAAAGAGATTAATGAGTGCTCCGGGAGCGAAGGTGTGAACCGGCGGGATTAAAATTTCATCCCGATACCGCCGGCCGGAACTCTTCTCGTCCTTGTCTTTAACCGACTTCAAAAAAGGAGGTTCTCAATTCCAATGTATTTTCACACTTGCAATATTATGGCATGGTTTTTGAACGCATTTTTGTATTTTCTCAAATCAGCTTTCTTTATTCTTCGCTTTTATTTATTGCTGACTTTTTGGCTGAGTTTTGTTGAATTTGAATTTACTTATTTATTATTTATATATACACTTTAACAGTTACAGTATTAAAGCGATATTATACAGACAATTACGTAGTAATTTAATAATTGGTTTCAATACATTATACTTAGGAGAAACAATTTCTCTAGTTACTGATGGAATCGCTCAATAACAAAACTTAATTTCAATAAGGAAGCCATTTTAATTGAAAATTATTTTGAATATAATTTTTTTGTTTAATATTTTAGTATTGTAATATTTCTATATTTAGGTACAGCTATTTGAACTTGATTAATTGCATTTTTAAATTAAATTACTATTTTACTGATTCATTCAATATTTGGAGTATGAAAGTTGTTTAGGTTCTTTCTCTTAGATACAATATGCTCAATGAATTTAAATTTAGTTACAAATGTTTTGGAGTTGAGCAATATTTTTTTAATTATGATAGTATTATTCTATGAGGTAACTTATAATGCCAACACCAACTTCATACCGAATCAATCAAGACATCAAATAATCATTGCATTGGATCACTAATGCAAACAGGAACACAATAATTACATATTTCGCGGCAAAAATGCTCTACGGTATAACCTACAGTAAATTCTGTAGCTGGTAATCTAGATCCAACAGACCGGCATAATTGTGACGACTGTCGAGGACTAATCATGCCTCGTCAGTCGGCATTCTATTGGACCCCCCTTCACCTAAGATTAGGTGTAGTAGGCTCCCGTATATAAAAAAACCCTACCCAAACAGATACTTTAGAGGTACATAGAATGGCCACTGTATTAATTTTGTGCGTAAGTTTATTCCTACTTAACCACCTGCGCTAAAACATAGTAATTTATTTCAGTACGACAAGAAATAAAAGTCGTCAAACAACTCTTTTACGAGCTAATTCAGAAAAATAGCTCTTTATAAGTTAGATTGGATTCCGCGGTCCACCCTAGTTGTAAAAACTTGCTGCTGTTCTAATTGTGGTCGCAGTTTGAATGCTATCTTGCGTTGGAATTTTACGTTTAACCTCTGAATAGTTGATGTTTGGAATTTTAAAGAATATGTATCTTTTTTTAATTCTAGCAGTTTTATTACATTAAATCGTTATGGTAAGTGCACTACCATTAATATGTTATACTAGTCTTATATTATTACATGCATCAAAATCGGCTGAACCTAAAACTACTCAATTATGTATAGATAATCTATATTTTGATATAAAGCTGAAGAGTTTTTTTGTTTGTTTGAACGGGCTAGAAGAACTACTGGTTCGATTTAAAAAATATTTTAGTATTGGATAATCCATTTATTGCGAAACACTATAGGCCATATAACATCACGCTATGACGAATAGAAGCGGAGCATTAATGAATGTTGCAAAAAACGGAAAAAGAATCCTTTTGAGATTTCAGATATAAAATATATCCTACGCAAAGTACAAAACAGAAAGATCATTCCACAAAAATTTCAAGACGTTTATTTCTATTTTTGAAAGCAGGTTATATAACAACCACCATTTATACAAACATCCTACTAAAAGCACGCCCCGAACCCAGTAGTTGCAAGTCACTCCTGTCCTGTCACGTGATTAATATGACCTCGGAAATTCCTAATGGTCCGGGGAGCTAAGGGGGGTGGCAGTGATTGGCCGATTCCCATTTCTTGTTCTATTGTTGCCAAATTGACTGCCGTCGATAATCGTGTCAATTTGTGCGTTTAAAACTTGTATTAGATTCTTTAGACCTCTTATTACCTGAGTTTTAGAAGAATGGGTCTCATCCGCCCATCTGTCACTTTCAACCTACAGTTTGAGTCCATGTTAAGGTCATTTTTATTGTATTGAAAAGTAAACGATGTACGTGATGCATTTCATTCATAAATACCAAAAAAGTATAGTATTTGATAAGCTTGTGTGCAGCAATAAACTTACCATTAGGTCACCCTCACACTTAATTGCTTCTTCTATATATAATATCCCTGTTTTATATACTGTCTCACTGCTGGACAACTGCCTCCTCTACTAAGAGAGTTTAAGACCTTAGTCCACCACGCTGGCCTAGTGCAGGTTCGCAGACTTCACTTACCTTCGAAATTTTTATGGAGAACTTCTCAGGTATGCAGTTTTCCTTACGATGTTTTCCTTCACCGTTTAAGCATGTTATAACTCACAAAGTATACACACATAACTTTAGAAAAATCAGAGGTGCGTGCGTGCTCTTGGGTTTTGAACCTGCGGACTTCCACTCCCAACTAAGCTGGCGCCGGTTGCCTTCTCTACTTTATACAAATAAGGTAGAATATTAAATATATCCGCCCAGATAGCTGCCATCGTATACAAGGTGTGCAATCCACCATAGAGACCCACGTACGTATGTCGCAATCCAGATTCAGCATGTGTATATCTAGTTATTAACAGGCCAGCATAATTGTACTGGGGAGGGATAATATTAACCCCACTTCGCGTACCATCAGGTGCAATGGCGCAACTTTGCCATGCCCAATATATACAAATCTCTAAGCTACCCTACTTATTTGCCTTCTCAACTTTTAATAAGATATTACAACTGCCCAGCAAACATCAGAAAAGTCCAACTTGAAAATTAAATTACGCCCATAAAATATCTAGCGACCCAGTTAACTTCGAAATATGATAAATGACAATTCCATAGTGGTCGTTGAACACAAATTGCATTTAGATGACGTGCAAGTTCGGTAAAACTTCGTTCATTGTGGAACGGCCGGCTGGATCTGAATTTGACTTACATCATAATGCTTTCAATGTAACACGTTGACTTGTATAAACTTAGTGTGGAGTAAACTGAACTTTGGTGATCTATGATTTATCTATGATCATAAATAATGCTATTTATCAATGGCGCTTGCAGAGACTATTAATAATGTATTTGCAGCATAGATTCGATAACCTGTAAGCAAGTCACCTGAAGTTATGTAGTCTGTTAATAAATCATCCACAATAACAAAAGAATTATGGATCTCTTGGTCTTCTTAGTTTGGTACTCTTGACAGAGTGGTCGTAGTTTTTGCGATGATGATACTTGGTAATTTACAGGCGCCGTCTATCTTTTCGGTGATGTTCGCATGTCTACTAATGCTTTTCCATTCTTGTCGGTTAGTAGTACTTCGTGTACACTATCATGGAAGACTGTGTTGGCGTTTTTATCAAATCAGACCAGCGAATATGGGATCGGACTCTAATTCTTTTTCCTTCTACTTGTCCTTGGACCAACTGACTTCATAGAGTCTACGTTTTTGAATACGTGAAGAACTTTAAAATACGCCATACGTTGAATGAACACCAATCATGGATTTATTTGCCCTTAAAAGCAGTAGTGTCTAGAAACCTAACCGATGATAGCTTTCTGTTAAGTTTTGTATGGTCAGACTGCCGACTCTCCTAACACACTCTCAACTATTCATTCTTAAGTATGACGAACAGGGTGGCCGCCTACGACCTCGCGCTTGCAAAGGGCATACAGAAAAAAATATTATCTTTCTTCGATACTAAATTAAAATACCTCGGAAAGATCCGCTGCCTAGAACCTAGCATTATTTAAAGATGTGATCATATGACAACAGTAAAGCTGACATATTTATTTTTTACAAAATAATATTTCCTTGAATACTTATTAATCTAACAATCACTAATCAAGATATTAATGTACCTAAAATTAAAACTAAACATCCCTTCATATAACAAATAAATTATATTCAATAATAAAAATCCTTTAACTGCATACAGCACACTTCGGTTTTAAAACAGGCGAGCTAGGTAAATAGGACCCAGACTCCAGGTAGGCATTCACCCTTCATCAAACGGCCACCCTCGGGTACATAAGTTGTCTGCCCACCCCATAGCTATAGGCGTATGTTTTTGAAATCAATACCACTCAACCCCTAGTCTGCGTTGTCTTCCGCTAGTAATAATGTATGCGGAAACTATCTATCACTAGTGTAATTTACCTCGCTGATACTAATGTCATGATACTTGCAATTATAGCCATGAGTTTAATGTTCCGCAAAAAAGGATAAAAAGCTGTTAAATACAAATTAAAATGTATGATTTAGATGGTGTTGTTAAAATATGAGGACCTAATTTGTATATTTTTGAATTTAGAATAAAATAAATAAAAATAATTGCTCTTCCAATGAGTTTAATACTCCACAAAAAAAGGATAAAAACTTTTTAAATACATACAAATGGAAATTATGATCTAGATGGCGTGGTTAAAATATGAGGACCTAATTTGTATATTTTTAAATTGGAATAAAATTAATACAAATAATTGGTCTTCCAAAGAGTTTAATGTTCCACAAAAAAGGATAAAAACTTTTTAAATACATACAAATGGAAATATATGATCTAGATGACGTGGTTAAAATATGAGGACCTAATTTGTATATTTTTAAATTGGAATAAAATTAATACAATTAATTGGTCTTCCAAAGAGTTTAATGTTCCGCAAAAAGGATAAAAACCTTTTAAATACATACAAATGGAAATGGTTAAAATATGAGGTCTTTTTTTATGTTTTTGAATTTAGAATAAAATTGACAATACAAATAATGGGTCTTACGAAGACAGATATTATTCGGAACTTATAAAAAAAATTTAGAACCTCGCTATAGCAACGGTTAAACGATTGCTATCAAAGAACACGGGTATGGTTCCTATCAATAGCAGAGTTTTCATAGAGCAAACGCTTTCTGCTTCCCTGATCCACTGATCGCGTAACACTCTGTATAGCAAATGAAGTTTCAATCCATTTCCACACGGAACGGTGCACGGCATTGTCGACAAAGCCGGCACCTAATAGGTATTTAATGTCTGCAGAACCCTTGCAATATCCCCGCGTAGGGGAGTTTCATCTATGTAATAGTGGCTATTGAATTTTTTATTGTGTAATGAAGTCGGAAGGGGTGTTCAGTTCGTTCAACCTCGATTGTTATGTAACCTGTCGTAATGGTTTGCATTTATCCGGTTGTTTTGAATGTAAAATAAATACTAAAGTTTTTTAAATGAAAAATCATGTGTTGAAAGTTTACATGTTATCTAGTTAGATACTTGATGGTGTTATCAAGTTACACTTTTCTGATGTTTGCTGGTCGGCAGTTGATTTATATTTAATAGATTTTGAGAAGGCAAATAAGTGGCTAATTTGGAAGTTCTCTTTTTTATACTGTCACAGCATAGTGATTCCATTGCAACTGGTGGTAAGTGCGATGTCCAATAGAATTTCGACTGACGAGAGGTGGTTACCAGTCGACAAACTTATGCCGGCCTGTTGGAACTGGATATACACAATAATGTTCAATGTTTGAGATATGGGAAACGAAATTAAATACCTAGGTGATAATAGACGTTTGGTAATTCGGAAAGCGGTTTTAGATGGATAAGTTGGCACATTTACCTCAAAAATGACTTCACAAGAAGATACGTTCGAATTCTCAGTCTCAACTGAAATTCCTTTCTAAAATTAAGTTACATTTTAGCATGACTATCTTTACAAATCCAAGTACCATTATCGTGAACTTTTGTAATTTTTCCCCCAAATCCTTCTTAAAAATGATTAATTTCGAACTTGCTCGCAGTGCGATGATAATGAACCCTCTCTTTCTCGCCCCCTAACCGGTTCGGGGGTTGGCGAAGGGTGTAATTAAAACTCTGAACAAAGGGTATTAAGTGAAGGCTCAATTCGAAAAGCATGTCGTCATGAATGCCGAGAATAGCTTTGTGTAGGTGTTTAGAATTTACGCTCGGTTCCGTGAGACGTATTATTTGATAAAAGTAGCAAATTAATAAATGAAATTAGAGATCAAGTATTCTCTTACAAAAAGAAATACTTATTACTTCGCACATACACACACACTCACGCCATTTACCCCCAAAGAAATAGGCAGAGGTGTGACAGGTGCACCTACATTTCGTCGTATGTATCTCGATACAAATTTCAAATTCCGGGCAGATACTGATTAGAAAAACCCAATATCACTTTGACCGACCATCTCATTACTTATATTAAAAATGATTTTTCAACCTGGTAAAATTAGCTTTGCAACAGCTGAATAAGGTTAAGAAGGTACTGTATCATCATCAACATCATCAGCCCGTTGCAGTCCACTGCTGGACATAGGCCTCTCCCAAGGTACGCCATAGAGCCCGGTCTACTGCTCTATGCATCCAGTCGTTGCTGGCTCTCTGGTTTACGTCATCCCGCCATCAATATAATTTACATCATGGCATCCCTCTAAGATTACCAGGGCTCGCACCCAAAATGCCTCTCTACAATCGCTAATAGAAAACAGAACAAATGTATGGAAATGATATACCTATCGATGAGTCTATTGCTACAGAATGTTGGTCTCTTACTAGTTGACCACTTACAAACCTTAAAACATTTCACGAAGAGACACAATGCCAGATTTCATATTAAATCCAATCGGATACACAAAATATCAGTGACCGAAAAGACCCTTTGGAGAGTCTAACCCGGATTATTTTTGGACCTATAATAAGTGTTAACCATTTTACAATCGAATACTTACGTAAGCTAGATATTTGCATCATAAATTTCTTCTATTCAATTGGATTCAACAGCAATATTTTAGGGTTAACCCGTTAAGGACTTAACCAAATGAAAAGGTTGTTAAGAAAACTGCATAACCTTTAACCCGATTAACAAGTCCCTCCAAAACAGCCAGTACTGTAGTCTGTACCAGCACTTAAAAACGAGACGACCGGACCGTTTATGAATTCTGCAGGTCATTCACAACTTAACACCTCAGGCGTTCTGTGAAGTGCGCGGCGCAAAAGACTCCGACAGTCACCTCCATTCGACACACGCACAATGAACTAGGTGATCTTCATCACCTAGTTTTTACCTGTCGGGTCACAACTGTACCAGTCTAGCGTGTTATGAATCATCCACACGTCTTTTATTCCCGATGGGGTAGGCAGAGACCCAAGTCGTGCGTCCACTTTCTATGGTGTATATTTTATTTATTTTATTTACACTTCGTACACATGGTATATAGGCGGACTTAATGCCATGTATTCAGGTCTTATATTCCGTCCCATGATGTGATAGAGAGCGAGCCTATCACCAACTCGAGCACAAATTCCAGACTCCGAGCTCATACTGAGTAAAAAACCCAATATTACTTTGCCCGACCCGAGGATCAAACCCAAACCTTCAGCACTGCAATCCTACAGTAATAAAGCAAAAACAAAAGCAGTAATATGAATCACCAACAACCTATATTGGTCTACTTCTGTTTTAAATCTAAATTCCGAGTTGAATATCCATATGGGAGATTTCCTTCGGTTAAATAAAACTCCGCAATCAAGTAATAATGGAAACGCAGTGCTTTGTTGCCGTGTACATTCTAAACATAACGAATGACGTGCAAAGCCGTGCAGTTCTTTGTACTTAATTAGTAGTTTTAATATGCTAGTTTTGATAGGTGTAGTGCTGCTGGTTTTATTATTAAAAATCAAGCCATCAAGTTCATAAACTGTCCATAATGCCAACTAAACCTACCACCTACATAATAACAGCACAGCCCGCTGACCCGGATCGATAAATATCTGGCATAGCTGAAAATCGTTGGGATAACAATATTGATTCTGGATGATTTATGGGCGCCGAACACGCGAAGTCGAATTCAGAGAGGAAATGACGCCCCGGATAGTTTCCAACGTCGATCCGTAACGTTAATTTGTTATAAATAGCATTTCGGGTTTGTTGTTGACGTTTCGTTATTGAGAAATATTACTTCAACATTGGAAATAAAAAATAATAGTATTATATACTGTCCCACCACGCTGGCCTTTTGCGGATTGGTAGACTTCACACACCATCGAAATTCTTCCAGAACTTCTCAGATATGTAGGTTTCCTCACGATGTTTTCCTTCACCGTTAAAGCAAGCGATAATTCACAAAGAACACACACATATTATTTACTAATTTTTGAACCTGCGGACATTCGTCTCGGCAGTTCGTTCCACAACTAACTAGGCAAATAAAGAAGAATAAAATATATTAAAATATCTTTATATTCTATTAAATTAAATCATAAATCTTTAATATAGAACTAAACTAAATATCAAAACAATAGCCAATATTTTGTTAAGAAAAATAACAAACCCAAGAATCTAAATCTAAAACCTTATTTCTTTCTATTAATAGAATCAGTCCAACAAAATCTTGTTGGTTGTTTGTTACCATGGTCTGTTTTGACGCCAACTGAAGTTTGCTGTATGCCTCCTTCACCGTGGCTCATGTCAGTTCTCTTTCTGCCACTATAAATAAATTCAACTACTTTATCATCTTTACTAATTACATCTTGAGACTCATCTTCAGATGCTTCCTTCACTTCTATTAAATCTTCACCAAGCTGTTCAAGAGTGGAGAATTTTGCCTTTTGATTATATTGATCGTTTCTTAATGCAGAATCTAATTTTCTTTCAATGCTTGACAGTTTTTCTAAAATACAGTCAAGTTTTTCTGTGTTATTAATCACTGCTCGTTGCAACGCTGTAACCCCACTTTTGACATCAATAGTTTTGATTTCTACTAAGCAATCTTTAATATAATCTAACAAGGGGTCTCTTATACCGTCCGTTAGTAAGTTTTTGTCTCTATTATTCATAAGATGTATTTTAATATTTCCTTCTCCAGCTATATTTTCTGTCGCAAGCGCTTCAAAAGATTCTGAAACAATCAACTTTCGCGTATCTCGAGACTTCGGTTTATGGACTATTTCTTTTTTTCGATATTTTCTCTCCGATACTTCGGACATCGTACAGCTCAGCGATTGATTCATGTTTATGTCATCTAAAGTGTTACAGCGCGAAGATCGGCTATTGGACTCCCTGACACTAAAACTTTCTCTATGACTGACTTTTTTCTTTACGGTATGTTTGTGTTACTTTATTACATTTCGCTTTTTCATACGTAGCATCGCGTTCGCAGCTGGAAGTGTGTTTTTTCGATTTCCTTTTAGATTTCTTGGCGGTTTTTACAGTGTAGTATGTGGGTGATTTGTCTCTGCTCGGCGGAATAACAATGGGTACTAAATTTTTTGCGAACTTTATCGTTTGCTCTAAAACTGATTCGTTGTTTACGTCAAGTTTATTTGTCTTCCTTTCTCTATCAGCATCAAAGTCAGTATTGAACTGTTGAGTTTTGTCGTGTTTGCATTTGTTCTTTTCTTTCTTTATTTTTTCCTGGCAAATATTTTTGCGGTCACGCTGGAACTTCTTGTGGAAGTAAACGGCACAATTGAAATCACGCTGATGTAGAAAGTAATTCTCCAAGTTAATACCGTTGATTTCCTTCAATGCGGATGGCCAGTCTGTGGGTAAATGAGTCATAATTAATGCTCGGACGAAACTTTATTACTTCGCAGGACTCGGGTCGACGTAGAATTTTATATAAAGTAATTATGCTTTGTAATTTTTAAGCCTATTTGGCCATACAGAATACCAATTTTCTCAGGTCCTAATTACTTTTTCAGTAAATCCTTCTCAAAATATAGCGATGATTAGCAAAATAAACCCAAACAGTTAATTTATGAGGTTATTTTTTAATGTTATGAAAATTATTTTTAAACTCACCTGCTTATAAAGGAATAAAAATATTGAAATATGTAATATCGAGTAAAAAGCATTTTAAAAAGCACAACATTTTGAAAAGGATTTTGGAACAAACCAGTCATACAAAAAAGTCAGATTTTGAAAATAAAACGCCTTTGATAACAGACAAACTATCTCAATTTCAAATAATCGGTATATAAGTATATCTCTAAATATAGTGAATATAAACGACTTTTATGAGATTTTAAAAAAATATTTACACCCGTTGTAGAATCGGAGCGTTGGCTCGTTGCCAAATAGTCATTACTTCCACTCCATGCCAACTTATTCGTATACATTTAAAAATCCTAAACTTTACAGGCGCATTGCTGCAGCCATTTGTATTTGGGGTTTAGAGGCAAACAATCGGGAAGTAGTTCTAATGACTTTTCAATGTTGTATACTTCGCTGACATTTAATATAGGGAGATTATTGGGACATTCACCTTATGAAATACAACAGCTAGTGTATACGTTGTTCTTCTGTAAGTAATTCGAATCAGAAGCTTAGATATAGTTGGTCGTATTACTTCCTATTTATCGAGCGGTTAGCTCGTCTAGTCAGTAGGAAAATAATCTTGGGACAATTGTTTACGCTTTAAAAGTTCTAGAGTTATATTCATGTTATAAAAAGTACTTATATTAAACAAGAAATAAGGGTGCGACAGCAATGACTGCAAAACCGTCAACAGATAAACAAGTGTAATGAGCATCCAATTATTACTAAGTCTCGGATTCTATCCCGTCTTATCGTATTTAATAATTCTCCCGACTTTTCGAAAATTACAGCTTTCATGATCACGGGGCGGACTGAGGTATTGGTCGTCCAAAAAATTACAAGTTACCATATCTACAAACATTTTACTTATATGTTTTAATAAAACGTGATATAATCCCAAAAAAAATGTTTTGCCCCAGGAAGACGAACAGTGCGATTATTCCAGATATTATTATAATTTGGTGGCCGTCTGGCACAAACTATCAGGCTCATCGGGTTGTTAATCTCGTCATTATTAAGCCCTATCTGCCTACCTAGATTAGCTGGTATCCTCTTACCTAATGCCATCCAAACGTATTCTTCTTCTTTTAACTTATGACTTCCATCGTTTATATGTCGATAATTCCTCCAATGTCGAACAATAATAGCGAATACAAAACAATGTCATATAAACTTGAATCCACAAAACAAAACTTGTATTCCAATATATTTGTAAAACCTGTTGACAAAATAAACATTGACAACTATTGTCAGCAATTAGACATAAATTTTCTTTTTTATGCCGAGATTCCGATGGGCAAATTTACATCCAAGGAGTATTTTAATGTGTATTTGAATCTCATCCTCATTAATTATTGATAAAAATCCGTCTAGACGCTCGCCTCTAAATATACTATATAACGAAAAACAATCCATTTTAATTTCATCTCTATATCCACTCAATAAAGTACGTTTTATTGTTCAACCCCAATTTATGTTCCTCCTAAATGAAATTTACACGTTACGTATTCGGAATAAGGTGGGTTTTCCTCGTTCGTATTTATAAAATGATAGGATTTTCTTAGTGACAAAGTGCAGGAAGCTCGCAGGCACAGACGCGTCGAGCCCGCATTTAAAGATTTATACCACAGATTCTCGATAGTTACTCACTTAATCGTAGAACAGTGATTTATATTGGCCATATCTTTAGTTCTGCCACCTCATAAAACAATTTTATTGCCAGTTATGTCGATTATTAAAAAGAAGATATTTTGAAACTGCTAATCGTAATTTACGTGCGATTTTTTAAATTATTTTCATGTAAGTATACTCTTAACGGTTAACGTTGTGCTTGTCAATAAATGATAAGAACATTATAAAAGGCCAATATTTTTTACCACTAATACGACTGATTTAAAAAATCAATCACATTTCAGTCTCAAGCTTTCATCAGACTGAGGCCAATGTTTTTAAACCATCCTTTTATTTCCGAGTGTGACGTGAGTTCGAAACTTAAATGTAGTTCTTAATATCTACGACACAAGACTCACATGAAAGAGTCAAGATTTTTTTTTATTAAATACTCGCGTCCTTATCTAATCACTTTGTGCGAGAACTGATGGTAGGTCCCTACGCCCTCAATTTTTCCGTTTCCCAGAAATTCATTGGCGTGAAGTTTTCGACTCGTTGTTATCATATTTGTAAGAGGATCTTTGAGATTCATGAGTTATGCGGAATCTGCTATATTACGTGACGCAATGTCTTTACAGATAAACATTATTAAACCATTAAATCTATTTTGAAGAAATCTCATGGCCAGTCACTGTATGGCGTTCTGCCTACTTCCTCAAACCTCATGTATCATTTATGAATTTTTAAGTAAGCTTAAATCTCAAGAATAGTTAGGCATTCTTACCTCCCAGATTTTGCTTTTAGTAGATTATATCAGCCCGATTAGTAACCGTACACTACGCGTTTATCCCGCCAAAGAATGCATTTGTGTCGGATTCCAAGATCAGCTTGCGTACATCCGGCTACAAACAGACCGGCATAATTGTGTCAACTGCCAAGGGATAATCATCTTCCATCAGTCGACTCTATCTGGATGCCAGTCCCCTTATGAATTACTAGCTTTTGCTCGCGGCTTGGCCCGCGTGAAGAAGTTTTCCGGGATATTTTTTTTTTCCACTTACTTGATATGTATCGTTATATTATGACTAAATTACACAAAATCATTATAAATTGTATGTATTTATAAATTGTATTCTATGTATTATTCTGATGTATAACCAATATTACTGTAAAGTTTCATCCAAATCCATTCAGTAGTTTTTTCGTGAAAGAGTAACAAACATCCATACATCCATCCTCACAAACTTTCGCATTTATAATATTAGTAGAATAATATACGCCTTATGACCCCATTACAGCTGGATGCAGAGGTCCGTATAAAAACACTAATAGAATTCAAAAAAGTTGAAACAAAAGCCAGTGACGAACGTTCGTTTAAAATAACTGTGCCAGTATATCAACTAACTATGGCTTCACAAAGGTTGAAGTTAGAAGAATCCGAGAGCTCTTTAAACCTAATGAGAAAGCAGAAGCGGGTCAAAGTAACGTAAACGTGGAACTATAAGTAGGCGACGTCTGGCATAACTGTCCATATTTGCCAAGTTTTAGTTTTCTTTGATATTTTGAAAGTAACTTATCTTGGTTAAAGATTTGTTGACTTCTTTGGTCTTACTCATCATTACGTACTGTAAAGTAACATTTCCATGAAGGACTTTATAGTAGAAGTTACTTTACAGTATGTGACGCAGTTTGGTTAATTTCTGGAAGTTTGATTTTATAAATAATTTTTTTGCTGCTTTGCATGACAAGACGAGCTTGCTGTTCGTCTGACGGTAAGCGATACGACCGCCCATAAACATTATAACACCATCCAACACCTTGAATTACAAAGTATTGTTTGGTATTCCACTGCGCTCGCCATCCTGAGACATGAGATGTTAAGTCTTATTATGTCCAGCAGTTACATGTTGGTGTAATAGAAGCTGACTGTTAGGCAATACCGCAACTATTGTTAGGCAAAATACGTGTATAGATTTCATACGAGAACCATAAACATGAAACAAAGCACCGAATCGTTCGAGTATTTATTTTTTGTACAACCAATGATGTTTTACGTAGATACTTTTTATTAACTGACTTCCTAAAAGGTAGGAAGTTCTCGAATCGTGTTTATATTTTTAATATTAATTTAAAAAGTGAAACAGTCACGCCTTTATTCTCAAAGCGGTAGGCAGAGGTGTAACTAGTGCACATACTTTTCGCCGTGCGTATTCCTTCTGTGGCATGTGGTAGCGGGCAAGCCTATCGCCAAATCAGGCACAAATTCCAATCTCCGGGCTGATACTGAATAGAAAAATCCAATATCCCTTCTCCCGATCTGGCGATAGGACCCAAGACAGTCAAAATTATTATAAAAATATTGGTGATAACCTTTACTATACTTATTTTTATTCAAATAACAGTTATTACTACTGGTCAATCTTTTCAGTTAATCCCAAGGTCCAAGCCAAGCTCATTAAAAAAAAAATCTAAAGAGGTCAACTTAGAATGGTACAATAATCAGGAGCTAAAGAACACTGAATCTGCCACACCTTTGCCGGCGGAGTGAAACATGACTTCTTTTTATTTATTATTCTTTACCCGCGCTCACTAATTAGTTCCATTCAACCGCGCATTCTAGATGTGGGTTTGTTAAAAAAGTCTTTTTATTTCCAACATTCTAAATTATATGGAAAACATTCAGTTTGTATTTATTATTTGTATAATATAAATGTAAATAAAGATAACGAAGCTAGATATGTTCCTATTACTTAATGTAAATACGATAGTTTAAGACGTGCGCAAACGCAGAAGTAAGGCAAACATATGAATTATTGCGATATGTCTCATGTGCTTTAGAGTCCCACTTAATGAGTACCAATGTCCATTTTTACCATCAAGCAACATTGTGCATGCACTGTTATGTTCCTGTTTGAAAAGAATTGTAGCTAGACTATCGCCACTTTTTAAAGAATACTTACACACAATAAAAATATCATATAACCACAAAACTAATAAAGTATGAAACGGGAACATGTTTATTTGCAAAAAATGATCTTACCTCGAAACACAGGTAAGAACCTATTTATCCTCAGTAAATAAAAGGTCTCAGGGGAAATATATTACGGTTAGAAAAATAACATAATTTTTACAGTCTGCCTCCTGGTTGATCTCGTTAAACATCAATCCTCTCGAGAAATGATGTTGATTTGCACACCATCAATCAGTGGGCTGGTCCCAGGGGTATTTCTTCAGGCGTACGTAGGGGGAAAGGGGGGGCGCTTGAGGGTATCTGTTGAATGTGTATGCCTACGTACTGTTTGTTTTATAATATAGCGACCCGCCCCGGCTTCGCACGGGTGCAATATTTATCCACTATTGAATGGATGTTATTATACATATAAACCTTCCTCTTGAATCACTCTATCTATTAAAAAAAAACGCATCAAAATCCGTTGCGTAGTTTTAAAGATTTAAGCACACATAGGAACAGAGAAAGCGACTTTGTTTTATACTATGTAGTGATAAATAAGAACAGTTACAGAACACAAATCAATAGCGCATGCGTACACAACAATATAAATACATTGAAGTATATTCTGTAGACACGAACGTCCATATAAACTATTTGTTCGAAATCTGAACATTGCAACCAAAACGTCCCTGTTATAACCTATTTACTCACTTGAACAACAAATATTTTTACTTATTTACGCTAGTATTTTTATTCAAGTTCTTATATCATGAGTGCCACTCCATACACAACCACAAGCTGTAAATATTGACCATACTAAAGTCAGTTTGAATGGATTGCAGTTCAATTCAGTTGAACACAGTGAATGTTCGGAACGCCAAATCTAGTACGTAGTACATATATATCGATGTATAAATAAGTGTTTTTGTCCTTACTATAACTACGTATAGCATTCGTTAGAAGAAACGTTTGCAAGGATAGAAGAACGTTTTTGATAATTAATATATCTAAAGAACTTATCGATAATTAGCTTGATATTGTGTTTATGGATGGCGATGATTACTTGCAATCAGAAGACTTAATTTATCCGATTACAACAGGCCGCCATAATTGTGTTGACTGCCGAGGGGTAATCATCGCTCGTCCCTATGGACCCTACTCCGCTTACCATCAGGTGCAGAGGCTCAGGTATAAAAAAAAATTTGCTCGTTTTCTCTAGTAAAAATCACGAGGTACTTCCGTGTTTGGGCTGTGTTTAAACATCTTTATAGGTACTAGCTCATCCTAGGTACAAAGTTACTTTCCATACAGGGTCATTTGGACATTACATTAAAAGACATATTTGTTTTTACCTCTGCTAACATTATGCCAAAAAAAATTTTACCAAAAAAACCCAGTTCTAATTATCTTTTTTTATGATTTTGTAGTTTAGCGCGAATATGATGTTTCTTCCAGCAAAGTGTATTTCTGACAGAAAGTGTGGTGTTGTCACTGTGACGAATTATCTTAAAGTAGTAGTAGTGGTATAAGGGCACATAAAATTAAAATTAGTTTTTATTAATATTTATTTTGTCCGAACATTACACATTTTTATGTATCGAATAACTTATTTATAGTTTTATTTTCAAGGGCTTTATTTAATAACGCTATATCAAAATGATCCTATATAATAACACGTAAGAAACAACCAGACCACCATTATCAAGGCCTATATTCAAAATAACCAAAGTCATAACTATCATCATCTCACTCTTAAACCAACATTAAGACAGTTTACGTTAATTTATCTAAACCCAAGCATTACCGTAGACCGTAATGTTGAGCACACTTAGTTCTGACCTTGGGGGTCACTCGACACAATCGGGGCCGGCCGCAGAGGCAATTAATCACTTTCAACCGCAATGTAAGTCTTTGTATGGGACAATGCGAAAGCGTAAAATATAACCTGTCACACGCCTACTGGTCCGTTTCCTTCGCTTTCATGTTGAATCACATAACGTTTAGTGTTACTTTGATGTTATTTTTGTTAAAGCTTTTTATTGACGGAAGGTAAAACTAAATCGTCAAAGTGTACGAGGTCTTGCGGAATGGAATTTTGTTTTGATTTTATAACGATTTGAATCTACGTTGATGGTGAAAATTAATTAAATTATAAACTTTTTTATTTTAGTTTTCTTTCACATACACCTCAATTTTCTTAAAATTTTTATTCGTCTAAGTGTTAAATTACTAGTGCTGTTAGATTTTATAGTGTCTAAGATGCAATCACTCCACTGGTCATCTATATCTTCTATACTTATAATAAATCTGTAGAGAGGTCAATTCTGTACATGAAATATATTTCCAAAATAACTATCGGGGGGTGATTAGGGATCGATACTGATGCCAAAAATACAATTAGTTAAATTTTTGTCTGTCTGTATAACCGTTATAGAAACAAAAACTATTCAACGAATTTTAACGAAACTTGGTACAATTATTTTTCATACTCCTGAGCTGGTTATAGTATACTTTTCATCACGCTACAATGAATAGGAGCAGAGCAGTGAAGGGAAATGTTGGGAAAACGGGAGAAGTTCCTCCATTTTTAAGCTTCCGTCGCGTGTGCAACCTTAATGGTTAAAGCTACACAGAAATCATGTATCACGGAAATGACCGGACAATCGGACCACCTGCATACTACCATACATTAAAAAAACATCCCGAAAAATTGAGCACCTCCTCCATTTTTGAAGTCCGAAATCCACGCGGGCGAAGCTGCGGGCGGAAGCTAGTCACTTATAAAATGCTATTACAGATTAAGCTGTCATATGTTTGCAAAAACAATACTACAAGTAAACACGGTTGACAACATTGCAAGTGAAACCTGGAAATTTAAGCGCCGAAAAGTCTTTTTCCCTTTCATACTGCACGTGTAAAAACGTAGTTCGGTGGTTCCCGACACGTTTCCATTGTTGGCAAATGGGACGAGGGTGGGAGCGGCAAGGGAGGGGGGTGACCCAAAAACCACCTGCGCTACGACAAAGTGTGCTGTTTTCTTGAATTGTATGACATTTCAGCGTGTGATTATTCGTCTATTAATTTTGGGAGCGTGGAAGCTTATACGAACTACCAAAAAATATTGTGGTTCTTACGTGACGTCTGCGATATAGCTGAACTTAGTTCATGTATTTTTTTGTCATCGTTCTTCTCTCTAACAAGTTCTATTGTCAATGTATCATCAGAAAATTAAAAGAAATGTTCTCTGTATTGTTTTCTGGCTGATCAAAATGAGCATTTGGAATTTATAAGTTCAATTCAGAGTTTTGTCCAAATGTAATGTGGGCCAACTTATCATTATTTCTACAAATCGCTAGAATTTTGCCGGCCTTCTACTGGACGTACGCGATCAATATTGGCGTAACACGACTCGGTCTAGTTTACTAAAATCTATGAACACGTGTAAAATATTTGAACAAAAGAAAACAATTCTCAGAAGGGCGTTTAGCAATGAATGCGGGAGAGGGCCATAAAATAAAGACGGCTGGATAAGAGCCGCACATCCTCGCTAGGGTTGCCAGTACCGTGATAATAACTTGTAATTTATACGTATATTGCGGCAGCCATTTTTGTTTTGTCGATAAAAGTATTTTTTCGTGAACTGTAAAAGTAAAACTAAAAGATCGAACAGTTACTATAGCTCACAAGTCAAATAAAACACGTAAGAGTTACCACTACACCAAAGTCAAAATGTTGGCAAAATAATACATTTCAGTGTAACTGTCAATGAATAAATTGGCTATAAGACGAAGAGACTTATGCTAAAGATACTCTTCTAAAAATTAAGTTATAGTCAAACGTGGCGCTTAACACTTGAAATTACAGTCTATGTTTATTTATACCTATCTTTATAATATTTATAAGACTTATAAAATAAAAAAAAGAATACTAATAAAAATGGCGGTTTTGTCACTCCTGACAATCACTTATAGCCAACCGTCAGGCGGATATAAGAAAAAAAAACGAAAAATATGGGGCAGCATAAGGTGTACGAAATATATATTGAACTATATTATGTAGATACATACAAACATAATATATATTATGTAAACAGTCCAGCGTTGCCTCGCTTCTAAGCTGGGAGGAATCTCGAGTCTATCTACGTAGGTATCACAACATCGTATATTTCTGCGGCTGAGCAGCAGTGTTCACTGTTAAAATACATAATACATGTGCTAGTGTAGGTTACTACAAAGGTTTATAGGATAAGTTTAAGGTTTGACTATACAACTTGCTATTCGAGATTACATTGTAATCGCTTGGTTTCTTATTCAGCTGTATTAAAATAACGTTTACAAAATAACATCATCCACGCGCATATATAAAATGTTATCGGCCCCTACAATATGTTATAAGCGACAAAGGTTTTCAAGTTCCAGAATGGGTTTTAGCGTACATGTTATTCGATAGGCATTTCTTCAATTCTTTTTTTTATTGCTTTGAGTGATGAGACAAGCTTGCCGTTCGCCTGATGGTAAGCGATACGACTGCCCATAAACAGAAACACCATCCGAAACCTAAAAGTGATGTTTGATATTCCTCTGCGTTCGTCATCCTAACACATGAGATGTTAGGTCTTATTATGTCCAGTAGTTACACTGGCTACAATATTTTTCTTACAATAATGGTTTTTAGTGCTCTGAATATCTTATTTTCTATATTGCTATCGATCAACAAATATAAATATGCAGCGTACTCCGAAATACTGTTTTAAACCAGCCGACAAAAATTGTAATATTGTTGTGAGACAACCCTAATCCGATCATTTTTCCCGTTCCGCGTTAGCTGCGATGTATGGCCGCGATAAAGTTGTTCAGTTTGAGTGACATAGCTTTGTGTTAGCTCATTTATATGAAGATTACGAAAATGTAAAGTTTTCATCAATCTATAATATACATGGGCGCCGGGAGGGGGGTGCAAATAGGTGCAAGTTCACCCTCTAGAAATAAAACATAAAAAATATAAGTCCCTGAATAAATCTGCAATGGGAAATATCGATCATAGAGGTTTTTTTTAACGCATTTACAATAATTAAAAATACCAGCGCTATTTGAATTTGAAAAACATAACATTGTTAAAGATATTATGTAGTAAGTATAGTACGTAGGTGTAGATGCACCGCCCTAAAACTAATCTTGGCGGCACCCATGCCATTATATAAAGCTGAAGATTTTGTTTGCATCCACTAATCTCAGGAACTACTAAACCGATGTTTATTTTTTTCACTAATAGGAAGCTACATTACTCATGAGTAGGAATAGGAATGAATAGGCCTTTATCCCGGTAAAACTTCTTCACTCCGGCGGAACCACGGGCAAAAGCTCATTACTAAAATAAAAACAATCTTTATTTGTTGATACATTTATAAGAATTGAACCAGAATATTAAAATAATGTTACTTATATACATAAATAAAATAGTGCTATGTAGAAAGCCGCTGTGGCGTAGGCCTCTACTAAAACTTTCCAAACATCTCTTTGTTTTACTTATCCAAAGAAATCCACATCTAAGCCTGAAAATGTCTCTCCATCTCTTTCTAGCTCTGCCTTTTCTCTTTTTTCTGTCTCTTGTTACCCATTATGTTAACGTTTTGTCCAGCTGAACATCCATATAAAAAATTAAAGAGGTTTATATATCTTTCATAAATCAAAAATTAAACTTGATAAACGACGACTGACAAAAGAATGTCCTTGGCATTAAGTTTGCCTGTATACCATGTGTGTAGTGTTTTAGGAAATAAATAGGATTTAGAAAAGACCGACTGGCTTTTTTTTGTTATAATTTTCATATCTATATTATCTAAATAATGTTAAGTAACGCGAAGAAAAAATTTGACGGTCGTTTAATTTTATCGAGCTGCGTGACTCATTGAAGTTGGCAAATGTTAGAGAGAATTTTAATGTTAGCTATCGGGCTATATTCTCTACATATCCGGTTCTAACAGGCCGGCATAATTGTTTCGACTATCGAAGGCTAACCATCTCCCGTCAGTCAGCACAGCGATGGGGTCACATAGCCGTGCACGCATTCAAAAGAATCCGGTAGAAAATGTACTGGGGGTAGCTTAGGAGAATTAACTTACACATACGCAGTTTAAACCATAAGGGTTATTATTCCTTGAATTTATAACTACTCCCCGCTGTCGTCACAAACGACAAAAACATTACGCGAACTTGCGTAAAAAGTTACGACTTATAAAAACTTGACCCACATAACTTTTTATAAGAAAATAGCATTTTGTATCGTCGAAGATTGAGTCGGTCGGTGTCTGGCAAATCGATGGATCTCGCAACCCAATTTGCCGCAAGGGGCTTTCGTTTGCGGTCCGCAGACCTCTCGCCTCTTCGGAGTTTCCAGTCGTTGTTAAAATAAGCCTTATTTTATTTTGTTATGAGATTTAAAAAGTGTAGTGATACATTGATGCGTGAATGTAGTAGTGTACTAAAAGTCTTAAGCAAATGCGGCAATTGAGTATTTTGATTCGATAAAAACGTACGTTATGCTGGTTTGCAGTGTATTCTCTAGGTATATAACTTTAAACCACTTATCATATCGCGGAAGAAAACAAGCAAGAGGAATGGTAGGGCTACAGCATGCGCTCTGCCTTTCATATTGGAGATAACCATTATGAAACGACATACTATGAATCACATACTGTGATTCGGTATGAGATTATAGTGATAAAATTAACTTTAGTTTGACGATAATAAATTTAATGAAATTAAACAAAAAAATTGTAAACTGTTTATAATTTTAGTTATTAATGTCATCCATAAAAATCCAAAATACAACTTACAAAAAAAAAAAATTCATTTTAAAATTCTTCCCAGCGTTTGAGTAAGCAGCCATGGATTTGATTAGTAGCGACTCCGCGCACTGTAATAGTTTATCGCGCAAGGCTTTTTAGCCTCAACTCGTCGAGGCTTAAGCCACTCGTAAGAACACTTTAATGAGATGTAGTATGAAAGTAAGAAGTCTTGGCTTGTTTATTTCGCCTCGAGCTAGCGGCAGTTGTGCCCTACATTCCGTTATGAATGAAGATATAGTTTTAAAGAGGTTGTCATATTATGAAAATAATGTGATTTGACATTTATTTTATTTCCACATTTTGTGCGCTAGAACCACACTGAGTTTTGTGTGTAACATGCTGCTTAAGCAATCAGAAATGAGGTGAAGAAAAACATAGGCTAATGGATTAGCAAGCTAAAGTAGCAGTGAGCAGGGCCCATACTTCGCAGAAATGATGGTAGATGGAGCAACAAGTTCTCGAATGGAGACCACGTTCCCGCAAGCGCAGTGTTGGATAGACACCTCGATTAAGGTCGCAAAAACATACTATGTACGCAAGTCTTAGACACATCCATCTGGAAATCTTAGGGGACGCTATTCAGAGTAGACTTCATGTTGATGCGGCATGACAAAGTCTGTCACACGAGGTGAATAGACAGATGAGGGTCGCAAAAACATTTGGACGCAGGCCGCTTTAGACAGATCCATCTGGAAATCTTTATGGGAGACAAATTTAAGTAGACTTCATGATGATGAGACTTAACCCAGTCGGTGGCAATATTGTACAGAAAACTGGTGGAATCACGCAACTTATTTACACGTTTTATCATACGATTAGACGCCGTGCAGACGCTATCTCCTTGATAGACTACACACAAAAGCGCAGTAACTAGGTTGCAGTTTCTGTTTTCATACGATCACTATGAAATCAAATGATTTCAAATAAGTTGCTAAAACATCGTTATTAACACAAAAAATATAAATTTAGTAATAGAACTACACAAAATTCTATCAAAAATACCTGCTTTATACGCAGAATATTATTTCTCTTAATTATTATTTAGAAAAATAATCCCTAAAACGATTACAAATAACATCCAGCACTATCTATCTTATTTAATTAAAAAAGTATTTACTTATAGCCTGAAAACGAAAATAAAAAACCCCGTCATATTGTTTTAAAATATAAAACTATTTCTTGCACTAACAATATTAATTTTAAACGAAAAATCAAAAGTGGCGTCCGCAAACCAGGTTATATTTACCGCGATAAAACTATTTCCATATTTGCAAAGAACCGAAGAACGAGCCCCGGCATCTGTCACGACGAGAAATAGCTAATTCCGAAACGGATTAAGTAGTTGGTCTACTATTGACAGCAGAATAGCGGCCATAAATAAACGTTCTTCAATGAAGACCGCTATTTTCCATTGATGCCAGGCAAATATTTTGCCTAGCCGCTGTTATTTTGAACGAAACTGATACGAATGAAATCACAGTATAAATTATGACTTGATTAAGGTCACAGGAATACGCTAGATGCAGGCCGCTTACGACAGGTCCATCTGGAAATCTTTAGGGGAGGCCTATGTTCAGTAGGAGACTTTATGTAGCTACATAAAGTCTCCTGATCATAATCATCATCAGCTGATCTCCATCAGCTGATGATGATTATGAAGGCTATACATGATCAAACCGCGGCATGCTTTGCAAATAACCTGCCATCTATTGTACTACAAGCTTTAAAAGAAACACGCGCGAACCCTTGAGCGAACCATGCCATCCCGACGGGTAACTCGCGTTTAGTCGATTCTCCTTTTTAATTTATTCATTTACTCTCTGCTTGTTTTAAATGACTTCACTTCAAGAATCTCACTAAAACTAAAGAATATTTTAACAAGATTGGTTGAGTTTGTTTTTTACAATTGAATGACACGAGCATACCGCTTGCATGATGGTAAGTGATACGTTAGCCCATAAATTATAATAGCAATAACATACAGAACATTGAATTAGTAAGTACTGCGTGAAACTCCATTGCACTCTTCACCTTGAACCGTTAGTTATTAAATTCATAATGCCCAGTAATTACGCTGACTACAATGTACTTCTAACCGGAAAACAACAGTGCGTGCACACTGCTGCTTGTCAACATAAATAGACATTACGGTGTTATCTACCAAGACGGCCCCGCGCATCCGAGAGACCTCTAGTAGTATTCGCTTCAATCCCACTTTGAACTTTATAACACCGCATTCGAAATTAAAAAGGAAAAAATAAACTAAATTAGCGCTTCATTATTCAGTTTCAAGCATTTTAAAGTTTTTTCTGCTTCCCTTGAGCAGAATTAGCTAGAAACTTTAAGACTGACTTTAACAAACGGCTCTCGCCAGATGTGAGAGTAATAAATACTTGTTTTAGAAACTGTATTATGCAATTTATAAGCAGAATTACTTGAGTAAGCAAAATCCTATTTATATTAGTCAGTTTTCGAGTAGATGCTTTTATCTGCTGGCGATAGGACGTATTTTATATTCGCCTGGATAGCGACCACCGTACACAAGGTGTTAAAACCCGCCATAGTGGCCCACGTAAGTGTGTCGCGTTCCAGGATCAGCCTGTGTATATTCGGTTCCAAAAGGCCGTCATAATTGTGTCGACTACAGAGGGATACTCATCTCTCGCCAGTCGACACTCCATTGGACCCCTCTCCACTAACCATCAGGTGCAGAAGGGTGAATTTACCATGATCGTATAAAAAAATAATTTTTAAAGAGTCTTGCAGTTAGTGTAATCACTAGCCCCCTTATTCATAAACGTTTTTTATCTAAGGACGGAGTAAAGCTGTGATAACAAGTCTGTTTTTCAGTGCCCAACGGCACTAAGAAACAGACATAGGGCCTTTGTGATTGGCTAATATTGTTGTATCTCAATATTAGCCAATCACAACGGCCCTATGTCTACGCACTGCGAGGGCTGTCATGCCGTCAGCACTGAGAAACAGACTTGTTATCACAGCTTTACTCCGTCCTTAGATAAAAAACGTCTATGAATAAGGGGGTAGGTCTATGAGGCAACATTGAACAGCCATGTGTGGTAGTTTAGAGGCGCAATGCAGCACCATACCGTAACTATTACATACTACGATGTATCGCAAGAAACGAAGGGGTTCTTAATTCTTATGCCTTTTTTTATGTCTTTACACCGAGTACTCTAAGATTTTTGGTCCGATTTCCATGATCCCTTTTTTTATTTATTAAAGTAAGTTCGCGAAATGGTCTCACTTCAACATGTTTTTGTTTTGGGTTCATTTCTATTACATTAAGTGAGTTTTTTTTTAATTCATGATCACAATTGTAGATGTTTCTGGTAAGTTTTCGCCTTTGTTTTCGTGATAATAAGGTGTTACATATAAAATACCTTCTTACAGTAAAATAGCTAAGTTAACGTCTATTCTATCTTACACTTAAAAATAATGAGCCAAAGATACCATTTCATCACATAGAGTAGTTGAGTACTATTTTTTTAAATATTATTTAATTATCAAAACAGTATTTTATCCAAAATTTATCGGGAAAAGAATTTTCAAAATCCACGCAATAATAAATAAGTTATAAAGCTTTGAAATTTGGTGGAAAGGGATGCTATCAAATTATAGTAATATTGAAACGTACGTCACCCTGTGCCACCGGCAAAAACGCTGCATGAGTGAGAAAAGGACAGCGATAACCCCACCACGCCCCCTTTTGCTCACAACAATATTTCAAATATGAATAACTGCTTTATTTATCAACCAATTTTGATGCTGATTTCACAGAAGAATTTATTTTTAATATTATTTTGTTACATATAAAATAATAAACTAAATTAAACATAGGAAACTATCCAATTCAATCTTTTAAGACAAAGCGTAGTACGTTCCGAAATCGAGTCGATAACTGGCTTCAGAGCTCCAGACGTTCCACCGAAATGGCACGAATACCTTCGAACAATGATGTAATTTCCTCCTGAACTCCACATTACAGTTTATGTTTGAGGATATAAGGTCGAAGTTACGATGGCAGCGCGCCGACCCCCAATTGAAACGATTCGACGACACTCGAAACTTTCCGAATTAGGTCGATGTGAAATTTAAAAAATATCCGAGCATGCTTCAATGGATATTCGAATCTATTTTCCTTAAGGATGAATATTATTGATTAATGTATTATGATTCAAAAAAAACATAAAACCATTCTTCAATAAAATTATAAGCGAAGGTCAAAGTTGTATATGTTTGTCGTTTTTTATTTAAGTAATACATACATACATACATAACATCACGCATTTTATCCCCGAAGGGGTATGCAGAGGTGCAACTAGGGCACCCACTTTTCGCCAAGTATGTTCCGTCCCATGTATGATAGGGGGCGAGCCTAACGCCATGTCGGGCACAAATTCCAAACTCCGGGCTGATACTGAGCAGAAAAACCCAAATATCACTTTGCCCGACCCGGGATTCGAACCCAGGACCTCAGAGTGCTATTGTACCGGACATGCAATACAACTACGCCACCGAGGCAGTTATTTAAGTAATGGATTAACATAACTAACCTCTAGTTGACTGTCTTTCGATCAACATGTTTCTTGATAGACCGACATGATTTTTTGCCGGAACAATATGATTTTTACCTTAAAATAACTTATTGATCATAACTTGATATGCTTTACGTCCGAATAAAATACATCCTGTGCGTAATTTAGTAAATCTGAAAATAACTTTCATCAAGTCGAAAGCACGAGCAAGTTAATTATATTTGGCCAAACATTTTCCATTCCAATTGCAAACATTCCACAAACTTGAAGCAACAACTATACAAATTAATTAAACTACAAAAAAGGAGTGAATGGCTCAAGTTTTGCTCGAATACTTGGCTTTTAATGAGGAGAGGAATAAGACAGCGTCGGTTTGAATAATTGTTTCAGGAAGCAACATCTCTTCTTTGTTAGTGGATACAATGAACGAAATTGAGATAATTGAGAGGAGTTTCATTATTGCGGAATGATGAGATGAGTACATTGCTCGCCTGATGGTAGGCTTCTGTCCAAAAACTGTTACTATGATCTAGAATAAAGTACCGTATATAGCAATGCTGTGTTACATGCATGGCAAAGTGATCTAATAGAATGTCGACTGACGAGAAATGATTACCCCTGGGTAGTCGACACAATTAAAAATAAAATAAAAAAAATAAAATACTTTATTTATCACGTAGGCGAACAAAGTTGCACTTATGATACGTCAAAACAAAGAATAAGAATAATTATTATTTCTATACAACTATTAAAATTACTTATATAACTATGGAGATTTTAAATTAGGGATAAAGTTTATACAACAGACAAGGTACAAACCGAAGTAACCAGCTCGGACTGGCAAGTAGGGGGAAATTATGCCGGCCTGTTGGAATCAGATATACACAGGCCGATCCCGGAACGCGACGTACTTACGTGGGCCACTATGGCGGATTTTAACACCGTCTGTACAGTGATTTAAAATATATCCTACCACCATATTATAAAAGTAGTTTTAAGAAGAATAAATTGCGTTACATTGATGTTTGTTAATGTCAGTAAAAAAAAATCTGCGCTCCGCTCTGCCATAAATGCGCCAGACCATACGTTACGCGCTTGTTATGCACTTGCAAAACTACCTATGGCATAAAGAATAAGGCTCTTAATTCTTAAATACTTATATACGCACAATACAGTAACTCTATCCAAAATTTATTTCAGTAGAAACTTTCCCCATAACCTCTTAAACGTTAAATAGTTTGCTAGAATCCGCAATTACCCAAAAGTTCCCTTCGAAGGTGAAACTGGAATTAATGATACATATCTAAGATGTCCCAAAGGACTCATGACTTAAGTGTGAGTCGTGCAACTAACAATTTCAGCAGAACTTTAATACTTCAAAAATGGTGGGGGACCAGGTTGGATATTTAAATAATTTTGGCTCCAGAAAATTAAGGATAACCTTCTTCTAAAGGCATAGGAAAGTTATGGAAGGAGATTCTTTAAGAAATTCGAAATATCATTTACCAAAAAAAAAATGACGAACTGACGCTTTTGGCTAAATTTCTCTGGGGCCCATATTTTATAAATATATAAATTCTTTATAGGTTATAGCTCGTAACCAACATCTGGCACCCCTGCTAAAAAGGCGTCTTTATTCATTCTAAAATATTTATGACATATTTCCTATATTTTTATAGATTAATTATTTTTGTAATTGCTCTAATAATCCCAATATACTATTCAAATTTTAGAATTAATAAGGATAAAAGACCTCTAGAAAAAGCGAAATATGGTTAAGATTTTCTTCCTGAAAAGGGTACATATCAGAGCGTGGCCCAAAGTGGCGTACATCGTTACTGCGTGTTCCTATAAAAGACATCCAAACATCTTAGCATTATACGGGTTTATTTTGACATTGCGTTACTAAGTGAAACTCTACTTATCTTTTTAAAAATAACAGTTTCAAACAAGTACCTGTAACCGTAGATTTAAAATAAAAAATTAAGTTTCGAACAAAATAAATAAGTAATTTTAATTTTACACGCCCTAATGCCACTCCTCTAAAATAATTCGTCGCAGTGTCAACATCACACTTTGTCAGAAATACATTCTGGCTGAACGAGACGCCCTATTGCACTAAACTACAAAATAACAAAAAAATATGAAATGTAGAACTGGATTTTTTGTTGTAAACATTTTTTATTCATAGATAATTTTTGGCACAATATTAGCAGAGGTAATGACCGGTTCCATTTATTAACGCAATGTCAAAACAACTGTTTATATTATCCTGCAACCTTCAATACCCCATTCGGATTCCCGAATGCGTACTAGCTTTAAATCTAGATATACCATCCGTTTCATACCAACGCATTAAAAAGTCTTCCATCATAGAATAATAGACTTATAGAGCATGTCATAGCCATAAACATTAGTGTTAGATTCCCTTGGCAGCGGGCGAGCTGACTGTCTTAATAATTTGTTTAACAGGAAACATCGTGACAAGATCGTCGGCTGCAATTTATTGGTTTAATACAGAATGATGAAACGGACCTGGTGGTAAACTGACTTCCCATAAACGTAACTCAGTAAGCTACTGAATTGATGTAATGTGCTCGAACGACATTAGATAATGCCAAGTACTTACACTTGATGCGATTATCTTCAACTAGAAAACAACGCTTGCTTGATGGCAGAATATACAAAGCGGATGCTGTGTCGCGACGGTCAAATAGTTAATCAGCTAATTAAAGTCAGGACCAAAGAAGTTTTTAAATCAAAGTTTTTAAATTTTTATGGTCACTATAAAATACCGACTTTTATAATTTTGAGATGTATAATATTGTTTGGCGTTAAATGGTATAGACAGGTAATCACAACCAAGTTAGGATCGAGGTTCAAAACTTGGGGTCTACCACGCTGGCCTAGTGAGGATTGGTAGACTTCACACACCCTCGAAAATTTCTATAGAGAATTTCTCAGGTATGCAGGTTTCCTCACGATGGTTTCCTTCACCGTTAAAGCAAGCGATAATTCACAAAGAATACAAACATATTTTTTTTTAGAAAAGTCAGAGGTGTGTGACCTTGGGATTTGAACCTGCGGACATTCGTCTCGGCAGTCCGTTCCACAACCAACTAGGCTATCGCTGCTTTTCCACGGCATGTTGTGTTGTATTACCGTGATAAAATACACATCACAACTAGACCAAAGTAAATATAAATCCCTCATAACTGAATTTCGGCTACGGTTGCCAATATCAACGGAGATCAGCCAGGTCCGCAAGAGATATTATAGTGCACAAGTGAGTGCGCAATACGCAGGTGCACTCTCATAGTCCGGTGAGACGGCAATCCGACATGACCGAAGAGAGAATAAGCGCAGGACCAACGACTTTTCGTACTTTCCACGGCACAGGATATCACAATGCTAACGTCTTCATATCAAACTGCGACTAAGTAATTTTTAAAATGGAAAACAAATAGTCACAATTATTTTTGGCCCAAGTTGTGTGCCCAGTGGTGGTAGACATAAGGCGTTTTTTTCTGATAAAAAATACCTTAGTGCGGCAGTCGTATTCGTACCGCATACACATAACAAATACGCCACCATTGATAGTTAGAATATTCAAGACATATCCCTTCAAATATAAATCCAATAAAATATTCAAAATCAAATCTACGTATGTAATCTGAAAGAGCAAGAAAGCTATTCAATACCCCCCCTCCTCCCCCCTCCGTCACTCTTATCGTAAATGAACATGGATAAAAATTTGGATCCTTCATAAGAACTTAGATTCACACGCATTTATCTTTAAATATCCGCTATAACAATTCAATATACGCGATTCCGAGGACCCTAATCTTAAAAACATAATGAGTACTAGCATTTCGTCGCGGTTCACCTGACAGAGACTCGAGATGATACTGTATATTACCGAAGTAAAAAGACAACTAGACTAATAATCAAAGACTTGATATCTCAATAATATGTGTGGCAAATAATCCAATTCCATTAAACGGTACACGCTCCTCCAAAATATCTAAATATCTCTCCAACCTTTCACATTTATAACTTAATTTAAACCTAATCTTAAAGAGTGAAAGTTTCCGTTTGGGAAGTCGACAAAACATAAAAGTACGAATAATATGCATAAGTGCAGTCTGTAAAACGTTTTAATAATAATTCGATTAAACATAAATTATAAAAGCCGTCCGAAATCGATTTATGTGGACCCTTTGCCACTGTAAGCTGGATTCCTTATTTGTACAACTTGCAGTTAGTAAAATAGCTTGCACAGCTTAAATCACTTTCCAGCTTATCATTTCGCACCGAAAATCAAGTATTACAGTAATTACAAAATTTACCTTTTATTGGTGACTGCCCATGCGAGTCAATTCTTGAAAAAGTAAGATTTCACCGACGTGACAGGCTTTTCTCAGAATAAATAATAATATCAGCCCAGTATTATATACTGTCCCACTGTTGGGCACGGGCCTCCTCTACTACTGAGAGGGATTAGGCCTTAGTCCACCACGCTGGCCTAAAATTCCTATAGAGAATTTCTCAGGTATGCAGGTTTCCTCACGATGTTTTCCTTAACCATTAAATCCACAAAGAATACACACATAATTTTTAGAAAAGTCAGAGGTGTGTGCCCTTGGGATTTGAACCTGCGGACATTCGTCTTGGCAGTCCGTTCCACAACCAACTAGACTATCGCTGCCGATTAAAACATATTTAGCGTTAATCATATTCAGTGCGAGGTTGTGCAAACCAGCCTTAATTACATTAGACGTCCTGTGCTAGTGATAGGATATTTGTTTGCGCCTGGATAGCGAACAGTGTACACAAGGCGTTAAACACGCCCTAGTGGCCCATGTAATTAATGTGTTCCGGGATCAAAGTGGAGATAGCCTAATTGAGATTAGAACGGACTGCCGAGGCTGTCCACAGGTTTGAAAACTTAAAACACCTCTGACTTTTTTTTTATATGTGTATTTTTTGTGAATCATCGCTTACTTTAACGGTAAAGGAATCATGAGGAAACGCATTCCTGAGAACTCTATAGGAATATTGAGGGTGTGTGAACTCAGCAAACCCATACTAGGCCGGCGTAGTGAATAGTGGATTAACATATAGGCGTTTTTGTCCCAGTAATTTGCTTCTATGGGAAATAATAGTTTTTTTTAATCTGATTCCTTAAATATATATTATGACTGGAGTGGTACAGGTTACGCTATAAATCGCCATAGTGAAATAAAACAATTTTTCGGATATTATCGCATTTTTTTATATATTATAATTTTCTGCCGGACATGCAAGACTCTGTCAGCTCATTCTGCATCTATTGGACCGTGAACAGCCAACAAAATTTTGTAATTGCAAAATGTATGTAGATATTGTCACTTTGGCTTTTCAGACGACTAACACCTTAGTCCTCCCATGACCACAAAGGCTACAGTCTTCGAAACCTCCGAAAAATAGTTTTATTTGAATGTTTTATATCACCCAACTTTTTAAGCCAAACCGGCCTATTTATTTCCCAAATCTATGCGATCCATCATTCAAAAATTATTTCGCAACAAACGCCAGCTCAAAAGGTAATCAGAAACCGTTAAATTCAAATCCGACGGATAAAATGGAAATACGCGTATAATGAGGATACACAAAGATAAAGGTATCTTTTGATAGTGGCCAGCATGACAGCACCGAAATGGGCAGCTTTTGTTCCCATTATGAGTGAAACAATACTCGCCTCTCGTCATTTTGTTACCGTGCAAGCGTGGGACATTCCGATTTTATACGTTGGAATTGGACGTTCAGCATTTCATACGCGCTTTGTGAAAAGTATTAATCTTTACTCTAGCACTCATTGTGTCCGTTCTAATAAAACTTGATTGAAAATTGCTTTTCGGTTGTAAGTAGAATTGCCGAATTTGTGTCATCTCTTTATACGACTGAGCAGTTTGCGAAGTTATTGGTAAACGTTGCGACTACCTATAATCTATACTTATAATAAATCTGTAGAGAGGTCAATTCTGTACATGAAATATATTTCCAAAATAACTATCAGGGGGTGATTAGGGATCGATACTGATTCCAAAAATGCAATTAGTAAAATTTTTGTCTGTCTGTCTGTCTGTCTGTCTGTCTGTATAACCGTTATAGAAACAAAAACTACTCGACGGATTTTAACGAAACTTGGTACAATTATTTGTCATACTCCTGTGCTGGTTATAGTATACTTTTCATCACGCTACAATTAATAGGAGCAGAGCAGTGAAGGGAAATGTTGGGAAAACGGGAGAAGTTACTCCATTTTTTAAGCTTCCATCGCGTGTGCAACCTTAATGGTTAAAGCTACACATAAATCATGTATGACGGAAATGTTCTCCATAAAATTATGTAAAAAATATCCCACGGCAGCATATGTCTATCTTTTATGGTTGACTCACAATAACACGTGTAACTCCCGATAGCTTAGCAGTTCGAAGCTTTCTCATTATATTTGTCTACTCTTACGTTTATAACACTCTCAGTCATCCCTAATTAAAAAAGGTTAACATTATTAAATATTCCATAAAAAGAATCATAGAAATCAGTATAGAAACACCAAAGTTATACATGAAATACGCTAATAATAAGCCATCATGCGTGAATACTGAATTATGCTATAAGGATTATTTTTGTATATATATAAGGTCGCGAACGCACAGGCAGGCGGCTTGCTTGGCACCTAGAGGCTAGCGAATCACCTAGCGAGTAGCTTCGTAAAACGAACATTCTCGAACGTTCGCGACCGGCTCCATTTTTGAAGTTCGAAATCCACGCGGGCGAAGCTGCGAGCGGAAGCTAGTAATAAATAATCTCTTTCTGAATTTTGAATTTCGAATTTTTATAGTACTGAACTGAACTCATTCTAACCTTAAGAGCCTGTCTCACAACGTCTCTGTAAATGCTCCTCGCCATACAAATGTATAAGCCGACCAAATTCGAAAGTCACACTCTAATCTATACTTCCAAAAAATCATAACATAATGAGCACTATCTATATTAGTTATTTAATACGATAACTATCAAATATAAACTTAAAACATATAAAACAATCCCTTAATGTTAAATCTCATCATGCGTCGTAATACTGGCTGCAATGTTATTCAAATTAACTGCACTACAAGGCGCGTTGTTCCTCGGTAGACAGACAATGCGGACGTACACATACGAACTCTCCTAGAATAACTATCGCCTAGCATAATAGCGACGTAAGCAGACGGCTGACTGCCGAGCTATTGTATTTCGCCTAAATTGGGGCTAAACAAATACATTCAAGCGAGTGGAGTATAACAGACTAAAAATTCAGCCATGGTCGAACTAACCACTAAGATAACCTAATTCACTCTCTAATGACGGGCTAATTATGCCACAACTGCTGCTATATGCCAGGTTATAAATCACCTTAATTTCATAAAAACCTACCGGCTTATGAAGGGTCAATTAATTTAGACGTTAGCTGTCACTGCCTTTTGGTATGGGCTTGCGTGACATTTTTTTATGATGGGGATATCAGCCTGGACAAAGCAAAGATTGTGTATGAAGTTTTTTACATGATAATATGTTGACAGTATTTTAGGAATATTTCATTTTTAAGAATTTGTATTTGTGCCTTTCGAATATAGTATAAAGATGAAAAAACTACGTGTGATGACTGCTTCTTTGTTTCCATACAATTGCTGGTGGTACATCTCTCATATCTCAGAGTCCGCCTGGGTAGGTATCACCGCAATGTCTATTTCTGCCGCCAAGCAGCAGTGTAGTCACTGTTGTGTTTCGCTTTAAAGGACATTGTAGCCAGTGTAACTACCGGACATAATAAAGCTTACATGTGTCACGATGGCGAACGCAGTGGAATACCAAACATACTTTGTAATTTAAAGTGTTGGATGGTATTTTTACTGTTTATGGGCGGTCGTATCGCTTACCATCAGGCGAACGGCAAACTCGTGTCGTCATTAAAAATAATAAAAAAACCTGTGATATTGTCTTACGCCGAATAAGTAGTATTGCTCCTCGTTTCACATTTTTTTCTATTTTCAATTCCAGCACTTGACAGTGTTCCATAAGAAAGTGTTACATTCCATGTCAATAAATAATAAATAAGCCTCTGTATTTATTTTTTTTCTTCATGCAGTCTTACATTAATATTTATATATTATTTTAATGCAGCATCAAAATATATTTTTAAAATTGTATATTAAAATAAAATAGAATTTCATACTAATTAATACATTTAACTAAGTCAAGATAACAGTCTCGATTAAATGTATATTTTTGAATCCCTGTATGGTATAAAGTATCAATGATACTAAAGATTATGCCTATGTTATGATAATTTTTATCATTAATATTGTTGCAAATAAATCTCTTAAGTCATTTAACACAATACCAGTAAAATAGCAATCATTATACAGGGTATGCGAAACGTGAATCAATTAAAAGGTGCGCGTATGCGGGTACTCGTAAAACAATTTGGACTCGATATGCGCGGCTCGCATTAACGACGTGTCGTTATTGCTGTCGGTATTACGCGGACTGGACCGCATTCGGTTATAATTTAATATAAAGTTTAGGAATTGTAATGTGACTCGAGGCCCACAAACCTACAATGACTTAAGGGATTATGCACAAAAAATATAATTTTATACAATACATGCAAAGCTCTTCCCTATGTCTCTAATGAGGTGGGTAGAGAGGTACCTGGTACCCGTTGGTTCGTTGCTTATTTCCGAACAATACGATAGTTCATAACCTTTTGTCGAATTGGGCTTAAATTCTGAACAAGTGCAAATACATATTTTTTTAATAACAAAAATTTTGATTTAACTTTGGGAATGTTTCCTTCACGATCGTTTTTTTTTCTTCACTTTTTTTTCAAACTGAAATCACAACGGATTTCCTTTTCTGAGAATTCAACACAGAACTTCACGATTGAGAGCCAATCTCTACCATATCAAGCCTGCTTTTAAGACACCACGTTTTTCTTTATCTTTTTAATGTCACTGTTGTAAATACAAGTAATTAGTTCCATATTTTACAATATGGCCAAGATTTTTTTTTCTTGGTCAAGCTTTTTTTTTATTACTTTGAATGACGAGACGAGCCTGCCGTTCGCCTGATGGTAAGCGATACGACCACTCATAAACAGTAGAAACACCATCCAACACCTTGTATTACAAAGTATTGTTTGGTATTCTACTGCGCTCGCCATCTTGAGACATGAGATGTTAAGTCTTATTATGTCCAGTAGTTACACTGGCTACAATGTCCTTCAAACCAGAACACAACAGACTACACACTGTTGCTTGGCGGACTGAAATAGACATTGCGGTGGTACCTACCCAGACGGACTCTCACATATGAGAGACCTACCACCAGTAAAAAAGTAAAGCTATACAAACAGTTTTGACTCTCAAAAATATTAAATCAATAACCGCGACCACTCGAGCCGCCGTCCCTGGGAGCTAACGAGATTGCTTTTGAAGCGTTCACGGTCGATTTTACAAGTGTGTTCCGATTGGCCAGCGTTCCACATTGTTTTTTGACTGGGATGTTTTTTTATGTGACGGGAATTGCGCCTCTGTCTGGTGGCAATTCTCCGACAAAAATATGTTTATATTATAGTGCTCTAGGTACTTTCCGATGCAAATTCTTTTAATAATATATGCAATATAAAATGAATGCAATCACTAGCATGACCTACTGGCTTGAAGGAGTTTTCGGGATGAAAGTCCCGCTATATATTTTCCCGAAATAGAAAGTAGCCTATAATATTTCCAGAGCCTTAAAATATATCGGTACCAAATTTTGTAAAAAACCGATCAGTACATTTTGAGAAAATCGATAACATACAGAAAGATGGAAAAGGAGACTTTCTTTTATAATATGTATATTTAATTGGAGTAATAATTAAATATTTTCATGTACCTTGACTTATAAGCGCAACTATGTTCGCCTACGTGATGAATAAACCATTTATTTTAAAAAATCTATCAGACGACAAAGTACCAAGTACTCGAAAAAACAAATAAAATAAACTTAAAAAGAAGAGTCATATTTTATTATTAAGTATCGATCAGCTATAAAACGAAACAGATTTAATACTCGCAAAGACAAATGTTTGTGAAGAAAATATATTTCGCTGGCTCATTATTACAAGGCTCAATATTAATTTTTATTTATGTTGAAAAATGAGAATTAAAATGTTGATGGTAGAAGACAAATAATTCATGGTTGCTTTATTTATGTTTCGGAATAATTGGATTTTTTTACTGAAAAATACATATAATCAAAAATACAAATAAATGTGATAAATATACAACTCAATTTGTGCAAACAAATTCGAACATAGAATCTTGTAATAAAGAGCCAGCCATTTCTTATATCTGGGTGCTGAGTCAGGACCTCGCCTTCTATTACTGTATTAATATTATTACCTCTTAATTTACTTACATTTATCTGTGTCAGAATACCTGTATCCACTCGGATAACGACCACAGTACATAAGGTGTAAAACCCGCCATAGTCCACGTTAGTTTCGCGTTTCGGCATCCCTCTGTATATATACAGTTTTAAACAAGCCGACATAATTGTGTCAACTGGCAAGAGATAACATCTTTAGTCAGTCAACACTAGCTCGAACCCACCCTACTGACCATCAGGTGATATGGCTCACTTCGCAATGACCGTATAAAAAATAATAGTAAAGGTTTTAAGACTATTGCGTATTGCTAGACTAGATATTGACTGCCTCGGTGGCGTAGTTGTACTGCATGCGCGGTACGTCAGCGCTCTGAGGTCCTGGGTTCGAATCCCGGGTCGGGCAAAGTGATAATTGAGTTTTTCTGCTCAATATCAGCCCGGAGTCTGGATTTATGCCCGATATGGCGATAGGCTCGCCCCCTATCACATCATGGGACGGAACACACTTGGCGAAAAGTGGGTGCCTTGGTTGCACCTCTGCATACCCCTTCGGGGATAAAATACGTGATGGTGTGTGTGTGTGTGGTGTGCGTATTGCTAGAGGACTCCACGTCAGAGACGGTATGTAAAATAAATCAAATAATGATTTTGTCAAAAAACTTTGTCGATTTTCATGAATCTTTTATTTGTTTCAACGCACGTAATTATGGTAATTATTCAGAGGTCGAATTAAAATGGTTATTTGTCCGACAACGCGACATTAATTAGTTCAATAAAACGATTTCTACAATACTTATAGGCGCATTCATAAATAATATACTTAATAATAATATCAGGCCTGTATATAATATCCCACTGCTGGGCACGGATCTCATCTACAACTGAGAGGGTTTAGGTCTTAGTCCACCACGCTAGCCTAGTGCGGATTGGTAGACTTCACACACTCTCAAATTTTAATACAGATTTCCTCAGGTATGTACTTCACCCTTAAAGCAAGCAACAATTGACAATGAATACACGCATTATTTTAGAAAAGTCAGAGGTATGTGCCCTTGTGTTTTTAACCTGGGGACATTCGTTCGGCAATGCGTTCCACACCCAATTAGGATATTGCCGCTATTCATTGTTTTGAGTAATTATTTCACTTGGAAATGTTTTTTGTATCATATCTTTCCCGAATGCTTCAACGCTCTATTCTTATTTCGGAGTCTTTTAACTAAAATCTTCAATTTCTGTTTCGACTAACTTAAAAGCAACTTACGACCGTTTTAAACGATCCAAATCCTAATCTTCGGTCCTATCCCAAAAATAAACCAATCAAATTAAGTCATTTGTAAGCATGTCAAAAAAATCGTTCTCACTGGTAAATTTTCGCTATCGATCGAAAAAAGCGATTGAGATAGTTTATTGAAAACGGCGGTAAATCGCAATCGATGATGCTAAAAGAACGCCACGGATTTTGATTTTATATATTGTATCCCAAATATGTTCAGTTGACAATAGTATACGAACTTGACGTGATCATTTTAAACTTTATGCCTACTTATATTAAAACTGCAAATTGTTTAATTTCTGGTTTCTATTCATTAAAAACTTAAAAACCACATTGTGATATATTGGGCTTTGGTTGACATAAAGATCATTTTATAAGTTTAAGTTATTAACACCCATACACCTATACGAGGAATTTCTTACATAACATACGATTCTTGAAAAGATCAGAATAACGCGTGTGACTGTTTAATGTTTAAACATATCACAATAAAACGCATTTTTAGCATTACGAAACGAAACAAAAAATGTGATAAATATAGAAAATACGTCATTAAGGTGTATTCATAACGATTGAGCAAAACTAACAGCAGCAATCTTCCACAGCACGGCAACGCCACCACATCGAGCGAGACGTCGGTGGGGACGAACACGGCGACTGCAGCAGCGACGCCGGGACCCAGCAAAGCGCCGCCGCCCGCCGCCAAGTTCCGGCACGGTCTGCTGCAGCTCATGATACATACCATCGACCCGATGCATGACGGTGAGTTAGGTACGCACCGCGCTTCGCTCACTTACTAACTCATGGTTGGATGGTTGGAACATGATCCTTACTCGGAAGAAATAAGGTCTTTGTTTTTTATTGATGATTTTTACGTTGTATGTTTTCTTTCACATTGTTTTAAGTTTCTTTATTGCTGAATATTTTAAGACTTATTTTTCTTTATTTATTTACTCATAAAATTTAATTAAAGTGTAAAGCTTTTGTCTCTTTAATCTCTGCTAGTAAATAGACATTTCGAACGCTAATCTTTTTAACTTTTGCAAGCTTTATATTCGTTATTTCGGCTATATTTAAATGTTGGCTTAGAATTTATATCGGCATTTATCTTTTTAATCTCACGGTGCATTGTAACCTGTTTTAAACTCTTGTTAATTCTTCGAAAGTCACAGTATAATATTTTTTTTATTTTAATCTTTTATTTTATTATATTATGACCTTAAAATAAGACGCAAGGGTAATGTTATTAACCATCCAACCGCACTCATCTCTCGCGAAGGGTGACGGCTCAGCCTGAACCTGGCAGCGTTTGGCACTCGTCCATCAGGCTGGCAACTGGCACCTTAACGCCTTACGCCTAGCCCAACTTGGCATCCGCATCCTGGCAACTGGCACGCCAACTATCAGAGCCTTTGCCACAACTGCTATTTCACACACCAGTAAAGGTAAGTGGTATGTACATAGTTTTAAATATTTCTTGAAATGTAGTGTTGAGTTATGGAACGCTTTTGCGGCTTTTAATAAGGCTTTATAATAAAGCTATTCAATTAATTATTGCGCAATATCACCACAAGTTAAAGCCGTCTATAAGCCATCTCAATTTATTATGTCCTGGTTGAATAATTCTCGCTTGATGCCATTTATTGTTTTCGTTGAAGCCGCAGATTAAGCTGCAGATTACGTTTATTTAATTTTCTTGATACAATTAATGGTTTTTAAATAGCTTACTGATTGAGTGATCGCAATGGTATATAGTCGAAAATGCCGAGGAAGATACACGCAATGCAGTTCGTTCAAATATAAAACTAAGGAATATAGGACCGTCTGGCAAATATATAAGAAACAAAAGGTTTTCTTCATTCCTCTTAATAAAAATGAATAGAGATATTTATTTTTATTTATTTATTTCTAGTTAAAACATTATGAAAACTTACGTGAGTACTGGAATTATATTTACACTTTTAAAAATAAACAACATATAACATATAAGAAAAGGTTTCAACCAATAAGCTTAAGATACCTATCTATTTTAACATATCTATGTTAAAATATTTTAAATGAGATACGACAAACATTCCCATTACTCAAGCCTTATTAGCAAATGCGTTTATTTTTACATGTTTATAGTAAAAATAATATAAAGCTATATTATTCAGAATCCTATTTAGGAGTGACTAAAAAATTACTCATAAAATTAAAATGACTAAATTATGAAAATATTTTGGTAATTACGTTTCTTTAATGCGAAATTGGTGTAACCCCTCTAAATCTTATAATCAGTGCTAACCGGTGTATGGATATCAGACAAGTTGACTAATGATTAAGCTAATGACGAAATCGTTGTTAACATTATTGTTAGGTAATCTTAGACATTTCTCCCTACGGACAAATGTCCCTTTTGTTAAAATTAACATGCACAAGATATTATGGTGTTTTACACACTTAATATTAATCTTGTAATTCGTTAGCAATAGGGGACCGGCCTATGCTTGATTTTGTACATTATTCTATATGTAATAGTTAATAATACGAAAAAGAAGCACTCCTGCGAAAACTGCATAACAATTGGTTAAAAAATGAGCGAGTAATTCATATTTAAAATATTGTAACGTGCAGAAGTGGGCTCGATGTGGGGATATCGCTTCATCTCTTTCTTTCGCACGCGTCGTAATTCCCGATGACGTCACATGTGGGTATTTTGTCTCTTTTCTGTTTCTTGTTAATTACCCCTTCCACCGAAATTCAAAGACTTATAACTTGTTGATTTTTCACTGGATTTTAATAATTTATTTGGTGTTATAATTTATATTATGTAAATATTTGATAATTGTTAAGAACAAAAATGAGTCCGGTACCCTATTAATAAGATTATATTTCTGCCCGTGGTTTCGCTCATATAACACCCATTTCGGACTAACAAGTAATATAGCATTAGGGAATAATGTCGCTGGCTAATTCCAATTAAAGGCCATTTCAATTAACTCCAAATTCAAGCATTATTAAATAAAATCTGATCTATAATCTAAGTATTTCCACCTCCTTCCCTTACATCTACGACCTACACCTAGTTGATGCCTTAAAGTGTTTTGGATTAATGTTAAATTACATACATATTCGTTTAGAGATTTCTGTCTTTACTTCTATCAAACATGAAAACCTCGAAATATTTTATATATATCGTATTTATAATATTAATAAGATATTGTATAATGTTATATATTAATGTATAAATATGTAATACTAATAAGTGATATCAGTCCAATAATATGTACTGACCCACTAAGGGACAGGGCCTCCTCTACCGAGAGAGGCTTTAGTCCACCACGCTGGCCTAGTGCAGGTTGATAGAATTTACGTTACATTTAAGGAAAATATTACAAATACTTAAGTTTTCTCACGATGCATGTAACTTTAGAAATAAAATATGAACAAAACAGAAAAAAAGAAAACAGAAGATGTACAAGAAAAATACAGGAGATTGTCAATTTCGGGAATTAGTAATTTAAAGTACTAAATATTTCCATTATCATGTACTTTTTGTTACTAAACCCCGCGGTTGTCTAATCACAACATCATCGAAGCCAACGTTCAGATCAAGATTCGACCGTGACCATCGGCTTCACCATAATCCCACCAACGGCTTTATGCCACCTTATCCTTGCGAGTATAATAATATCCTATAATATCTACTCGCAAGGGTAAGGTGGGATGAGGACGGGTGAAAGAGAATCAAGCTAATAAGCGCGAGCGAACGCGGACAGGCATGCCAACGATTTGCTTAAGACAACGGATACTGTCCTGATCGGCTAAACCACTTGGTCAAGTTCTCTCGCTCCAATTAGCTTGCTTAGCAAATGATATTAAGTCTATAATTGCCGGCTTACCTTTTTTAAAAAATATAAAGTCCTAAAATTTTATATTGTACTCATATAACATATTTGCTTAAACACTGTTTGAATAAATTGCATTAAGTACAATATTTTCATTGATTAATTTTGGTGACATGGCTGTTAATAATACAATAAATGGCGTTAGTTGTTGTCATGCACATGCAAGCCAATGATGTACTGCATAGTAGTATTGCTTCCTCTTTCTAGCCGCATAGGCAAAAACTTGTTATCTCTGTTTAAATATCGCTGTAGCAAATTATAATACAAAATGTATTGTTTTGCTAAAGAAAAGTATCTAAAAATATAATGAGTTATAATAGTACAATCAAATTATAGAACATCTGTGGTTTTCATGCGAATATGTCGGTTACATTTGGCTCTGAAGGCGTATAACAGATGTACTCCTGAACGACCCACAAACCGTTAACTTGACGTCTATAGATTTAAGGGACTATTTTTTGTTCTATTATATTGTAGTAATGAATCTACCTTTTAACTTTTTTATAGTTCTACATAAATGGCAACAAGATTTAATATTATAAGAAAATTTAATTATCATTACAACGATCTCCAGACCGCATTTATCATATTAATTCTTATATACTTCTTAGTAGTTATAAGTCTGCTTGAAAACCTAATAAATAAATTAAAATAAAATTAAAAATATATTCTATCAGGTTCACTTTCTAAAAATTTCACCCTTCGCACCGGTGATCACGCAACTACTGGATATAACTTCCTGAGACTCTTAAGGCGTTACTTTGAGCTCGAAGTGAATTTGGGGCATCAGTAACAATCGGCCTGCCTTGACCCCATCGATTCATACTAAACCAAACTTTGATTACCATAAACGTATTAGGTATAGTAAATATTTCGTGAGGTTTTTGTTTGTAGGTAGAATTGTAGTAAAGAAATGAGGTAGGCTAAGATTGTTGCTATCGGAGTTAGATAGCGAGTGTTACAACCATGCAAACAAGTATGTTAAGAGTTAAGACTTAACATCTCATGTCTCAGGATGGCGAGCGCACTGGAATACCAAACAATACTTTGTAATTCATCGTGTTGGATGGTGTTTCTGCTGTTTATGGGCGGCCGTATCGCTTATCCTCAGGCGAACGGTAAGCTCGTCTCGCCATTCAAAGCAATAAAATAAATGCAATAGAAACTTTTTCTGGTAATTCGTGTTCCCAAGTTAGTGATTTAGTACCAATTTCTGTACATTCAATGATAACTTTACCCATAATAATATATGTATTTTTTAAATACATGATAGGTGGTTGTACATACATCCAATCTTTTTCTTTTAAAAATACGCAATGCATCAATATGAGTTTCTAAGAGTAATAACCACATATCAGATGGCCTGTAAATACCTAATTCCTTGTCTAAATACTTTAAAACGACAAAAACTGATTCAAACAGCATTAAATACTATTTTCCTCTCATTGATGTATAAACCCTGATGTTATATAGGTACCTTCTATGTTTATATCTATAAGATTAAACATACTTGAATGTACCCTTGTACCCCCTCCCTCCTCTACCCTTTAGACAATCCCACAAAGGAGATGTAACTGGCTAGCCGATAATCCCCTCGCAACACAATGGCCCGGGCTGCGTCTTGTCTTGTGGCCTGTCGTCTATTATTGTAATTAAACTATTGTAACATATCTATTTGCGAAGCTGGCTTTTGCTCGCGCTCAGTACCTATAATCTAGATAGATAATATAGACGCAAACATCGATATGTATGTACTACGTACTAGATTTGGCGTTCCGTACACTCATTGTGTTCGACTCAACTGTACTGCAATCCGTACACCTGACTTTAATATGATTTCAACATTGACAGCGTGTAGTTATGTACGGAGTTGCGCTCATATAATAACTCGAGTTTAAGTGTAAACCTACATGTGATTAAAAAATATTTGTCAAATACGTAAAATTATTTGTTGATAAATTATAGGTTATAATAGTGACGTTTGGTTGCCATTTTAATTCAGATTTTGAACTGATTATAGTTTGTATGGATATTCGTGTCTATAGAATATACGTCAAATGACGCGAAAGTCTGTGTGAGTTTATAAGAATGTCTGGATGCTTGTGTGAATAAAACAATAACTGATGTACGGAATTGGATCAATTTTTTCGGATACATAGACCATAGCATCTTGGAAATTATAACTCTACTAGCTGTTGCTCGCTTCTTCGCCCGAGTGTAGGAGTTTTCTGGGATCATAGCCCCGCTTTATATTTTCCCGGGATAAAGTGTAGCCTATAGCCTTCCCCGGGTTTAAACTGTCTCCATACCAAATTTCATGAAAACCCGTTCAGTAGATTTTGAGAAAATCGATAACAGACAGAAAAGTACTTCTTCTTTCGTAATATTGTGAACTTAGGTATATATAAAGGCAATAAGGTAGTATTATATTTGCGTGTTAAAAAAATGTATAAAAACCGTATACGAGCAGGTATGCCAACGATTTCAAACTAATTGAAATACAACAAAGTTTACCTTGTTTACAATAACCTACAAGTTGGAACGCTAAACTAATAACCTTAATATTTTAAGTGTATCGTAAAAAAACTGCTATATACAACTTAATTATGTTCTTTAAATTGTATGGAATTGTATAAATAATTATATTATCGTTCGACGAAATTTTCAGGAAAGAAATACGCCTAAAATGACTCTTATGGACCAGTAATAGGAATTTTAATAGAATAACTCAAGTTGCGCAAATTCTATTGGTCCTTCCTTCTTTATAAATCCCACTATCCCTCTATTGTATCTAAATGAGTTGTGAATTGCAAACTATTCTTTGGTATTCTTCTGCACTCGCCATCCTGAGACGTGAGATGTTAAGTCTTATTATGTCCAGTAGTTACACTGGCTACAATGTTGTTCAAACCCGAACACAACAGTGACACACTGCTGCTTGGCGGCAGAAATAGACATTTCGGTAGTACCTACCCAGGCGGGCTCTTACATATGAAAGACCTACCACCTACCACTTTCGAAGCAACACAGATTTATCTATACTTTCCAATCCTGCGGCACAAGGCGTTGCACACCTGGTCATAAATCTATACTTTTCTTTGTCGCACTATTAGCAAGACATGCACAAGATGTTTCAGACCTGGTTTCGAACTCAACGTGTTAAAACAATTCTATAAATAGAATTGGTATAAACATACGATACAAAACTCATCACCAGTTGACAATGCGATAATCTCATTCCGTGATCTAGTAGAAATAGACGCGTGTCCAAACTTCGTCGAGTGGCCAGTTCAAACATTTATGCAATGCGCATTGTTCAACAAAAACAAAGTTTGCCCGTTGCGAGTTGACCTATTTTTGAAACTGCAACAAGTACGTACTTAGCGCTGGCTTGCGATATGAAACTGGAGATTTCAAGCGCAATTATCCATATTTCAGCTGGAGGAACACTCCGGCTTGGGAATGGACGCAAATTATGGTTGACGGGCAAGAGTATTTGTAAGGCAAAATTCGCTGCGCAAAAAAATTGTACAAATCCCGCCTTAACGAACGAAGCTTAAGACTAAAAAATATTAATTTACAGTAAGAGATTTTTTATGACAAATTGTGTGGATTTCTTTAGGTTTTCTAAGAAGAAATTGCTTAAGTCGCTCGGATTCGGATGTTTCATCCTAGTTCAATACATGACCGCGTCGATTCCCCAGTTATTATTATTTATTATTATTAGCTTTATTTCAATCTTACTTTCTTGTCGAATCTAAATTAACAAACAAAACTATACAATTATAATTTGTCAAGTATTAGGAAAAAGTCAAATTACAAATTGACCCACGTTTAGACCTCTTCAATTTGCTAAAAATTCAATTAGTGAAAAAAATATATTATATACAGTTTGAAAGGCTTAGATACTTTCATTCTACCGTTAGGATACGGTATAACAAAGTACTTTGGCACAAGACAAACGTCTTATAGTCTTCACTACCTTAAGACCCTGCAACACCACAATATAGTACAAGCCACTTTCAAAGCGCTTCTTGGCAATTGATTAAATAGGCCATTGCTTGGGCATTATCTCTCTATCCAAATAAGGGATTCCTTAACAACTCTGCAAGTGCAAAAAGATTTTGACTAAATAAAAGAATTACTACAAATTTTTCCGGATTACAAATTGTGTGATAATTCATAGATTTAAGGGTGTTAATAAAATATTACAAGCTACCGATAAGTTATTAACGAAACCTTTAAACTTCAACCTACAATCACAGAAATAATAATATAGCCATTATACCAGCTCCAGCCCTTGTCTGCAGGTAAGGTGGATGAGAAAGCGACGCAGCTTCACGCGATAGCATCGCTAAAGGTGCTGCTCGAAGCGACGCGGCCGACGGCGGGCGGCGCGGGGGCAACTGCAGCGCGGCACTCCGCGGCGGCGGCGACTGCGCAGGCTAAGGAAACGCCGCTGGACCTTCCCAACGGTGGGCTGGCGGATGTCCAGTTAGATGCTATAGAAGAGGTGGGTTTAATATTCTGTTACCTTCTTTTGCATTGATGATAATGTTTTTGATAATGACTTTAAAACGGAATAGGCATTTTCATTTTAATCAGGTAATCGCCTGGGGCCTCTCGTTGTGCCTTAGATGACGACCTCTTTTTTAGGTCACCACCCTTCTAACCAACAAAACATCTTACCTAACTACGAAATTGTTGAAATCCTTTCGTTATTTGGTGGTAGGGACTATAGATTGTCTATTTCAACGATCATACCTCTTAAATAATCTATATACATCAATCTCCTCAGGCATTCCTATAGTTAGTACTCTTGACTGCCCTTTCTACCTTCTCAGTTTCATTACTCAATCCTCTTTCATTCCGCACATCCATCATAGTATTTTGAACTTTATCACGCACAGTATATGTTTATATATCCAACCCATAACCAAACTCCAAATCATACAAACACTTACCAGCATTATCAGTATAACGTTTAAACAACAGCTCTATTGTTCTTGGCAAACTCGAAGAGTGCCGCCATGTGATTGATGACTACCCTGAATACAGATCGCGATACGAAGTGACTAGCGAAACCATTATTGTTGGACCGAGGAATCCGTTCAGTGATTCAGTGATTCTGATTAATCTTTACCTTCATTAATATTGTGGGCATCTTGGGGAATCAAGAAGAGTTAATTGTGATATGGTTGGTACATTGAAAAACAATTATTATAACACCGTTTTTTTTAAGTATGTTCTTAGTTTGAATTAACGCGTTCTTTATTCAAATTTTTTTTTTTTAAATCTGATAATGACGTTTTGATTTTTTTTTAATACTGTTCATTATTTAAAACTATTTTCTAACAACAATGCGAGTCATACATTATTGTTGATCTTATTAAATGTAATTTTATTTTTTAAACAAGTATCAGTAAACTTTACAAAACACTTCTTGAATCTTAAAAAGAATTCCACTTATTCATATTGACGTTTTTTACAGCGTAGTTTATGCTCATAAATATTCAATTCCAAGCGATAGAAAGTTCTTCAATTTGTATAACATTTATTTTGAAATATATTAAATTGCAATGTTCAGCAAGCATAAATCAAATAGACAAAAACATTTTAGTTCTTTTCAAATATACGTCATATTTGCACCCTTCGTCATAAAACACGGTGACAAATTATAGCACGTGATATTTGCTAGAAATAGAAACGCGACTTTTAAACAAGTGAAATATGAGACGAGTAACTAGCAACTTAGCTGATGGCCAGCACCGTCATGACTCCTGTAAACAGAAGCAACACCATAGGCAACTAACAAACAAAACCCTGAATGGAAATTTGCCCTTGTTGTCCTAAGCTTTTGAATATAAATCTTTTAATTTATTATATTTATTACAATGTTCTTCAACCGAATAGAATTTCAATTTGACAGCAAAAAAGGCGATGTCTCTATTTCTAGATCTAGCCCGTTTCCACCAAAATATCACTTCACTAACCCATATTATCGCTATCAGAAGGCCGAATATCATCTGGTCCAAAACCCGTTTCAAGTTTAAACAGCACGAAAAAAGATTTGCGTCGATCAACGAGACTTAGAAAAATTGCTACGAAAAGAATCCAATTTCGTTTCGACAGCTGAACCGATCTGACGTATAGACATACAAATTACATCGTGTAAAGCCAAGCTCGCATTAATATTGAGAAAGGAGATTTGCCAAATTAAACATGGCCCGACATTTTTACAAGAATCTGTCTCCGAATGAACCGTCTTCGATGTTAATTGGAAAATCTAGTTGGTCTCCGTATTCTTTTATTGTTGCTGAGAATGTAATTTCGACTTAATTTGTAAGGAACTCAGAGTTGTCTGTCTTTTGTCGACGTTATTTTTGACTGAATGTTATTTACCACTACAAGTAGTGTAATCATTAACTATTATTTCATAAAACATAACGTAACATCAGTAATTATGTATAAAAAAACTCCTTTTATTTATCATACAGCCGCCACGTCTGGGTATTTTAATGATTTTAAAACATACCTCCATAGTACAAACACTAGATATGTAATTAACTAATCACAAAAAACTTCGATTAAAATAAAATATATAAAACGCTAAAAACTAAAACTCCATCGACTGGTAATGAGTACCGAACGTTTTTATCTAAAATATCGAAGACAGCACCCTCATCAGGTGTCACAGATTCGAGATAGGCACGACACTGCCGAATCAATGTCGCGTCAATGAACAAATAAAAACGATAAGACTTCTTACATTTGTCGAACATTCGGCAAATGCGCTCTTTGATGGATTCAAGGAATATATTTGCAGAGTTTACAAAAAATGTGAAATATTCCTCGCGATGCTTTGATATTACGTTCCGTAACTTCAATAAGAAACGCTGGAAAAGAATTTCGCCATCTTTCATTCATTACTTTGGACAATTGCACTGGAGTCTGGGTGGTGCGTTGTAATACCATTATAATAAGGCTCATTTTACTTACCATTTTGTGATAAACTCACGTCTCAGATGACATAAGAATTACTATACGATTGGTTCTAATCAAATATACTCTGGGCACAAGTATAAGGAACAACATACAGTTGAAGAGTTCTGCAATCCGCAGCCAACTCTTAAATATTTGGGAAAGCGCCTAAGAAAATAGCCTATTTGATTTGTCCGTATCATAATAGTAAAGAAATCAAACATTGCCAAATATGACGTTTGTGGATAAGTTTCATATTAAATATGAATTCCACTTGAAAATGGAAGATAGTTTTTTTACTGGTGGTAGGATATATTTTATATCTGCTCGGATAGCAACCGTACATAAGGTGTCAAAGCCCGTCATAGTGGCCCACGTAAGTGTGTCGCGTTCTGGAATCAGCCTGCATGTATATATTCGATGCCAACAAGCCGGCATAATTGTTTCAACCGTCGAGGGGTAATTAACTATTTCAGTCGACATTCTATCGGACCCCCCTCCACTTACTATCGGACTCCACTCCACTTACTATCGGACACCCTCCACTTACTATCGGACCCCCCTCCACTTACTATCGGACTCCACTCCACTTACTATCGGACACCCTCCACTTACTATCGGACCCCCCTCCACTTACTATCGGACCCCCCTCCACTTACTATCAGGTGCCGTGGGGTGACTGCCGTGCCAGTATAAAAAAGTAAACTAAAACACAGGACAGAAAATATCAGTATAGGTACTATGACTAAAACAGCTTTTTATTCATAATTGGCTAATTTATTTATTGGTTTTTAAGGGACACATACAAGCAATATTGGATAACATAAATAAAGCAAATTAAGTAATACATGGTTCAATTAAGTTTCCACAATTAATGATAAGTATTACTAATGATAAGTTAATAAAAAAGAAAATGAAAGAACGAGAAGTGTTATATGCATTGTTATAAAGCATAATCGTAATAGTTTTGTAAATGTACAGAAAATGTTATTTGACACAAACATTACATACGATTTATATGAAAAATAAATAATGTAAGACACTTTGATAGATGACTGTGTCGCAGATTTATAAAACAAAGTTTGACATAAACCTAAGTCGGAGTCAAATGACAGTTGAGAATTTGTTTCATGTCGTTCTTTTGTAAGAAGCAACGTTTTCCACGACCATTTGAAATATTGCTATGAAAATGTCACTTTAAAATAATGTAAGTCATGAGATATTTCAAATACGTTATTTTTGTTTTCATATTTATTCGGACAGACATTTTTTATATACGTATAGCACGTGTGTTTTCTGCTTTTCAAACTTGACATTGGCAGAATTGTCGTAAAACCGTTCCAGACACACAAGGATTGGATATTAAAAAACTAATTTTATTTTAAACTAGCTTTTGCTCGCGGCTTCGCTTGTGAAGGATATACGGGGATTAAGCCCAGCTATATTTTTTCCAGGATAGAAAGTAGCCTGTAACTTTCCCAGGGTCTTTAACTATCTCCATACCAAATTTCATAAAATTCCGTTCAGTAGATTTTGAGAAATTCGATAACATACACACAAAAAGAGACTTTGTTTTATATTAGTAATTATGTACAAATTTGACAATGATCACAAATCGTTGCCTCACTATTACAAGGTTCTTTGTGATTTTTTGTACAAATTGAACTATATATATATCACACAATCCACGTCACTTATGTAAAAAACAATGATCGCGAAAGATAATGGGAGAAGCATATCTTATAGTTTTATTTCATTTTTACCAACAATAATACGTTGAATCTCATTGTTCCAACATTAGTAAAAAATAACATAGAACCTTGTAATATTGAGCCAGCGAAATGACAAACATTAACCAAGACAAAGGAATTGTAGATACTAGATACCTCCCCGACGATTAAGCACCGGGTATTGGGAAAAAGGACGTGAGACTCCGGCAATGACAGACTCAATAGAAAGTGCGCATTGATCTACGTGTAATAGTTAACTTGATTATAACTCAGGCAAATATATTGGTCCACGAGTCGTAACCCCTATAGAACGGAAACAATATGATCAGTAGGTCTTCAATAGTAAATCCTTTATTTGCAAAAAAGTTGGTACAGTATAGTATCAACGTAATATACACCTGACTCAAGAGAGAAATAATTAAATATAGATACATTTCTACTATCATTCATTAAATTACCTCTATTGTGTCCGCTATAATTGTCAAATTTGGACAAAGAACTTATTTGAAAAGAGCGTGTTCTTCATTTACACTTCTACTTTCGTAAATTAGTATAGTAATGTTTCATCCGAACCCTTTGAGGAATAGATGCTTATATGTATATATATAGTCATAACACCCTTTTGTTTTTAAGTAACTATGCTCCAAATTGTTCCACAATTGCTCCACATGAAAACTTATTGTATGTTAGTAAGAATTAAAGTTTCGAAAACGACGAATGTCTCCCCCAATCCATACAAGACGGTGCGACAGTCACTCATATATTATCAGTCAAAGCTGTCCGCTATAATGGGCAGGATACTGTTAGATCTAATCCTAATCCTGCGCATTAGAGTTACATCGTCTGCCAGATTATAGACAGAATGCGTTCATCATCAGAGCAGTAAAAGAGTTTAAATTATTGTATAGTTGTTTTCTTACGTTTACTTTTTCTTTGTAAGACTACGTGTCCTCAAAAAAATAGCTAAAGAAGCGTTCACTTTAGCTTAGCCAAATATACTAGAGAGCTACAGAAGCGAAACAGTCACAGCATTAAAGCATACTTGCACATAATAAGGATGATATATGTATGTAATTAATGATGAAATGTATTCTTCTGTCATAGATAGGAGACTTAGAAGAGGACACGACGCCGCTGGACATGTCGTGGCCGTCCGGGTTCCGCAAGCGGATCACATACTTGTTGGTCGCGCCAATAATCTTCCCACTTTGGATCACCCTCCCGGACACAAGGACTCCGAGAGGTGAGAAATCATTGAGAATTGCTTGGGAGTAGTGAAATGTAGGTGAAAGAAGGCTTTGTGCTATGGATCTTCTATACATTTTTCTAGATAAACAGCATATTTCGGAGTGGAAATTAATGAAAGGAACTAAAATATTAAGCAAAATCAATATATAATATTATAATTTCTTTTAAGCACCAAAGTTACGACTCTACGAATTCATAAATTTTGAATACAGCAAAAAAACTAAACAAAAATGTCAAGAACCAAATAGATAAAAATTTACAAAATGTGATATTTATTTCAATACGATTGTGATTAATCCAATAATTTTGTTTCCAGGGAAGGGTCTGTTCCCCATAACGTTCGTAGGATCTATATTATGGATAGCATTTTTCTCTTACTTGATGGTCTGGTGGGCCAATGTAGCGGGGGCGACGGCGTACGTGCCCCCCGAGGTGATGGGCCTCACGCTGCTAGCCGCGGGGACTTCGGTACCAGACCTGATCACCTCTGTGATCGTCGCGAGGAAAGGTTTCGGGGACATGGCCGTCTCCAGTTCCGTCGGCAGCAATATTTTTGATGTTACTGTTGGGTAAGTTTGAATGTTTGTTATAGATCAAGACCTGATGGTAGCCCTTGATAGACTATGAACAATCAAAATGGCGGAAGTAATATTGTACCGTTACCGCACTTTATGATAAGGGATGTGGGTTTTGATGTGAGCCTTCAATAATCTTATAGAATGAAAGATTACAGGAGTCTATTTCGACGTCAGTTTTCTAGGAGTATCGTTACTATGCCTGTCAAGCTAAACATTTCATAGTACAGGCAATATACAAACTAAATAGTAGAAAAATTCTGTTCAAATTTATAAGCAAAATAATTTTAGAAATGACTATAATGCAGTAGGAGGGTTCTATGTTTATACGATAAATGAAGATATACGTGTAAGGAAAGGACATTCTTGCTTAAAAAACTACAATTTAACATTATCTAGTTTTATATACATGTTCTATAAACACACTTACATTCAACTGTAGTTACCCGGATATATTACTAAAATATTTTTACAAAGTTTCTAAATTTTTCCCCACGTCGACAATTCAAACGTATTTCGGAGTAAATTTATCTGCCCTCGCTTTGCCACTTATTGGCATTTATTTGCTGTAATATCCGCTCCAATCTCTACTTCTAGTCTAGACGTAACACTGTTTCAAACCAAGTCTATTGAATTATATTTTGTAGCTTTTAAAATTTCTGAATCATTTGGATTGCTTTACGAGGCAAATGGTCATGAATATTTATTCCTCTTAAAATATTAAATGAATCTGGAACATGAAAGTATAGTTTATGCAGGTCATTCGCTTGGTATTGAAGCGGCGATAGCCTAGTTGGGTATGGAACGGCCTGCCGAGACAAATGTCCACAGGTTCGAAACCTAATGGCACACACTTTTCTGTATTCTTTGTTAATTATCGCTTGCTTTAACGGTGAAGGTAAACGCGAGGAAACCTGCATACCTGAGAAGTTCTCTATAGGAAGTTTGAGGGTGTGTGAAGTCTCCCAATCCGCACTAGGCCAGCGTGGTGGACTGAGGCCGAACACCTCTCAGTAGTAGAGAAGGCCCGTGCCCAGCAGTGGGATAGTATATAATACAAGGCTGGTATTATTATAATCGTTTTGTTTATAAGTTGGCGACCAAATACACTAAAATCTACTTAATTAAATTCTTGACACTACACTGGTCACGATGCTAAAACCAGTACCTCTAGGAACATGGAAATTTGCATACAAAGTCTTTATGCCACGTAGGTGATCCACTAAAAAAGGATTTTGTAAATTCATTCCATAAGAAGTTAAAATCCATCACGGTAAAGGTATATTTCTTTGCATAAAATGTCTACCCAATTGCAATGAAAAGACAAAAATCGTAAGAGTTCCTTAAGCCGTTTCTTTTTTATAACTAACATTTATTTATAAAGGTTCCGAGTCCAGAACAGTAATCCTTTCATTAAGCTTTAGTCTCAGATCAAGTTTACTGTTTAATATCTTTGCAGATCAGTAGTTATTTATATTATTTCTATAGAAAACTGACACAACCTAACTAACACAATTGAATTGACTATCAGCACCATCACCTTATGTTTCCTTGTTTAAAGACATAATATTGGTTTTTTAACCGACCCTACAAATAATTTCATAAAAACTTAACATTCAGTTGAAGTCAACTTTTACTAAAACATGGTATCGTCATGAACCAGTAACCAGTTCGCACAAAGAGCCCTTCAAACGTGACCTTCAAGGTCCACGTGACCTTTGGCCCAACACCTGACATCTATCCGAAACCTTACAAAGGTTATTAAAATGTACTTTTTTACGAGCTAGTTCGTGCTTTTGTTAGGTCTAAAAACCGGTCAAGTGAGAATCAAAACGTAAAGACAAATTTTTGTGTTCCAATAATTTATTAATATTGTACTGTTTATGATTCGTCTTGTGCCATTTTTATCTTCTATCTATATCTATACTTATAATAAATCTGTAGAGAGGTCAATTCTGTACATGAAATATATTTCCAAAATAACTATCAGGGGGTGATTAGGGATCGATACTGATGCCAAAAATGCAATTAGTAAAATTTTTGTCTGTCTGTCTGTCTGTCTGTCTGTATAACCGTTATAGAAACAAAAACTACTCGACGGATTTTAACGAAACTTGGTACAATTATTTTTCATACTCCTGTGCTGGTTATAGTATACTTTTCATCGCGCTACAATTAATAGGAGCAGAGCAGTGAAGGGAAATGTTGGGAAAACGGGAGAAGTTACTCCATTTTTTAAGCTTCCGTCGCGTGTGCAACCTTAATGGTTAAAGCTACATAGAAATCATGTATGACGGAAATGTTCTCCTTAAAATTATGTAAAAAATATCCCACGACAGCATATGTCTATCTTTTATGGTTGACTCACAATGACACGTGTAACTCCCGATAGCTTAGCAGTTCGAACCTTTCTCATTATATTTGTTTACTAATCTTAGGAACTATCGGTCCAAACTGAAAAATTCTTTTTGCGTTGGATAGCCCTTTGTTCGTGGAGTGCTCTAAGTTATATATCATCACGCTATAACCAATAGGAGCGGAGCAGTAATGGCTAATCTTAGGAACTACCAGTTTGAACTGAAAAATTCGTTTTGTGTTGGATAGCCCTTTATTTGTGGGGTGCTATAGGCTATATATCATCACGCTATGACCAATAGGAGCGGAGCAGTAATGAAACATGTTACAAATACGGGGACAATTTATTAGTTTTGAGAGCTTCCGTTGCGTGCGCTGCGTAAACGGTTAAAGTTATGCAACATTGATGTATGTCGGGATTATTCCTCTTAAAAAGTTTTAAAAAAATATATTATAAAACAAAGTCCCCCGCTGCATCCGTTTACCTGAACGTCTTAAACTCAAAAACGTATTACGATAAAATTTGGTATGGAGACAGTTTGAAACCCTGCGAAGAACATAGGCTCCCGGGAAACTACTACTTTTATAATGGAAAACTTTAGCCTGAAAAACTTTATAACGCGGGCGGAGCCGCGAGCAAAAGCTAGTCTTGAATATAACCGTTAATATACTTTAAAAAAATAATTCTAACTGCTTATATCTGAAATGTGGAGTTGATGCCAAATTTCAACCTTTTGGAAAAACCATTAGGCGCAGTTTTGGCTGCCTTTCTAAGATCAAATACTCTTTAGATTACCTCTGAGCAAAACTATAATAAATAAGTAGAAGTGAATATTTATCACACATCATAGCTATATTTCATAAAGCATGCTAAATTAAAGCGCATTCTAAGTCTCAATATTTACAATCCCATTCAATATGTGACGTGAAAACGTCAAAAACGAAAAGCTTTATTTTCACATGATTGTGATACGAACGAACAATACTAAACATGACAATGGCGTGTTCCCGTAGATGTCCCCTCCGCTGTGCCTGTCACCACATCGAACGACGTCCTAAAAAGAAACCGAACTGTAAATGTACTATAATATACTGCACCATTAAATAGTCTATGTTGGACATTTTATAGAATTTTATTACTTCAAATAGCTAAAACTTGGTTACTATTATTTATAACAAGACTTCTTTTAGAGCATGAACATCTCCAGATCTCGCTTTTTAATGTGCGATTGGAAATCATCGGAAATCTGAATTGCGATTAGTCCGTATTACACTTAAAATTTTAACTACTTGGAAATAGACTTAACATCCCACGTCCCAGGATGGCGAGCGCAGTGGAATACCAAACAATACTTTGTAATTCATGGTGTTGGATGCTGTTTCTCCTGTTTAAGGGCGGTCGTTTCGCTTACCATCAGGCGAACGTCAAGCTTGTCTCATCACTCAAAGCAATATAAAAAAAAATACGAATAAGGATATGGTTTTAAATCCATAATTAGTTGCATAATTAAAATACTTCCTCTACTCCGATGCAGTCTATGTTCCATATTACATATAGAAGTAGGTATATAAACTCGAGTGTAACTTTAAAACACAGGTCTCTTAGCCATTTTTGGAGCAAAGCCAAGATTGTAACTATCGTCTTCTTTGAATATTGGGAAGGAACGTGATTGCAAAAGACGCCTCTCAATATGCTTCGGTATTACATATTCTTAAATCATTTTGCAGTGGACTATCGATTTTTCAATTATACCAAATGTCGTTATTGGTTTCCAACTGGTAACTGTCTTTGCAAATTAGTTTATTAGCCTTTTTGTTTCATGTCTTTTTCTTCCGCTTTTTACAGCAAGGACACGATCATTCATTTCTAACTCTTCGTTTTAACTATTTAATGAAATCGATGTAAATGACAACGTAGTCATTCTCGGAGTATCGTTAAGTTAACATATTACATTGAATATTAGTGTCATAATATTTTAAAGTTTCAAAACATTACATAAGTGTTTCCCTTACTTTAGTAACCCATATGGTAAATATGCCTGCTTGCTCCCATCATCTGGCTGATCCAGTATTTAATGTTTTACACCAAATCTCTTTCTATTTTTCTCATCTTTTAATTAAGTATATGTATCAACTCAGTTAAATTGAAATTCGTCTCATGTTATGGCAATTTAATCAAGCCGAAGCGTTGACGTAACCAATAATTATTGATATTTCAGATTTAATTTTGATATGCCGCTGTATTTTTACGTCTTTTTGTGGTCAGTCTTAACGTATCCTCTTTTTTATTATTACACGTAATTACTGTATCTTCAGTATTTTGTTTAGTTCTTGATTCGCCTATCGCAGTATGATTTAAACTGATTATAAACTATTCATATATTTTCCTTTCCGTATATTTCGTCGGTTTTACGTGTATTTTCAAAGCTTGTACAACAAACTACCTCATAAATCTGGCGAAACGTGTTTTGGATGTATTTCGCCCAACAACAAATCTTATGTCAAAAGACATTAGGTCGTAATTCCTGCAGCTCGTGTTGATAGCAAGCGATATATCATGCGAATAAAGGAAATAAAATTTTATACGTATCGTTTGCAAAATTGTTGAGTTTCAAGTCTTTGTCTTGGATTAATGTTAGCTCGGATCATTAGTAGAACAGTAATATTGTTTTAATGGTACAGAAATGTGAGCATTTTGCAAACTTGGATCTAAGGATTAGAGTTTTCCTTAAAATTGTGCTGGAATAATGAAGATACTTACGAATTCTTGCAAAGTTACAGATGTGTGAGCTTTAAACACAACGCATTGAAATGTTTTAATGTAATGTAAGACAAAAGTAACAAACTTATTAAATAGCTATCTGCATATCCAGATATTTTTACTGATAATTCTACTTTTTCATATATACCAACGTTATTTCTTCAAGATCCTCTCACATTAGAGCTTAAAAATTATAATATCATAAATTATACATAAAAGATAAGAATTTTATACTTTCCTTTATAAAAGATACAAAAGATGAGCTCTTTATCACCTTATCCAGGCTTCGGCAGGCATTGTCTTACGTTCTGCAGGTGCAGCGCGATCGATAACTGAAACTCAAACAAAAACAACTTTAGCACATTGCGATAGAATTCAGAAACGTTTGGCAGGTCTACTTTGTAGTTCGGCTCGAAACTTTATCGTTAAAGCAGCGAAGATTTTGATATAAGCCTCGACAATGAGATTTGAAGATATTTGTTCAAAACACAATAGTTTGGCTTTGGTAGACTCAAAGGAATGACTTTTGGAAACAAACGTTTTAGAACATGATGTACAGGGTCAGGGAAATACAAAACTATTATTTACAAGCTTACATCATATATAAAAATATACTTGGAAACATAATACTTGTTCCTTAGTTTTAAGGCAGAACAAATTTTGACTAATAAATTACATCCAAGCAACTTAGCTTTGAATATGGATTATCAAGATTTTGCCACGTGTAGGAATTCCTCATTGACAGGAACTAAATGTATAGGACTTTTTTATAAATCTTTATTTAAAGAGCTTGGTCATAATTTCACGACTATGTCACTTCACATACATTATATTCACTCACTTTTCCCCCTGCCGACGCAGGAACCGACAAAATACTGTTTATAATAGTTACATAGGTTTACATTCCAGCTAGAATCTGGAAATATGTCAAGTAATACTTTGACGGTGTTTTCATACATATTTCTGATGCACAATTCGATATTGCAGAAACTGCAGTATCCTTGAAGCGAATGCCAGTAGAGAGGTTGCGTTCTGATTACATCCAAGCATTAAACTTACAAATAATTCATTTTTAAATTTACTGCGTATCAACAGAATATTGCATTGTTTTAGCAGTGACCCCACTGCACCGGATGGTAAGTAGAATAGAGTCCAATAGCATCTCGATTGACAAGAGATGATTAGCCCTCGGCAGTCGACACAATTATGCCGGTTGGAACCGGATTCACTAAGCATAATATGAATTCATTTGTGATACGTATTTTACATATACTCGTTTACATTTTCAATGAATAGTCAAGTAGAGTGGAACAAAAATAGGTCATCAATCTTCACTTTAAACTTGAATGAGCACTGAGCATAATATATCAAGCGATTATACGAAATGCTTATAATAAAAACAATGAATAATCTACTCACCTTTCCAAATATCGTGCAAGCTGTAACATAAACCTTATGATTTTACACGTGGTTCGTGTTCAAACATATTTAATTACAACCGATTTAATCTAAGGAAGCATGACATAATGCCAGGGTAACCCACTTATTTATCAGTACGACCTTCCACCATTAAATTCGTTAACCCCCACCCAGGGGAGCGAACTAACGATAAAAAAAACACTGATATTTATCGGCGTAATTTGGCGCGAGTCCTCGACCCCAATATTGGGTCAAATGAAGGCCAACATAAAAATATTAATATCCCGTAAACTAAGCTTTACGATTCACATAATTGATTCTTTTATGAGCTGCGGTAATTTTTTTCATAACTTAAGCCGAGGAAGTTGGGGTTCTTTTTCGTTGAATTTAATGCTTTTTAACATATAAGTCACAAACATGGATCACCTGACATCATAAAATACATCCACAATGCTAAAAGTGGTTAAAGGACTTCAAATATTTACGTTGGGTTACACAATAGCAATACCATTTCAAGTCGTTTCTGGACGTACAATTAGCAACCTTAAAAGACTCATTGCTCTACTCTCATTATTATCAAAGGAATCATAACACACATTTACAGATTTGAAAGATACTAATAAATTATTCAATCTAAATATGCATTTGTTTCTGTTCCAGCCTACCTCTTCCATGGCTCCTGTACGGGCTGATAAACGGCGAGCCCGTGCAGGTGAACTCTAAAGGCATGGTGTGCAGCATCGTGCTGCTGTTTGCGATGCTCATCTTCGTGATCATCAGCATAGCCTGCTTCAGGTGGAAGATGAACAAGGGACTGGGTTTCACCATGTTCTTACTCTACTTCGTCTTCGTCGCCGTCAGCTTAGGCTTAGAGTACGGCTATCTTCATTGTCCAAGCGAATAGAATCGTCCATTTTTCGGAAGGTGTAACTTTATGAATGGACAAACCACTGGTGTTATTAGTTCAGTTGTGTTGACTTTTTATTTTAGGCATCGAGCGCACAATAGTCGTACAAATCAGTGCTGGTTATGAAAGATGAGCTTTCACGGACATACAACGAAATAAAACAGATATCCTTAAAATAACTAGTCAACGTGATGTGAAATATGTTCAAATCAACAATCTAGCAATACCAAGCCTCGTAACGGATGGCATAAGTGTAATTAATAAAATTAAAGAGTAGAATAATTTTAGTGGTATCGTTAACTTTATGTTTGATGTTTTAGTTCGGTTTAATGTCCTAGCACAAACAGTTATAATGATTGCTCAAAACTGATTTACGTTGTGATTCTGTTGCTACGTAGACTACTTTAGATGTGTACGAATAACGCTTGTAATAGAACATGTCGACGATACGATATTAATAAGCGAACCAGGATATTTTGATAAGTCATTCGTATTTAGTAATAGTTAAAGCTTCGATTGTTCAGTTGGAATGAGCTGCGTTGTGACAAATTTAAGAAGTGTTGGACACGTTGAATTTAGATTGATTTGTATCAGTGAAGCGACGGCTGTCGAAGCCTACATTCAAGTGTAGTGGAATCGATTTTGTTCCTACAATTTGACTGCCGACATAACAATGAAAAGTCAAGATCGGACAGGTAAATAAAATCAAACCTTGGATAAATGATAGTATGTGCCTATATTATATAATTTGAGATTGGACGTGTAGTAGACGTTATTGATCCAACAGCCTCTTAAACTTGACAAGACGCTATAGATTTCGCGTTTTATAAAGATACGTTTGTATCATATATTTAAATGTTTAGCCATCACATAGATGTAGATATATGAATGTTAGTTGTTCTTACGATGGCGCTTATACGCTAAGTTGTAATGTGATTTTTATAATATACGGGTCGGTTGAGTGTTGTAAATAATCCAATATATTTTGTTGGTACTGTTCCTTTCTTTCTTCTGTTACTGAATTTACGTGTGGTGATTCGATGTTGGCCGAAATTGTCATTGCACAAACGATTAGTCGTAATTGTGTAAATACACATGTAGGACGGTAAGGCGACATAATCTGAGCGAGACTTGGGTAGGACTAATGAAAGATACGTTTGAAATGAAAATGAAACTAGATAGCTTTATCAAAGGTAAGGTAGACGATGGTAAATCGATTGTTACGCTTAAAAAAAAATAAAGTTGATGAAATAAATGCATGGATTCTAGAATGTTCAGATTTGCTAGCGGCTAATACGGTAATGGTTTTGAAGATACAATAGATAGAACATGGCCTTAATCTGATTGAATAATCTAAAAATGAGTTTCGGTCAGAAAATTTTGGATATAGATATATAAACTATAGGTTTATTACTTAGTTACAATATCACACAAGTCTCGCCCAGACCGTAGGGGATTAGACATTACCTTTAAAATAATATTATCCATGTTTCGTGATATGAAAACCATAAATCTTCCTCTTCTATAATCATTGAATTTATCATAAATAGTCAATTCTTAATGTAAAGTCGTGAATCGTTTTTGAATTACAAAGGCACGGTTGGTACAAGTTCAAAAATAATGGTAACTAATGTGAAATAACATCTCGAAAACCGTCCATGACAGTGGCGTGGTCGCACACCAGGATGTCGGTCTGGCTTCCATGTTGGCGCCCCTGGCGATAGATGAACTCCAGAAGGTTCAACTTCAAATACCTTTAAATGATTACATCCAAATAAAACTCTTCCATTTATCTTATTAAATTTAATATAACCAATTATTTATTAAGGTGCTATTTCTCGGGCTCAGACACGTGAGGGGTGCCACTGGCTAGATGTCCTTCAGTGCCACGTCACTGGCCTATATTTTCGTTGTTATCAAATAAAGCTTGCGCATTATTTCCCATGTCACGACGAATAATTGAAAGTTGAATTCAATTGTTATTATCCCAAATTTTTACATTTACAACCCGCCTATTTAACATAGCAATAAATAGAGTAGACATAGATAGTTAAAATATTTTTAAAAGTTAAGCTTTAATGGTCATTCCACAGTCTGTTCTGGAGTATCAGCGACTTCAATGCAACATTTGACGAACGCGCACAAACATTTCCATGCGAATGAAATGCTTTATATTTAAAATCATAGGAGAAACCATTTTGTGAACAAAACTGGTGAGCCCTCAGGAACAACTCCGTGTGAAATTTTTTAGATCTTAATACAAGTCAACACGTGTCGAATTCGGTTGTCTTCCACGATGCTAATGTAGTTCGGTAGGCGGTTAGTTAAATAGGATGCGTCGTCAAATTTCAGAATGTTTAAGCCTTATTCGGCATGTGACTTACATCCATGGTCTGTGCAGTGATTCTGAAGTACTGGGAATTTTGTGAGATCTAGCTAATACATTAATGCGCATAATAATAACGGATCTATTAGAAAGAATTAAAGAATCAGATAAGGGATTAGTATGAGCCATAAAGTAGTTTCTTTGACTGAAATGAGATCAAACAATGATATGCCACATAACATGTATACATCAAGTTGTGAGTCAACTAATTGATATAAGAATTGCGTTCCGGGGCCGCAAATAGTATGAGCAGATACTGTAACACTGATTAATAACTCATACAAATGGGTTGCATGTGTACCAATGCGAACAATTTGAGCTAAAAATGATATGTGAAAAGCTGTATTAAAAAGATCTTATTATAATCACAGTACTGCATCCATGATTTTTCTGGTAATGCATCCATCCAGGATTTGGTATTTATAGTCGACGAGAATCACTTAACATCAGGTGGACTATATCATTGAAGAAGAAACATAAATACTGGTGACAGAATTCAAAATGCATTGTTTCTCCTATCTTCCATCTTCACGCGGAGTTATTTCTGAAGAGGACGCGGTAGAAGACAAATAAGGACATATCTAGTAGATACAACACATAGATCGTAATCTGTGATAAGGGTATGCTTATGACATATTTATAATGTATTCAAACATCTATAATCTTGCGATCTCTATTCTATCTTTCCTTTTCTTCTAAGTGAGTGAAAGAGAGAAATACAATAAACTAGTCTAGTGAGGAATACAATAAATTTCATGCCTCTTCTGTACATACGCTTGGATTTGATAAAATCTGTAGTTCGCATAGCGATCAAGTACTTCGACTACCTTTGCGTGGCAGTTTTGACAGTAGAGCACTCTATTTATGAGGTCGTTATGTCGTTTTCAAAATTCGAGATGTCAAAACAAGTCTGTCAAAATTGCCATGACAGAGCGTAAGCTTATTGATTTACACAAACAGCCTTGGAATCAAAAAGTTTTCTACGAACCGTTTCTATACATTACAATACTTATCTTTTAAAAAATTGGACTGTATCTCTAATACTGTTCGGAATTTATTTGCATTTATAAATTCAATGTAGGAAGTTGTAAATCGACGTAGTATAACGGAAGCACCAATTACATAACCTTTACTTACGTATTGCCTATAATCGCTAACTTTATATGCTAATTATACTATTAACTAGAGATTTCTTAACTCTCGAATGTATGTAGACTTTGTAAAATATATCATCCTTCCATAGTAAAGTTTCTAGATATTCTATTAGGACTTAATCGGGGACGGATTCAGGGGGTAAAAGAGGGGATGACTTACAGATTCCACGAACCTCACACCGTACCCCTCTACTCTGAATCCACGCCTGTTATATTCAGTTTTTTAAACATGGTACAAGTCGTCGTGTCGTCTTAACTTCAATTAAAATATATGAAAATATACAAAATTTAAACAATATAAACGTAGTATACTGTAAAACGCCTTAACCTATTTACTAGATGGTACTATAGTTAAACGAGTTAAAGTCTATATTGCAATGACGGCACGACGAAATGTACCACGTGACTAATGACTATCATATCAGTCATCGGTGCGTGCGGCACGAGGCAAGGCACAAGTATCTACTATAGTAGATGACGCACAAGTAGACCGTGCCATGTTTTAGACGACAAGCAAGTATGTTTATGTGGGAAACTTGTGCGTAGTAAGTTGATACTTGTAGATAGATATTTAACAAGTGTCCCCAGAACGAGCAACGCGACTATATATTCCTTAATAAAAACATGTTTTATACATGCGAGTAAACCAGCTACATAAAAACATATTTCGCTGTCACGGCCAACTAATAAATAAATAATTACAATTGTCCATTTCATTACTAATAAAAATTAATAGTGGCGTTGCTCGACGCATAAGAAAGTACCCGAGTATCGCTCGTTTTGTATGGAAAGGTGCACAAGTACTGTTAGGCAAAGCACAAGTGCCTATATTACGTGTAAAACAGCGGCCCGTGCCGCACTCACAATGCGCATGTCATAACACGTAGACACATTAAAAATTGCATTTGTTCAATACCAAATAGCACAAGCCGAGCTAGATTTCATTAAAATTTCCAAAATTTGTTATTATTAGAATATGTAAGAGTTATATACTTATTCCATCGGTACATCAACTATTATGTACCGAGTAACACAATATCCTTTACTTCTTGGCAGTCTAAGTCTAGGCTTAAATGCTATCATTAATTTTAAAATGTTTATTAACAAAAAATTGAAATACTATGATATCCAGGTAGACATTGTTATTAGAGTGATGGTTTTTATATATAAAAATATAAATAAAAAATTATGGCAAATAAATATTTCCCATTGCATTTTTTTCGGTGCATGCGTGACGTGAACACCATAAGGACATTTTATGAATAAGTGACTTCGAAGTTGTTTCTTCTCTCTTCAATCTTCTTTAACTATAATTGCTGTGCCGAAAAAAGTGGAATGTTTTTCTAGCCAACGATTCCGTTTCTAGCTGGCATATCTCGATTCCGTGTGATTGGCGAAAATTTAAAAATAATATTCGATTGTTCTTTTTTCAAACTTCAAAATTGTTGCCAGTATCAAAAATTATATTTATGTTAAAGCAAATTAAAATTATTTTAAATGAACATTTCCAACAATATTTTTAAACAAATAATTGTGGATTGTTAAATATCGCCGAAATCGAGATGGCAGCGTAGGTTGTTAATAGTGATATTACAAAATAAGAAAAAAATGTTATTAATTTGAAAAAGCCGTAAGTAGATAAGATTTTAGATTCCATCATGTTGTGACGAGAAGGCGGTGAGAGGCTCTTGAGAGGTTTAATTTTTCGATAAAATGTGATTTTAAAAATATTTTAACAGTATTATAGTCATGATTAACTTCTGTTCGAAAATGGATATGTTGATGATTACCATAGACTACGTAAATGTTGCCATTATAAAAGCTTTTAATAATTGTTGAAAATATATCGTTGTGATAGTTTTAAAGTTATCTAGTTTAATGCAGAATGTTTACATAAGTTCAAAATTTAATTTTGATAATTTTGTCGAAAAGAGCATCGGAGTGTCCGCGCATTCGGCGACGGTATTATGAAAAATTACAATAAAAATAATAAAATAGTGAGTAAAAATAACAATGCTTTTATTTCCTTATCTATATTTAATTTAATAAATAAATCAACATTTTACCAGTATTTATGTTCATTTCTAGCACAAGGAACTATATAATTACAATTCTCTGGTTTTGATGTCCAAATTGGGATATTCTGGCAACGTCTGGATTTGTATGGTACTACCTATTAGTAGACCCACTGCCGGACAGCTGAACCACTTGTGCCCAAGCTTCTCGTGACATGGAGTTTGAATTATACTCCGCCAAATTTGTTTCCCTAACCGCCGATATCCAAAAATGGACCAATCAGAACAAAGTTTCTTTGACATACATAAATGAGTTATTGTGATTGGTTAATTCTCGGAATCGGACTGAAGATTGAGATTGGGATCGTTTATTGAAAACGGCTGTAGGTGGATCGCCAGAGACATGATAGTTAGTCGACAATGCACACGTCCTGCATATAAAGTCGAATCCTACTCATTTACTTCACACATACAAGGTGCGGCGCCAACACTTTCAATCAGTGGCGGCACTAAATGACGCGAGGCCCCAGGCGAAAGCAAAAAGACACAGACGCGAGGCCCCGGGCAGAGAAAAAAAGTTCTCATGTTTTAACAGTTTCGTCGGTAAGAACGTAAAAAAAAGATCCTGTGAGGCACCGCGCGAAGCCTCTGTAAGTGTGAAGCCCCGGGACGTTGCCCGGCTCCCCTCCCCCAAAGGCCGCCTCTGCTTTCAATTAATTATTGTCTATCAGTGGCGAAGGGTGACGTATTTCAAAAGGTAACCCGAGGAAAAATAAATGCCTTACTTAACATACCGCGGCTAATTTAACAGAAAACTAAAACATAAATAAACCTAAAAGAAAGGATGAAATCGGGTTGTATGGAAGCTTCACCACTGCTGTCTAAATTTAAACTGCTATATAGTCTAGTATTTCTCTGTAGAAAATTCCCTTTTTTTATAACGACAGGCAAAGTAACCACGTTGAACCTGATTGTAAGTGGAGTGTGGTCCAATAGAATGTCGACTGACGAGAGATGATTAACCCTTGGCAGTCGACACAATTATGCCGGCCTGTTGGAACCGGATATACACAGGCTGATCCCGGAACGCGACACACTGTACTTAAGATTATTCAGGAAATTAAACGCAAATATTTTTTATTATTTTATTAATATTTTTTATTACTAAGACACGAGTAGCAATATTGATAAAAATTCTAATTTATTCATCACTTGACTACTTATTGTTAGTTTTTAATTTCACAAAATACCATAAATAAAGGCTTGAAAATAGATAAATAGTATATAATGTATGTAACATTTATTTTTATAATAAGTTTATTTTACAATGACTACTATATTAAGTAATAAAATATTAATGATTTCACATTCATACTATAAAAATATAAGATATATATTTAAATTGCATTAACTTTAAATAATTAAAAAAGTAATACTTCTGCGCATGTTACAAATCCATTAAATAAATATAAAAAAAAGTTTTTATACATTTATTTGCTAATAACATTTAACCCTGTTCAAACAATTGTCATGTTAATTCATGCTGGAATGATACATAACAAATATGGTATAAAAACAATAAATGAATGATATATTTATTATTTAAATAATAAATGTTTAGAATAATAAACCATAGAAAGACAATAAAGCAAAATGCAGAGTCAGAATTAATCGTAGTGTGAAAAGACGCGGTCCGAAAAAAAAAATTAACACACACTCGTCATAGTCATCTCTTAGCCCCAAAGGGGTAGGCAGAGGCGCAAGTAATTCATTCATCTATCCTCGTATTTATTTCGCCCCGTGATAGGGAGCAAACCTATCACTATATCGGGCACAAACTCCAGACTCCGGATTGACAATAAGCAGAAAAAACCAATATCACTGCCCCGGGATTTTGACACGAGTCCTCAGAGCGAAGTAATCTAGCACATGCAATACAAATACACTATCGAGACACCTAAAAAAATAAATATTTAAACTTAACATATCAAAAGTAATTTTATTGTCATTTGACTCGCATCTTTAGCATTAATATTGCCTCCATGTATTAAAAACCTATCAAATTCTAAACATTCTATTATCGGCGACAGTAATTTCCACTGTGGTATTGAGACTTTTTTTTAAGTAGTCTTCCCTGCAGTCAACACTGTGGGAAATTTGCGAATGGGATACTGGAAGCACCCGGTTTCGCAACTGCAGAACCCGGTGGAGAGTAGGTATTGAAATGCGGTAGGAAAAGTGGGGCAAGAATGGGAACTTTTTTGGTTTGTGGTGGGGAAATGTTCGTGGGCCCTTATAAGCTATTGTGAATTTCATAGCAAGATGTCGACACACTTAACTGTGTGCCTAGGGCCGCGACAAATTTCCTCCAGTTCATGTGCCTGCATTCGTTGTGGACACCGAGCGTACAAGAATTGCCTCGGAGAGGAGATAATAATGTTGGCACCATGGATAATGACAACGTTCAAAGGTCGTGTAATTTTATTTTATTAGTTTTTTACTTATAACATACACATTAAATTAAATTTACATAATTATCTATCGGACAGGAATATTGTACAACATATTTTACATGCTTTAAATGGTTCCAGCCAGCTAATGTAATATTAGAAATGATTCTAATTTCCCCTGCTATTATAAAAAATACTATATTTCGGACATTTGGGGAACATTAATGGAAATGAGTCGACACTGCTTTTATAATTTTCCCCAATAACTGCGTCTCTATGATTTATTATTCTAAAATAAATTTAGTATTATCTGCATATTCAGACTCAGGTTTAATATAGACAAAGATAAATATTACCTATTTACTGGTTCCTAAAGAGGACCCCTCCAACACACATTATAGTCACAATTTACTCTTCTTTTAAATACCTCAGGGTCCCTTAATAGATCATCCAAAAAACAATGATTCAAAAATGTGGGTAGTTAGAGAATCGCTTGGCGCAGGCGCGTGCGACAGAAGAGTAAGAAGGCCAGTAGAGCTGCGACCGCCGCGCCAGCCAGTATCGTCGCCTCATCTCGACGGGTGCCGCTCGCGCGCTCCACTACTGCACTCTAAAATATTAGAAAAAAATACATTCAGCGACAACATTTTAAAATACCACCACCATGTCTATTTCTGTCTTAATTTATTTATTTCATGATTTCTGTGAGGAATTAAAAGAAACAGCTTTAAACAAAAAAAAATATATTATACCAAGATTCTATGTCAGTTGGAATAATTATAATTAATGTATAGAATCAGCGCAGTCTACACTGATCCTGTAAAGGGAGTTTGTGAGTTTGTATCAAGTGGTAAACTAATTCTTCTACTTATAAATACATACGAAATTAACAAAAACATAATGATTTTTGTTCTTTTTCGGTCGGTAGAAACGGTCGATAATACTTATAAGTGTAACAATTTCTTATAAATTAGTTCTACATGCAAGATATAGTTTTAATAATACATTAAAAGCCCAAACTCACCCATCCACCATGCTTAATGGCCCAAGGCGTGGCGCACTGTGCCACGTGCTTGGCCGCCCAGTCTGCCGCCCGGCACCATCCCCCGACCCTCACTGCGCGCGCGCACACTTCGCACAGAAAGGCTAGCACCACCAACGCCCGCTGCTCTATGTGGACACATGCCTGTAAGAATAGAATATATTTGACAGAATTTTATAGTAAGTTGTTCCTGGATAAGACGAGTTTGTGAAACCATTTATAATCTTGCTAATCTTTGCATGCGGCTTCCATCATGTGAAAGGGATTTCCCGGGGTAAAAGTCCCCTTATTATTTTCCTGGTCCAAAGAGAAGAAAGACCTGCTCTGGGCATCAAATTATCTCCATGTCAAATTTCATCGAAATGCAGTTCAGTTGTTTATGCGTTTACCTCTAACAAATCAATTTATTTCACAAATATTCGAATTTACAATATTAGTAAGTAGATAAAACAAATAAGTATTTATTATGATTAACAAGAAATAAACTAAGAATTAAACCTTAGCTACCTTTGAAGAGGAGGGATCATGACATTACGATTATAAAGGAAAAATATTATTGACTCCGCACAATATTGTTTCACTTAGGAACTTAATGCTAGTATTTACTACCTGGCACAACTCCTGCATGATATCCTCAAACTCGACTTCATCGAGGCACAACAGAGGTATATGCTCCGCTTCAGCCGCGAGCCTGGCGCGCGCCTTCGTGTCCCTGAACCTCCTGGCAGCCCTCTCCAAGGACCTCCAGTCACGCCAGTACATCCACCAGCCTCTGGGAATATCAAAACACGGTATATAGGAAATTTCAAGAACAATTAATTAGGTGCCGTAGGATCATTGATAGGCTTCAATGTGACCTATATTCTACAAAAAAGACGCAGAAAAATATCATCTAAAAAAAGTATTTTTAGTCAATGAGTTTTACTATCTTCCATATAATTTTGGCCATTTTCGTAAATCAGCCAAAAGTAAGAACTGGCAACGTAATATTAATATAAGTAAATGAAAAAACTTTGTTTCTCAAAAACCATTACAGAGTTTCACTAAGTTTCTGGAGCTTTCATCACGTGATTTACGTTTCAATGAAAGAAAGACATAAAGATAATAAAAGTCACAATGCTTCCCTAATTTTATTCGGTCTCATCACGATAACGTAAAAAAGTAATAAATACTTTAATAACTTTGGTAATTTTATTCAATGAGCTTGTGCTGTTTTAGGCAGCCGTTTGCTCGTAACGTCACGAATGTTATTTATTAATTTATTTATTTTTGTGTTATAAAACAATATAATATTACAAGGAACGATTTAGACTTGTGCGTATGCCTTATTATATTATTTCAATTAAACAAAAGAAAATGTATTAAAAACATCCAATACCTTAAAAATATTTACTACAAAAGTTTGGTCAAATAATGAAACAAAGTAACATAATGGGCGAGTAGAAAGTATAGCCGTAAGCTGTCAGAGAAAAGATTGCGGTATCAATTGGCTAGACTGCTTCGGTGGCGTATTAATTGTAGTGCTGGGGTTTCAAGTTCGAGCCGTGGGTCAGTCAAAGTGATATTGGGTTTTTTCTACTCAGTATCCTAATTTAGCGATAGTCTCGCCCCACATCCCATCACACGGAATACACACGGCCGAAGGTGACCGGCCTCTGCCTACCACGTTAAAGATAGAAGGCGTGAATGTGTGTGTGGTGTTATCAAAAAAGTCTAAAATAACTCACTTCGGATCAGGTTTAGCAGCGGACAGCATACAAGGCGGCGGCCTCAAGTCTTCCAGCCTTAAGTGTTGCAGCAACAGAGCCCTGAATAGCCTCACGCCTCTTTCCTCCTCATCCCCCTGCAGGTGCGGCCCTCGCCAGTGCCCCTGGCAGTCGTCCAGCCGCTCCTCGTCCATTGAAACCTGGCGAATAAGCGGTGCTCTAGGAGCATCGTACTCTTCCAAAGGCTGGACGCTGCACGCTGGAATTTGTATTTTATTTATTAAATACTTGTGTTAATGTGGTTAAGATATGTCTATAGTATAAATGGCGCTGGTCGACCAAGACAGTGTCAATGTTGAAGAGACAATGTGAAGTAACAATTTGACTTTTTTTCTATGGTAAGTAAGATTTCCAAAGTTGCAATAAACTCCCTTCCATTCATAAATAATTATAATTTCTACCCCGGACTAACAGTGTATAATTCTGGAATCTTATTGTTGTATGATGAAGCTATTAACATTAGGTGATCTGCTTGCTTGTTCACTGACTAAGACAACATAAAAAAAATAAATTTTAAAAATATATAGTCTATAACTATTTCACAATAATGTCAGGTGACGCTAGAGTAGAGTGTAACATAAAAAAAATACATAAATACGTACATACATAGCGAATTAAAATCATATTTCCTTGTTTCGCCGTAATCGTAAAAAATAATAAAAAGAAAGAATAAAAAAGTAGCAAACGATAAAGACGTCTCATAAAATATTATCACAACATACTTGCGTGTGAAACATTACTTAAAGCGTACAATTTATTTTACTAAATATTTGGGTAATTAGATCATGACGTTAAGATAAGAGATGACCATTTGATCTTTCCTATTATTATTTACTAGGAGAGAGTTCTAAGAGTATAAAGAGCGGAGAGGGAAGATTGTCATATAAAAAATTGCGCTTATGTGATGTTTGCTCAATCTACCGTGAAAAAAGCACAACACCAATATAAAATACTTCATAGTTTTTCCATATCGTTATTTGCGCGTTTTTAGTGCGCGTTTTAGCTTATTTTCTGTAAATATGTTAGTTTTTTAGTAATATCTAAGGAAGCTGTGACATCTCGTCACTCGAAGGTTTCAAATAAGACAATACTAGGCACTGATGTTCGGTCTTTAACCAACTGTCTGTTTACTAGTTTCCAACGCGATTTAACTATAAAAATTAGCCTTGTTCTTTCCAGTTAGATTTTTCGATACATTTCTCAGATATAGTGGACTAAATTAAATCTTATTCGTTTTATTTTGGCTTATTTATTGTTGCTAAGAAAGAATATTCATAAAAGCACCCCGATAGTTTACAATATTAAGATTAAGAACACATTTTGTAGTTACAATCATTCTATAAAGCGTATAGACAACTGCAAATTATTCTCAATATCGATGTCATGCTTCAAAGCCGGTTAGACAATAGACATTGTCTAGAACTTTCTCGAGCACTGAATGCATTATATACATAATAAATCTGCACTATATAATATTAAGAACAGAAGATCGATACAATGAAACCTTCGGTACTGCGAATATTTAATAAGCTTATTTACTCACGTAGCAAATATAGGACGAGGTCAACAAACCAATCAACTTTGACGAATTATTAGCTTACTTACGATTTAACTTCGCGAAATTTATAACCCGAAAAAAAGCGGAGAAGGTTCTCAATTCGACACATATATATTTTTATGTTAGACCACACATAACTTTTTTACAAATAAGAACATGATTTTGTACATTTAAAAAAGATAACCTAAGCTGTAACATGAATATATTAACACTTGTAAAAAGAGACCTGTGCAAGAGAGATAGAAATATAAATTAATACCTGCATATTCACACGCACAATGGCCCGACTTTTTTTACGGGCTAAGTGCGAAAAAAGGAGCCCATAACCTGCATATTCACAACACATTGTATACAAACAATACCATAAAAACAAACTCGTAATTAAATTCCACGAAATAGTAAAAATGAAAATCGGAGTAATTGGTAAACGAAATTCCACAAACCCCACAAACACTACACTATATTTAAAGAACCACCGAGAGACAGGGGGGCCCACCTTGTACAGCCGCTAGGGGTGGTACCAGGTCCATTTCGAAGCTCCTCTACCCTGAGACTGTAAGCGACAGTGGAAGCAAACACGGCCGACCTTGGATGGTCAGGTCATGTCCCTGACACAGATGTTCGCGCATGCGCGATGTGACAAGTGGGATTTTCAAAGATATGTTTTCTGAATACTGTTTACGGCGGTTTCCATTTGATTTATTCATGCTTTCGCAGAGAGAAACGGGATTTATAATATTTAAATTCAAAGTTATAATGAAGTGAGATAACATTTTCCATGATGTTAGAAAGGGGAGTCCTTGATTGATTTCGCTCACGGCTTCGATCTTCGATAAAGTAGGCAGAGATGCTTTTCGCCAAGCTTATTCTTTCCCATAACGTAACATGGAAACGAGTTCACTATGGTCAAATAACTCTATAGTGAAGTTGTAATATTGGCTTCATTTCATGTATGAGAATTAGGAATTAGGATTTTAGGTTCATTTATTTTTTAAATTTTATATTGGAAGGAAAGTCTGAAGAGACTGATTAATTACAAATGATATCATGTAGTGACAAAGAATTAAATTGGGTTAATTTACTCAATTAATTAAAGTGGATACAGCATATAAATCTAATTCAATACAAGAAATTATACACAAATATATATTAAGAAATTGTTACAATAATTCTTTTTATAGAATTCAAATAAATAAAATGTTCTTTTTTTAAATCAAACAGCCCTTAGAACCCGCATTTCGCCTTTTAATCCAACTATCAGCGCAGCGGCTGTCGATTGTCTGATTGAGTCAGTTATTAGGCCCCCGTCTCAATTGTCAGTTTATCAGCTCCGGGCGTTCTGTTGTGCAACTCATATCGTACAGGAAACTTCGGGCTGGGTCGGATTATAAGCCAATAGTTCGTCCGCACCGCATGTGTTCTTGCTGGTGATGAAAACGTGATTTGAAATTGGAATCAGATGATTTATTTCTTTTTAATTTAAAAAACGTAAGGAGTGTTAAGAATGACTGACTGCATAGAAATGTCGATAATACGTTTTAGAGAGGTTACGAAAGTGAATTTTGAAGTGTGAAGTGTGATGTTCCATTTCCAAAGATGAAAAGTGTTAAAAGGAAACTGTCTACCGATGTTATTGCGGAACCGTCATGTTGCAGAAGACTTTCGATCGTGGCCTGCGCGTGCGCAATAGTGTCTTTAATTTTCAACGCTTATAATTATGTGGATAGGGAATACATTAAAAATGACCTAGATATAGAAAATAGTGATTTTGTGAAGAACTTTCTAGACGATAAGTTAGAGAAGAAAATCGATGCGTATTTATCGGAAATTACAGGAACCACGCCGAAAAGGTTAAAACGAGAAGCAATGCTGGTAAGATACACAAAACAATACAATATTTTTGGGGCAGTGATTGTCTTATAAGAAATAAGGAAACTTATTTAGGCTTAGTTATTCGAATACCATTTTAATGTTTAAATAATCATCTTTGTATTTTATACAATTGTTATCTAATAACGGGGTCTTAAGAAAGTCTCTGATATGATACCCTAATGACCTCTTAAAAATAAATACTCACAGAAACAACGAGTGACTGGTATTCCAAACAATAATACAAACCAATTCACCGACTCTGCGAATTGAGGATGGGAATATAAGATAAGATAGGATACACCATGACTTCACCTTACAAATTGACTAAAATATCATGTTTCCGGACTCTTATTATATTTGACTTGCCGCATCCTTTAGTCTTATAAGCTATGTAAATCTTCCGTTTCAAACAGAAACCATCAGCAATCCAAGAAGACAATACAGTAACGCCCCACGTTGAGTTCTTCAACCCTAAAATGCGTGCAGAACTTGAAGAGAAGGACGCGATAGAGATGCGCAAGACCGGGGCGAAGGGACCAGCGCCTGGAGGAGACACGTGGGTGTGGTTGACCAGCTATTCCAGAGTTCCTGTAAGCTGTAACTCCTTTTATTCTTCTTTTTTGTTGTCTTCAAAGGTAGATGAGCTGATTGTCTCTGATGAATAATCACTGTAGAGTAATGATATGTCAACGCAATCTGCTCACTACAAATATATTTTTAAACCCTGTTCCAAGAAGAATATGACATTGTTTGCTTTAACTTGTATGACTTGTATGATGTATAAAAAAATCATTGACTAACACCTAAATTCAGGGCTATATTTTCAGTATAAAGTGGTACAAGGTTTCTGCAAAGCGACCCAAGATTATTGTCCGCCAGGCGTTCAAGGACCTAAAGGGCCAACAGGCATGCCAGGTCCTAAGGGCGATAAGGGCGAGGCTGGAGCTCCTGGTACGCCAGGACATGCTGGTTCCCGTGGTCCGGTGGGCCCGCCCGGGCCTAAAGGTATGCTAATCGAAAATGAACTCTAAGAACTAACAAATCACGATACATTTGAAATGCATTATGCTTTATATTATAAGGACGCGGTAAGTGAGTAAAATTGCTTTTAATTCATTGCGAGCGCATCGATACCACGGTATACGAGAATTACACGAATTTATAATAGTAGTATATTCCACTTTTTTACCAAAACTATACGTGGAAACTTCCAAACCGGCAGCTTTGGGGCCTCTACCTCAAATTAGACCTATAATGATCCAAAATTCGTAACTTAGCAAAAATATCATTAATCTATCGAACAGTTGTCGGATAAGTTAACGTAATTGTAATAACAATCGAGAAAGCTATGTGAAAGTTTTCAACAAACACAAGTCTCTTTATTGACTCGACTAACCAACATAACATAGTTTAATTAATTTCGCCTATGACCGAAAAACAAACGCAGCTTCCATTTGATTTAACAGAGATAATTGAATCGTCGAGTTTCCAATTACAAAAGGTCCAATATTTCAATTAATTCTCGCATCGTAGCATCTCAACAAAAGTGGAGCAGTAAAATCGATAATTAAAAACGCTATTTCAATACAGGAGAGCGCGGCTTCCCGGGTAATCCGGGATTAGACGGTAGAGACGGCGTACCCGGAGAACCGGGTCTCGACGGAATGTCCGGAAGGAACGGCGCTGACGGAGCTGCGGGTAAAGACGGACGTGATGGCATGCCTGGGTTAGACGGCAGTCCTGGCAAAAACGGAAAGGACGGGAAAGACGGTAATAATATCAGCGTTGTATATACTGTCCCACTGTTGGGCACGGACCTCCTCTACTACTGAGAGGGATTAAGCCTTAGTCCACCACGCTGGCCCGGTGCGGATTAGTAGACCTCACACACCCTCGAAAATTCCTATAGAGAATTTCTCAGGTATGCAGGTCTCCTCACGATGTTTTCCTTCGCCGTTAAAGCAAGCGATAATTCACAAAGAATACACACATATTTTTTTAGAATAGTCAGAGGTGTGTGCCCTTGCAATTTGAACCTGCGGACATTCGTCTCGGCAGTCCGTTCCACAACCAACTAGACTATCGAGAAAAAAATAGAAAAACGGTACTCTTACTGTATTGCTGTTTATGTTTAAAATGGAAATAAATATTGAGTAACGTAGATTTGATTATTGAAAATTGATAAACATAATTATGATTTACAACCTCTGATCTCTATTGGCAATCCAAAAATACCATAGCCCACAACCCTCCAAACTTTCCTTCAAGAGAAAAATATCTCTAAAATTAACACTGAGACGCATAAGCCAGCATTATTATTTATTTACAGGGAGACCTGGAGCGCCAGGACCACCAGGCATCCGAGGTCCCAAAGGAGATCGAGGCAACGTCGGCCCCAAAGGCCAGCGTGGGAATGATGGGCGAGACGGCGCACCTGGACGCCCCGGGCTGTCCATCTACAATTATACCATGGAAAAGGAACTGCTAATACCGCCTACATTTGCTCGTGAGTAATTGATTAGGTTTTATTGGAAAATAAAGAATCAAGATTTCTATTTAAATAAATATATGGTTGAAAAGCTCGAAAGCGTAGTACAATAGTTAAATGACAAACGATTAATTCAATATTACGCTGTCACATATTCTACGTTTCTGTTTCGCGAATTTCTTCGTAGTCTTCGGAAGAATAAAAAAAAACATATTTGAAGACAATTTTATGAAAGATAGTTTTACGTTACAAGCGAATTTATACTCAAATAGCCAAACCTTATGTCTTCTAACGATATTTCATAAAATCTATGAGCCCCGCTACAGTAAACTGTCTGCATTGCTGTAAATACCGCAGAAGACATGCGCGAAGTTGTTCCTTTACTAATGTACGTTGAACGATCAGTAAAACAGAAGCCTTAATTCCTTCCCTTCACAATGCATTTAAACGGTCTGTCATTTTTTAGGGAAGGCGGTGAATTTCAAAATTATGTCTATCTTCCAGAGGATCAAACCCGCGTGATAGTTCGGGAGAGCGATACACTACGCTTGAGTTGCAACCCGATGGGTCGGCCGGAGCCTGCCGTGGAGTGGCGAAGGTCGGACGGCACTGCTGTTATACAGGTACGAATAGCTGGAAGGCTATTCTCTATGTCAATGTAAATACGTAAGGTGGTCGTGTTATCTTCGTGAAAACAGCGTGGAAGGTATCCTGTATGCTAATTGTTTAAAACGCGACGTGTTGCGTTACGTGCTTGTTATGTATTGACAATATAACGTGTGGCATAAAAATTAAGGCTAATAGTTGTATCGTAAACACGGTAAACAAGTAGTCTTCTAGAAAATGTTTATAAATGCAAACTTTTTTGATCACAAAGAGCGTAGGTTCGGTAACGCAGTTGTATTGGGGTGCTTAATGCCTTGGTAGTGAGTTGTATTGCGTGGGCGATACATCACTGTGAGGTCCCAGGTTCGTATTAGAAATAATATAAAACAGCATTAGAAGTCGTGTAAGATCTACATGTTACGTAGCAGGGGCCACGTTCGACCTCATTGACCCCAGTTCCTTGGCTCCTTGCCCGTGAGCGTGGTTTATGAGTACGCATACTTAAGGGAGGCTTCCAATAAAATATATCTGAAGTTAGATCCCCGAACGATATGAAATCGAAGCAGACTGTAAAAAAATATTTTCAAAAAATTTATTTGCTTGCTTCTATTTCCGATGTCGAATTTGTAATGTTAACTGCTAAATAAAAACAATTATGATATATTAGTTGGAATATTCCAAGAATAGATGCAAATTTAAATCTAATGAAGCCTATCAGATAATAATGACATCACAAATACAAGTTCAATGACGCATTAAAACAAATGCAATTTAATAATCTAATACAAGTTAACATTCAAAATTATCTTTATCAACAATTTCACGTTACGTATGGACTCGACTCCTTTCTCTTTAGAACTAGGTTACACCAATAAGCATGTTACCAAAGTTAAGGAATAACGTTCCATTTCGTTTTAGAGCTGTACATTTTCAAGATATTGCGTGACGTTCGCATTTTTATTAAGGAACCAGACAAGTATAATATTATTTTTTTCGTAATAGTACTTACTTACAAGATTGATTAGCGATTATTATAATTTCACAGGATTTATATGGGTTATAAATGAAAATAACGCAATATGATAAAGATTTAAAAAAGTATGTTATGTAAACTATCATAAGTTTGGGATAAAAGTCAAATAAGTATACAAAATCGCACACATACATTGTCGAAATCTTAATTTATCTATTTTCAATTCCATATTGTTAAAGACATAAATTCTTTTATTTGTTATTAGTAAAAGAAAAAAACACTGCAGTGACTGGAATGTAGACTTATGCGCTGCCAGCAGTTTCTCTCAGCTAACGACAAACCTTGCAAATATATTTTTTGTTTAATGTTCGACATGGCCGAGGTGATTTTGCCCCAGTGCTGTTTTCTGTTCATCTAATTAAACTTTTTTTTTATATAGTTTAACCGACTCTTACCTTTACATATTAATCTATTTGTGAAAATTTGTAAATGGACATCTTTTTCTTATTTGTTGTTTATTTTAGTTTTCCGAATACATAAAGATAAACAGCAACATACCCTAAATAATTTCTCCGCCATATCTAACCAAAACACTTGCTCCAGGGTTCATGGCGAGACGCGTCAGTGAGCGGCCATGTTCTCAACATCCCCAACGTGTCACGCTGGCACACCGGCAAGTACGTCTGTCTAGCTAACAACGGGATGCTGCCTTCAGCCAACCAGACAACTGACGTCGAAGTTCATTGTGAGTGCAATAACTTTTTATTCACGTGTTCTCTTACTACCCTCATTTAATTATATAATAATTCAATTAATATTTCCAACTCCATCTATTTGATTAATTTCGTTGCGGGATAAATTTAAATAAGTGTTCCTAAGACTCGGCGAGCTTCACCGCTTGGTGTCATAAAGTGCCTACCACAGCTGATTCTAGCTTCCTGGAGTTGTAGTGGTGGTTGAGAGTGGAAAGTATCTCTTGGGCTTCGAGTCGCCCTTGCAGAGTAAGTGTGGAAAATAAACCAGGTTTTCCGTTGAATAGGAACTTATATTTTAATAGAGTTAACACATTAGACAATCGTATTAGACTAGCACACATTGCTTAGTAACACTACATTGTTATTTTATTCCAAATACAATAATTCAAAAAGATACATAGTATTACGCGGCCAGTTTACATTACATTATGAAAGAGGCTTTGTATTTGTCTATGCAAACCTCAACAGTATCTACCTTCGCTTTACGATATCTTTAGAACATTTTCATTATAGGTATTAGGGGCCGTTCAAGTATTACGTAACGTAATTTGGAGAGGAGGGGTCTTTTAAAACGTTACGATTCGGTACAGGCGCGGGTTGGGAGGTTCATACAACGCGTTATGTAACATTGGATTTTTTTTTAAACAATAACAAAGGTATTTTAGTGATTTTCCGGTACTTTGCGAAAAAGAATGTAATTTTAGAGTGACATAACTTTTTGAGGTTTGAAGTTTACAGAAAAACGTTATGGCGCGTTACATGGCGGTGGGGGTGTCAAAAATCTTCAAAAATTGCGTTACGTAATACTTGATCGACCCATTACCCACATAGCGTATAATGTGCTTGTAAGTAATGTAAAGCCGATGTCTTTTTTTTATTTCCAGTCAGCCCTTTCATCCGAGTGCCGAACAACATAGTCTATGTAACCAACAAAACTGCTAAAATTGAATGTGAGGTAAACTACTTTAAAGATTAAATTACTTTTCTTCCATTATTATTATCATTCATTACTTGACTGTCAACTGATAGCGGCTGCAGACAAGCCTTTGACGGCGGCATTAATTGGCATGAAATTAATATAAGTACATTTTTGTTAATAAATTTTTGACAGTCGCGCAATGGGGAAAGACATTAATATAGTAAAAATAGATATAGATAAGATTTTATTTAAGACTTGCGTTTATTTTATTTATAATTTTGGCTGCGGCTCCGCTCACGTAAAAAAGTTTTTGATAGATAAATAGTATCATTCAGGAATAATGTAGCTTCCTACGATTAAAAAAAAATATAATTGATGTAGTCGTTCCTGGGATTAGCGAGATTGAAAAAAAAATCTTTACAAAAAAACAAAATTAGTGTATTAGTTCCTGAGATTTAGGCATTCAAACAAAAATCTCTTCACTTTTATATATTAGTATAGAATATAGATAACAATTACCTACGATAGAGATCACCTTATCAATCTAGAGGTATTGCTAGTATCTTTGAACCATAAGATCCTGATTCTTGCATCGATTTTCAGGTTGACAACATTTTATGATAAGTTTTATTGGATACTGATTGCTTTTCCCATCCCTTACATAATATAGTCACAAACCATCTAATATTTCCTTCTTCAGGTCCAAGCATGGCCGGAGCCAGTCCTGGCATGGGAGATCGATGGAGTGACCCTCGAAGGCTCTCGGTATAAGACAGAGGTGGCGACTACCGGTGACCCTTGGCGCTGGGTCATGAGGCTTGAGATTCCTGGTGTCCGGGAGCATGATATGAGGAAGTACAGCTGCGTGGCCAAGAATGAACTGAATAACCAGACGATCAAAGGCGATATTCGTTTGATGTGTAAGACAGAATATTTTTTACTTCATACAAAAGCGTATTTTTTAATCTTTTTATTACTAGGAAGTATTTGATCCTAGTTTTCTCGAACTAATCCATTGATAATAATTTGATAATTTCAGTACACTAACTATCGAGTATAGTTCAATAATTGCATGGTATTGAAACACTGAAACAAATAGGCTATTTCCTAAGGTGTTCCTTTCCCACATCAGATCTTATGTCATTTAGTTACTCTACAAATTTCTCAACTGTGAGTATGGTAAATTCCAGATACAACACGGAACATGGAATTAGTCATTTAGAAGTATAACAAATGTTGCAGTAAATCCAAATTTCCAGACTTAAGGGTAAATCACCTCGACTAAGCCAGATTTACCAAGCTGGTACCCCATCTTGGGGAGTAATCCTTGCCGATGAAACCAATCCATTATCATGATAAAGTGTCTAAGATACCCATACTACTAAAACCCTTCAAATCTCAATCAGATCCAGGAGACCACCAGCAAATCCCGGTGCAGCAACCGATGGAGATCGGCTCCCGTCCCCCAACCCTGACGTCATACGAAGAGTTGTGCCAAGTGCAGCGCTGCCCTTCCTGTCCTCGGTGCGACCGCGCGCAACTCCTCATATCTCCCATGAACGGAACGGCTGGCTACAAACCCAGAAGGAATACTAGTAAATATCATTGCTATGTTATAAGTTAGTTTTAAATCAAGAGTACCCACCGCAGTCGCGAACGAATTAGAAATAATTACCATGATGAAGATTTAGAGCGTCAGTGGGATGGACTCTTCATTCTTACCTGTCTAAAAGGTTCAACAGCTTTCTTTTGAACAGTTTTGCTTGATTAATTATTGCTTTAATGAAGCCGGTAGTGAATATCACGGCGTATATTTTACCATCGAGGAGGCAATCGCAATTTCAATGATTAAAACCGAATGCCATCATGATTTTAAAGTAATCATATTAGATTACTAAAAATTTATTGAATTTTGGATAAAAGAAGGATCTTCCCAAAGGAAGAGACAACCTTCGAGAGTAAGGAGTGCAAAAGCTGAAATAATTGTAACAATGTTTAATTAATATAATGAATTATTGATTGTATGTGTTTCCAGATTGTCAACTGTATGCAATAGGAAAGCCGGTGTACCATCGATATAAAGAAGAGCTCTTTGGTGCGTGGCTCAGAGACTCTAACGCCACCGACACACAGGTGTGGGCATGAATTCAATAAATGTGGGATTAATAGCAATAAAGTTGTGTCGATATTGTGCTAGCGATTTGACAGTACATATTACATATCGAGCTATAGAAAAAGAATCGAAAAGAGAGAAACAAAAGATCCCATAGGTATGATAGACATAACGATCTAAGGCCGCAGTCTAAATCTAATTTGAGATTTTCACTGTCGAGCATTATATGAATATTAGATGCTTGAACATTATTCATTTGAAATTAAACATACCCGTATCCATTTGTAACTAATATGATAAATACGAAATTACATGCGCAGATTTCTCATTCTATCACCCAACAATGAGCTAAATCGTAATTTTTCCGTATAATATAGTAACAATAAACTACTTCCCCATGTATGACATCGCGTACTTCTACTTCAGAAATTAATATTTTGTATTCTAGAAGGACAAGCTGTGGACGACACAGGAGAATGATGTGGAGCGGTTAAGAGAGTACAGAAACAAAGGTAACTTCAAAACTGACAACGTCGACGAGTTCCATAAACTGCAGAAACCGTTCTTCGTGAGTAATTTTATCTGTTGTCGTTTCCTTTAAAAAAATGTAATGGTGGCCATATTTATCTGCCCCGATTCTTCAGTCACAGTCTTTGTTAATTTATATTACATACAAAGTGTTCTATTTGTCAGTTTCGTTTCATTCTAAACCCGAATCATGCACACTTCACCTGATCGATTGTTTTCTTCCAGGGAAACGGGCACATCGTGTACAGCGGCTCGTTCTTCTACCAGGCTAACGAGTCCGGCAACCCTGGAGAGATCATCCGCTACGACCTCACGCAGAGCAGGATCAAGTCCGTACACTTGCCACATGCTGACGGCAGACTGTATACTGCTCAGCATAACCAGGTACAGTAAACGGCACAAATCATGAGTGCGGTTACGAAGTGGTAACGGCGAGTTCGCGTATGTTCAAATTGGACGAAAGTGCATAGAGCAACATGGCACGTATAAGCTGATCGACAATGAGCATCGACTAATGAACCAATCCTGCTGCACATCGGCGTGTTGGATGTTGTTGAATGTGCTCTCAACTCGTGCCTCTTGAAATTTGGTCTTGTAGTAATACGAAAACGCCGACGTTCTAGTTGCGAATAAAATGGACTGACTTCATTCTATTGACAAAAAGCCATTGAAGGATGGGCTGATAGAAAATGACCATTAACATGAGAACAGTAAACCAAACAAAAAGTTACTTGAATCTCCGGTAGAACACAGCGTAGCAAAGTTACTAGATAATACTTCCTTGTGTGACATTCATGTTTTGATTTTGTAGGTGGATTTCAGTGCAGATGATAATGGTCTATGGGCTATCTACTCAATTGAAGGTTCGAATAACACAGCAGTAGCTAAAGTAAGTAAATCAGGAGTACTTAAACAATCTACTTATGTGAAACCAGTTTAAGAATATAAGTCAAAGGCCTAAAATCTTAGTATATCTGCATTAATCTTTATCCCAGCCATGAAGTTAGTCATGATTTAGGTCATTATAGTTTTCAATCATTAAATAGAGGCAACTGGTGGTAGAATATTTGTACCCGGCCGGATATCGACCACTATACACAAAACCTGCCATATTAGCCTACATAGGTACTAATTGTCTCATTCCGGGTACAACCTGTGTATATCCGGTTTTAAACACACTTTCGTAATTGAGTTAACGCGAGAGATAATCATCTCATCGGTAGACTTTATCTAGAGCCTGCTTCGCTCAGCATCAGACGCAGCGAGGTAGCTTTGACGTACTCGTGTTAAAAAATACAACTTATCATTTTTATTTACTGATCATTAATTGAATATAATAATTACTTATTTCTAGTTAAGTTTCGACCCAAACAAGGACAGTCTGAACATCGACTACATTTGGAATATATCACTGAATCATAAGCAAGTGAGTATTTTGTGGGATAAGATAATATGTATCAGTATGAAACCTAAAGCCGACACCGAATTGTCACTAAGGTCTGGCAAAGTTGAACAGTTTAATGGCATGTTCAACATTTCTACTTCAGGGTGCAGGGGGACCGTCTACGGCACTCCTTTTCTAACTATGCCTCTGATTCTACTTTAGGATGGCCACAACACTCTTTTCCAAGTCACAGCAAAGATTTGGTCTAGAGTTTTCTCTACTCCCAATTCAATTTCCATCCGTCTTTCTAACTATACAAACTCTATACCATGCATAATGTTCTAAGCGATCCCTCTTCACAGATGGGAGAAATGTTCATAGTGTGTGGTGTGCTGTACGCGCTGGACTCGGCAACAGAACGTGAGAGTAAGGTGACAGTCGCCATCGATCTGTACCTCAGCAAGCCTGTCGAGGTGGCGCTGCAGTTTACCAACCCATTCCGGAAGACCACGCAGCTCGGATACGATCATACGCATAAGGTATGTGAGTGATACTATCACAGCAAGGAGGATCTAACCAGGATTGCCAGTTTTTTTTCCCTCGAAAAGCAAAAGGACAAGACCTGATGGTATTGGTCACCGTCGTCCATGGACATCGACAGTACCAGGGGCAAATAAAGATAGACATATTATTGTTCCCTGAGACTCGTCGGGCTTCACAGCTCTGTGTCTTAAAATGCGTGCCACTGCTGATCCTGGCTTACACGAGTTGTAGTGATGAGTGTGAAGGCGGGAAAGTCTCTATTGAAGTACCAAGGGCACAGCCTAGCCGCTTTCCACCGAGCCAAGCTGCTGTCTATCGCTATTTGCTAGTTTTTTAAATTTAAATGACAAGATGAAGATGTTTGGTTGATGGTGTCCCAAAAATGGTGGGGTACTACCCTAAAGTTTTTAATATAAAGTACCTTTTCTTGGCATTCCTTTCATCTCCGATAAGTTAAATGTTACAAACAATAAACCAAAAATCTAAATACATGTCTATTATCTTATATAAAATATTTTCGCTTTTATCTATTATTGTTTAGGGTTCAGTAGCCGGTAAGATTACTGGGCTTCCCGTGGGTACTATAAACAGCTAAGAATTTTATATAAGTGTAGTGTAGCAACATTTGATAGCGCCTGCGCGATGCCTTAGTGTCCAAATTAGATCCCAGACATAAGAATACGAAGGACATAATATGAAATTTATAAAACAAAGTTTATAACTGAAACTTTTATTTCAGGAGCTATATTCTTGGGACCGAGGCAATCAACTCACTTATCCAGTGCGGTATAATGAATTACCAGGACCATAGCACTAAGAAATATTTTTAAAACCCCTATTCCTTCTTAGGAATAAATAAATCTTGTTTTATTGTGTTTTCCTGCAATATTGTTGAAAAATAAAAGAATAAGTATAGCTAAAATATGGAGAACAGAAATCTTGAAGCGAACTGAAAATGCATTTATAGGAAGGACTATTCCGTATTGCATTTAACAGTTACAAATATAAAACACCTTATAATGCCAACTTTTATAAAATTATATAATAAATTATGTAAAAGAACAAAAAATAAAAATTATAAATCAATCAAATTCCTTTCCCTTTTATTGAAAGACTACAGAGTTAATTATAATCTGAATACATAAAATAAGCGCCATCTGTATTTTAGGATATGTGTCAATTTACAAAATACATAGTCCATGCCGCAATGTCGATGCTCTATAGAACCAAAAGAGGGCGCTGGGCACTACTTTATAACGTGTAGCAGAGGGCGCAGTTCCCATGTTGTAAATAAAACAGAAATCCAATAATCTATGATAAATTGATGATTGATGTGCCCATTAAAATGAAAGCACCGATATTCGAATGGCGTTTGAGTACGTGTACAAACGAGGTCAAACGAAATTGAGGTTTATATAATCCAAACCTTTTAATATTTGAAGTCATTTACAATAGTGACAATAAACTTGAATAAATATTTTATTGATAGGTAATGTACATTGAAATGTTATCACTACGTCATCAATATCTATTAAGATAATTTAGTTTACCAGAATTAGTATTTCTAACAAAATTTCATCGTTCCTTATTTCAGTATTCATATAACCAGTTTCGTTCCCCTACAGAATTATTTGTGTCTTAAACACACATACATAAGTTATAACCGTCCATAATTATTAATAATTAAGCACTCGAGCGAGCTCAGTAATAATTCAACTTCAAAATCACACACACGACGACATCCATACAAGTTGGGATAAAAAACGCTCAAATTGCGTGGCTCGTGCAGTGCAGCGGCCGGCTCAAAAGCGGCCGGGTGGTGTTCAGTATCCCATCTCAACCCCCTCCCATTTTTTCGCCACAATAGCCAGCAATACATTCCGTGACTTGGCAGAACTTGATGTCGAGATATTTGGCCCCCAACGCGCGATCAATACTTGCGCACAACGCCATCTAGGAACCATCGCGCAGCTAAATTGCAGTTTAATAGTTCATTAGATCCGGCAAAAATGGCGGGGACACGGCAGTTTAAATTCGGTACGCGTTATCGATTTGCGGATACATCTAAAATTTTATGTGGCGGTATGCAAAACGAGATTTTTACAAAACGCCCTTTTATATGGAATGGTTGGGCGAAAACATTGATGCCAATGGGCATTTTTATATTTCTTTTCATTATTTTTGCTTATGTGCTTTTTTTGTAAGGAATACGAATAAGGTAGGATTTACCTTAGCAACTAAAACTTGTTTTAAAGTGTTTGACTAATTTTGTTTCTAAGTAGATCTTATCACAAAAAATATAATATGGTAGATGAGGGACACAAATGTATGTAATTCTTGTCGTGTAGTTTAGAAATCTGTGGTAAAATTGAATCTGACAGAAGACCCACAGATAAATTGAATTAAGTTGGAAACCCCAATCTCCCTCGGCCGGAGTCTGGATGCGACATTCTGCGCAGTCTGGCAGAAATTAGTTTGGAACCGGCGATACTACCACGCTGATGTATGGAAATTGGGAATTGAATGCTCATTATGTATATTTTGTCTCTATGTTAGGAGTAAGAAACGCTCTGGGAAAGGCTTATGGAGAAATAGACGTTAAAATTAATAACCAAATTACTTAATTTCTGTAAAAAAGGTATGTGACTTTCGTCTTTGATTTATTACGATATAATTTATACGTTTGGTCTTACGAAATCTGCTTGTATTTAACTGTAACCGCCATTAAAACTGGAATTCTTCAAACCCCACTTAAATCGATATCACGTAACCCTTATTATGTTTTGTTTAACAGATGGCGTTTAATCTAAATTCCATTTATCGCAAATCCAAAATGGCGACAATGTTAGTCCCTGTACACAATATTGCTGAATACCAGTCCATCGTGATACATTGTCTGCAGCGCCAGGTAAATTGTCCATTTGTGTAAACTGTGGCAGTTACGCCGCTGCCACCCACACCCCCTCGGAACTAAATGAATGAATCATGGGACATCCATTCTGTTAATTTGTAATACGTTCGGATCGATTCGTGGAGGAATTTATGATGATAATATGTTTGCACGGACTCGTTGCTAGTTATTGGAATGTTCTTTTACGATTTCTTTATTCTTGTGGTTTTAAGGCAGGTAGGCTGGCACTATTTTTGACCTATCTATATGGATTTTATCGATTGCCCAACTTAGGACAATCGATTTGAAGAGCGTTAGGTTCAGATTCAGCACATCACGCCTTTAGCTACGTCTTTGACGGGTATTGAAACACATTTCGTACGCTAACCAATTCTAAGACGTTTAATTATCAACTCGTCCATCACTACTCTCGAATCTACCAATGAATTACCGTCAAATCGGCTTACTTCGATACAATATACAGAGACGGAGCACAGGTGCTCTCTAATGAATGTTTGATTCGGCTACACTTACCGTATAGCGCAAATTATGCATGTCCTGATGCACGGAATGGGGAAGTCCTTCAGCGAAAATAGAAACAGTATTTTCACTTCAAAAATAAGGTATGACTGACGGGCATAAGGGATTATTTGGTATTGGAGGTATTCGGGAGCGGTGGACATCGTGGTATTAAAAAAAACAGAATTGAATAACCACATGTGTTGGTGGTAGGATATATTCTGTACCAGCCCGGATAACAACTACCCGGATAGAAGTAAAACTCCCCATAGTGGTTTACTTGAATATGTTTTGTTTCAGGCTAAGCCTGTGAACTGTGTAAGTACATATATCCGATTTCGAACAGGCCGCTCGATGTAATTGTGTCGAATATCGAGAAATAGGTAATCCATAGGTCTATTTATATCTGAAAGCTAATCATACTATCAAAAAAATATTTTCAATTTCTCCCCATTCAGTCTATATGATTTATTTTGCAGGTTAAGACTAGTTAGCGTTCCCTGAAACTCGGCACTGCTCGGTGTCATAATGCGTGACACTGCTAATTCTGGCTTACAGCAGTTGCAGTGGTGGGTGAGATGGCGGATAGTCTCGTTTCTAGGTATAATCAGCTGCAACAGAGTCAATCTGCCATGCACGTAAGGAAAGAAATAGCTACGAACATTAACGTATATTCTATAGACACGAACGTCCATATCCTATTTGTTCAAATCTGGATTTAGAACTAAAGTTCGTTGCAGCGCTAAAACATGAATCGTCTAACCAAACTTTTTAAACATGCAGTGCTAAGCGCTTTAAATAGAGTATAAGTAAAATGTCAACCAATACCGGATTGCAGTACACTTTAATTAAACACAGTGAGTGTTCGAAACGCTAGATCTAGTACATAGTAGGTATGTAGGAACTTATATATCGACTTATATAAATGACTTCTTTTCTATGTTCCACTGTTATGTTCTATTAACTGCGCTGCTATTTACCTTGTATACTCCATTTTTATAACGACACGGCAGTCACTTCATTGCACCTGATAGTAAGTGGAGTGGGTCCAATAGTATGTCGACTGACTAAAGATGATTATCCCTTGGCAGGCGATACAATTAAAATTATATGAATTTTCCTTGTTATTTGGCAAATCCATTTCTTATATCCTCTTATAAAGGTCAAAAGTGATATTAATATATCGCTACTTTATTAACAGACAATGGTAATATATACAAAACTACAACGAAAGTTCATTCAATGATTTTTAAACACGCAATTTTCTAAATAAATATACTATAGTAAATATAAATATAAGCGGCGATAGCCTAGTTGGTTGTGGAACGGACTGCCAAGACGAATGTCCGCAGGTTCAAATCCCAAAGGCACACCTCTGACTTTTCTAAAATCATGTGTTATCTTTGTGAATTATTGTACGCTTTAACGGTGAAGGAAAACATCGTGAGGAAAATTTCGAAGTTGTGTGAAGTCTACCAATCCGCACTAGGCCAGCGAGGTGGACTAAGACCTAATCCCTATCAGTAGTAGAGGAGGCCCAGCACTTGGCCAATGTATAATACAGGACTTATTATCTATCTATATCTATCTATTCTATACTTATAATAAATCTGTAGAGAAGTCAATTCTGTACATTAAATATATTTCCAAAATAACTATCAGGGGGTGATTAGGGATCGATACTGATGCCAAAAATGCAATTAGTAAAATTTTTGTCTGTCTGTCTGTCTGTCTGTCTGTCTGTATAAACGTTATAGAAACAAAAACTACTCGACGGATTTTAACGAAACTTGGTACAATTGTTTGTCATACTCCTGTGTTGGTTATAGTATACTTTTCATCACGCTACAATTAATAGGAGCAGAGCAGTGAAGGGAAATGTTGGGAAAACGGGAGAAGTTACTCCATTTTTAAGCTTCCGTCGCGTGTGCAACCTTAATGGTTAAAGCTACACAGAAATCATGTATGACGGAAATGTTCTCCTTAAAATTATGTAAAAAATATCCCACGACAGCATATGTCTATCTTTTATGGTTCACTCACAATAACACGTGTAACTACCGATAGCTTAGCAGTTCGAAGCTTTCTCATTATATTTGTCTACTCTTACGTTTATAACACTCTCAGTCATCCCTAATTAAAAAAGTTAACATTATTAAATATTCCATAAAAAAGAATCATAGAAATCGGTATAGAAACACCAAAGTTATCCATGAAATACGCTAATAATAAGCCATCATGCGTGAATACTGAATCATGCTATAAGGATTATTTTTGTATATATATAAGGTCGCGAACGCATAGGCAGGCGGCTTGCTTGGCACCTAGAGGCTAGCGAATCACCTAGCGAGTAGCTTCGTAAAACGAACATTCTCGAACGTTCGCGACCGACTCCATTTTTGAAGTCCGAAATCCACGCGGGCGAAGCTGCGAACGGAAGCTAGTATATAATATAAATATAGCTAAATATACTAATTCATAACAAGGTTTGTCAAGCCTAAATAACAACTTATTATAAAAACTTAGGGTCACGCGTTGGACCTCGTGCGTGTGCCGAGAACACTTGGCCTATTTCTAGACCCTAGTGATTTTATAACCTATAATTAAATTTTATTTATAAATTATAACTAAATATATTTTATTTATTCACACTAATGGTTTCTTTTTATAAGTTTATGATAAGACTTGCAGGTTGCTTGGCTGATAAGGCTTTTTTTTAGTACGTACATACGTAATGTGACCCCACTGCACCTGATGTTAGTGGAGTTAGATCCAATAGAATGTCGACTGACGAGAGATGATTATCGACACTTGACACAATTATGCCGGCCTGTTGGAACCGGATATACACAGGCTGATCCCGGAACGCGACACACTTATCTGGGCCACGATAGGTTTTAACACCTTGTGTACGGTGGTCGCTATCCAGGCAGATATTAAATATACCTTATCACCCGCCACAACAAAGAGGGCAAAACCATCAACACTACGTACAATCTAGGTTCAATGTTCTAGGTCCTAGAATATTGAACATTACAAAGTACTACTGCAATGCGCTCGTCGTAATACGTTTAAATGTTTCTATTATATCCAGTCATTATACTAGCTACTTTGCCTTTAAAACGGACGACAATGTTTGCATCCAGCTTGTTGGCAGAAGTAGACCAAGCGACGATACCCACACAGACACACATTCGCGTATAATAGACTTACATAACTTGGAAATAGTGTAAACCAAAGGTCCAAATTCCTCTTATTACAGGAAAGCAAAAGTGGGACATTCTATAGGTGAATAAATGAATGATTCCCTCATAGCCAAATTAGGGGACCGGACAGGTATTACCAAAAAATCTGAAATTCAGTTTAAAGTAAAGTTTGTAATATTAAAAATAGTATCTCATATTTGTTTTTGTAAAAGAGTTGTGATTTGTATTTTTAAATCAATAAATAAAATACAATAATTATAATATTTTTAGTCTATTCTTTACGGCAAATGAAACACCAATCACGGCGCATGACGTCACACGTGGGTAAAATGTAAACAAACAGACGTCATCTGGATGTCATACCGCATTGTGTTATTTTCTGAGGTTATTTTAATGCTTTAAATGTGTTTTTTGACACAGAACTACTCTAATAATTAATATTAATTTATACGGGACGTTGTTACTATCTTCCAGCTTAACGTTTACAAATTGTTTAATCGTCAATCATAATTGACCGCAAAAAATATCGTTGGTGCGTCGTACCTGAATGTAATAATACTTCTATATCTTTACCAAACAAATTATTTATTGATGTACCACGAAAAACACATATACGAATAAAGTGGTTGCAGTTAGCAAGACGAACCTACGACGGAATGTCTGCAGACTCACCGATTTAGTTCTGTGAGGATCACTTTGATGTAAGTAAATAAAAAATAGTGTTTCGGTTTAAAATAAACCGATGAATATTTCAATTAATTAAATCTTTTGTACACCCAGGGAGGTTATGGTTATGAGATGTATTTATTTATATTTTAGCTGCCACATGATATGGAATAGAATATTTATTTATATAGAATTCTGGTTGTTACACAGTAACCTGAGATTGCCTGAGATTACCACGGTCTATGCAGTGTTGCCAGATCATAATTTCTCTTTACCCCAGGATTATTTGGAATTTAAAATTTTATCCTTAAACCAATCATAAATAATTCGGTATTTTTTTTTCTATATCCTTATCTATGCAGACGCCACTTCTTTCTTCACTTCCACTTCAATAATTATTAATTTAATTATCTCATTTTATTAGGAACAACTAGCTGTACACGAAAATTGTATTGAATAAAAATTATAATTGTTTCATGGCCTACAATTTTGTATGAAACATCTTTCTCTAAGCTCAATATTTATTACAATACCGTGAAACAATAGCTTTAATACCTTAACTCGTAGAATTACCCCAAAAATTACCATAAAAATACCCTGCTGATTCAGTTTTACCCTAAATCTAGGGTAAATAACCCTAATCTGGCATTATTGAATCACTGTTCAAATGACAATACTTGTCAAGTTGCTTTATCCACGTATGACGTCACACGAGACGAAATGACATAATGTAGCGTTTGCGCGGGAATTATAGCTATTTAACATTTAGGCATGGTTTTATGTACTTTTTAAGCTTTATTTGTGCAAAATACTATTTTTCTTGGCTATTTATATCCACAATGATCAATTTAAAACACCTTCTGAAAATTTGTCCGGTCCCCTATTTGGGCCACAGCGGCAAATCTTAACGGAGACCAGCTAACTACGCAGGAGATATTATAGTGCACAAGTGTGTACGCAATACACGGGTGTACTTATTGTTCCTTCACTCTCATAGTCCGGTGAGACGGTAATCCGACATTATCGGAGAAAAACATAATTAAGTGAGACAGCAATCCGACATGACCGTAGAGAGATCAGGCCTAGGACCAATGGACTTACGTGCTTTTTTTAAAGCCTTAGTAAGCAAACGAGCAAGCCGTCCCCCGGATGGTAAGCAGCATCCGCAGCATCCGCCGCCAATGGACTTTGCAATGCCAGAAGCACAACCAAGCCGTTCGCCTTCCGGGAAGTGAGCACTCTTTTTAAGCCTCGTTTAAAGAAGGGTAAGTCATAGGACTCAGGGAACACCGAGGCAGAGAGTTCATTCTAAGACCCCTCTCACCCAAACGATTAAAACTATAACTGAAGTGCATGCTAAAGCAGATGTTTTGACGTAGCTGTGGTGAGCTCGCAAAAAGTTTGTCATATTATATTATTTGTTAGGCTTAGTATTCATTCATGTTGTTTTTTAATAAGTTATAGTATATAGTTGTATGTTTATATTATTGTTAATAGTCCCGCTAGTTAGAATAGGGTGCACCCCGTAATGGCTGTGGGTGTGTGGGTTGTTGCTGAATAAATAAATTCTCATTTATTTTTTTAAATATTTATTTAAGGAGATTGGTCGTTAATTCACGACTATGTCGCTCCGTGCGTCTAGTTTTACCCGTGCCTACTAACTTTTGATGAAATCAATTTTTTGTTTAATAAACCCTTACCCTATTTTGATACAGGAACCGACAACAAATTATTTATGCTAATTCTCAAGTTTGAAGTAAGCTAAATACTATAACTGGTCAAATATATCAAATACAAGCTGGCGTGATGGTGACCTCGTAAAACGTATACTACTGGTATTTACTGATTTAAATTACTTGTTAAATTAATTACAAGTTAATTGACATTGCTACTAATTCAACTGTACGTGTATCGTGTACATTAAAGGTAATGTTTTAGTAAATTAACCACGTGTAATAACGCACTTTTTATGAGTAATGTTTTTAATTATTAATTTATAATTACGAATGTACCATTGAAAGTATTCGTGTGGACTGTGAAGTTTTATTTATTATCCTTACATTAAGTATGAGGTCAGGAAGCCTTATTACTTCTATGATGAATTCATCTTTTTTTCGGGCGTTCTAATCGAAGGACTGCTTTGGTAGATAAGTTTAAGGGGAATTTTTGACTATTACCTATATGGCCATCAACGATGTCTTTTTAAACGTCCATAATTTCAAAAAGATGGATTCAACCCTTTAAACGGCATAAAGCCCTCTGAACCTTACTTACATATAGCTTCGAGTGTCTCGCTCGAATTCAAGGGTTTATATGGAAAGTATCAGTTGTAAAGGTTGGAATTGTTTAAAAGGTAACCTGAAGCATAAAAAAATTACCTTAGTTAACATATCCCGACCAAATAAACATAAAACAATAACTGAGACAGAAGTAAATAAACTTAAAATGGAAGCCGGTAGGAATTAGGTTGTGTGGACGCTTCGTCAATGGAAAGTATTATTTTGCACTTTCCAAGACAAAAATGCATTCTGTATAACATATAATAATAGATTCCAGGACTTAATCTATATGTGCGCCAAATACTCAAATCTTTTATTCTGCTAATCATTTTATACATTCGATTGTTTAACACACGTGTGAACATTGAGCCTGTGCATTAAAATATATTTACTGTCATAAACATGAATTTATTTCAATCTAAAAATTTGAAAATCGAAGCCATCACTGCGCGTGCACACCGCACAATCTAGTGTCCTCATTGTGAGACGCAGCTGTAGATATTTTTTCATCTTCTTATCAAGCGACATTAGTGAACTACGAAAGAGTTTTGTCCGCAGAATTAAATACGGAACTGCTTCTAACGTGTTTAATAAGAACTAGCTTGAGGACATATTTATTTCGTTTAACATTTATTTTGTAGGCTAAATAAGCCTTATTATTATAAAATAGAAATAAGCGATTCAATAGAGAAGTTAAACATCTTTTTTATTTTTCTAATAAACTAATTCGTCTTATGTTTTCTGGCTCCTGTATTTTTATATAGCCATTTTCCTCCTTATATAGGTGGGTAAAATAATTTTGCCAATTTAAAAATAAAATTTTACATATTTGCGTTCTTAATTCGAATTTATCTTGGAGTAATAATCGCGACAGTATATAAATATTCCGTTGTTACAATAATCAGAAAAGATAAAGAGCACGATATAAATATCCGCATATTTTTTTAGCATTGGTTACAAATCAGCTGATTGATTGCGTAATTCGCCATTATTATGTACACAAACAGTGCTATACGTATACGTAGGTAGATAGGTGTCGGGATTTCCTCGCTGTCGGCTGTCGTCCGAGACACGCTAGCGAACCGTCCAGCCGATGCAGCGCTTTATGACTTTTGTTTTCTTTTTACGGTTTTGAAAAAGGAACGCAAATAAAACGCATGTCGTGGTATTTAATTATATTTAAAAAAATATTATTATGCATGTTTGTACTTTCGAATCATACAAGTGCTCTGGCTAGTTCTAAATATTACATAAGTAAAATTTGTATATTTGCAACAATAGTTATTTTTTTTACAACTTGTCAATACAAAATATGTCATCTATTGTAAACATGGTATTATTTTCTAAAGTAACGTCATAAGCGAAACTATGTTTCCTTAAGATAATATTTTTAATAATTTATACTCTACATTTACTTATTAGTTTATTAATTAAATACCATGCGACTAAATATGATGTGTTTTTGGCTTACTGTGTTCGACGTTTATTTCGGAGAATAGTTAAATAAATATTGAGATTTGAGACTTCAAGTTCTTAATGTTGCATTGGATTTACTAAAGCAGTGTTTTATTATAAACTGATGTATGGCAGTGGTTAACATTCAGACCAGCGGCCAGCCTGTCCAAAAAAATAAACCAAAGAATCACTATTAATATTCACGAGTCGCTTTCTACAATTTACACCGACTGGTTTCCGAACACATCAATCTTGTGTTTACCAAAAAAAAATGATAAACAAAAAGGTCAACGTTCCGGCTCGCCATGTAGCCGCTGCAGCACTAAACTCAGTGCAGCGCTGCACCCGCTGTGAATCACAGCTGTGCTGGCAGGTCGGACACCTGACGTCGACGGGCCGCGTCTCCCCGCCGCGCCCGCCGCCGCACGCCCGGCCCGCGTCGTCGACACTCCCCCCGCGCGCCGCAGCCATCAGCTGTTAATGTACCCGCCCCTCCCGCACCCCGCCGGCCTTTCCCCTTCGTTTGTGTAATATGAGGAGTCGAGGCACGAATGGTACGCCAACCAAAATAATTATAATGCATTCAATTTCTACGCACGAAAATTAACAAATTCTTTAGATCATACATTCATATTAGCTTAAGGTTAATATTGAATAGTACTGTTATTTTCCTTTTATATAATATAAATAAAGCTCAACCAGTCATTATAATATCTTCTAAATCTTGGATAGACAGTGTTTCGTATAATTAGTAGGAACGTCAATAACTTCAAGGAAACGTTTCATTAAAATAGCTTATGATTTATAACTTACATGTAAGTAATTTAACCGTCTCACCTCGAACCAGCTATTGATTTTATTTGTGCGGACTGTGAACAATACAAAAATGCCAACTTTTAATAATATATCGCATATTATGCCCGCCAAATGAATAATTTATCGCGGCATGTCGGTCCGGGCCGCGCATCCCCAGTTGGAGCCCGGCGGGGCGTGCGGGGCGGGGCGCGCGCGGGGTCTGTCACCGCGAGGGGGGCACGGCGCTGTCAGTCCGCGGCGAGCGGCCGAGCGAGCGCCATGTCTGTGTGCGCGCCGCGCGCGTGCTGCCGGCCGCGCGCCCCGCCGACTTTGCTGGACATTACAGCAAAAATAGTGGCCGCCGCGATCCCGTTCCAACGCATCGAAGAGCGGTACGAGCGCATCCCGGAGCCGGTGCAGCGGCGCGTGGTGTACTGGTCGTTCCCGCGGGACGAGCGCGACATCTGCATGTACTCATCGCTGGCGCGCGCGCCGCCCGACGACCACCGCAACATCGCGTTCTGCCGCGGCCTGAAGCTGCTGGAGGCGGGCTGCGTGGAGAGCGTGCTGCAAGTGGGTGAGTGTCGAGTGTCGCCGCTGCCGCTGCTGCCGTCACCGCCGCGCCTGCCGCGCCTGCGCCTGTTTACTAATATGCGCCTCGCCCACCCGCGCGCCGTATAAATAAAAACCTCGACGTGTGCGATCGATAGCTGCTCCTCTCGGGAATTATTCATGCGTGGGCTCGTAAAACTTTCAGCAGATTAGGGCCCCGCGAGGGCCGGTGATGAGACCGTGTGGTATCGCTTGCCCGCGACACGCACTGATTCACTTTTATCACAACGATATCGGTTCGCGGAGGCCGCTCGCCGCTCGCCGCTCGCCACAGGCCGCTTCACGTCTCCACGCTTAATCGATTCAGAATCATTATACCAGTTGGGACCGAGTGCCGTACGTACTGCAGCCTGGACCGGCTCGGCGGCGCGGCGCGGCGGCTGACACGGCCCGCCCGGTATAATTACCGGCGGTACATTAACACGCGCGTTCTCGTTCCGCGTGCCCGTCGCGTGTGAAACGACCTTATATCGGTTTTCACATTTCACACGTCACGCAGCGCGAGCGATCGAGAACCTAATTAAAGATCCGCCGATTAATATTATGCAAATGCACCGTGAAATTCGGCTAAGATTAACATAACTCGATGTCCCGTTACATAGGGCATTACACAACCGGATTGTTTGGAGAGCGCCGCCGGCAGCCGCGAGCCGCGTCGCCAGTTGGCATCAATCGTGTGTCGCGCGCCTGGGTAACGGACGCGCATCGACAATTAAGTGTTATTTGCATTGGGTTCGGCTCCGGCCGTGGGAGGAAACATGCAAGCTTGCTCATTATTGACGATTGGGTGACGGCCCGTAATCGCTCCTAATGGCCGGCGGTGGAAATGGTGTTTTACATAATTAATTCAATTATCAATCAATAGATTGGAAACTTATAGTGACTCGCCTTAATAAAGCATATGCGTGCCAATAGTTGTGGAGGGACCCCTCACCGCCACCCCAACGCTCGCACATTAAGACAAATGGAAAACCCAATTCGTCGAACTGAAACAGTACAGCCGCCCCGCCTAGAACTAGTCTAAACTTCAGTCCAACTTTGGCCATGCGGTACAAAAAATACCTGTTTTCATTCGTGGGGGTCAAATCCGGCCCGTGGCGTGGGAGGATGGCGTTACGTATTCATTTGCGTTTATCTACCATCAGATAGGCCATCGCGCGGTCACTGGCCACGTTTGGTGGGGTCGGTCGGACCGCAGATAAAAATAAACAACACGTTCATCTCGTACCGTTTATGGTACCAATCTAAAACGGGTTAAAAAATTACAAAAGGATTTGAGTACATAAGGAAAATCACTATTAACGTGAATATTCTATATAAAATTAACGTAAAAAGAGTTTTCGGCAATCGAACATATGTTCCGGAAGTAGGGTATAATAATACATATCGTTGTTCCAAATATGACTACGGCAGTATTAAAAACTCTATAGGTAATAACTAATTGTATAAAAATAAATTGCGACTATTAAATACGTGTAGTAATGTATTTATTATTGAGACAAATGGACAAGCGGTCCCGATAGATACAGATCTGGTATGAGCTAAATTAATAGCGTATTCGAGTTCCCACACCCATATCTGACTCACAATTTACGGCCGAGGCGCCGCCTACTCCCAAAACTGGCTGATGAACGTTCCAAGAACTTGTCTTCCTCACCGCAAGCCTTTATTTGCAGGTCGTATAGCTAACTAAACATTTAAAACTGGCTGCATTTGCTTGGCATAAATAATTCGTATAAAAAATAATTGCTTATAAATTTGAAAAAAGAATCATTTGAGTAAACATGCCTCAACATAATTTGCTAATAAATACAAACTATCGTGTTATGTATAAAAGTAATCAATAACTGCTAAAAGGTTATAAAACACCCGTGTAGCATTTATCACAACTTTTTTCGTGAGCAAACACGATCTCGACAATTATTTGTTAAAAAAACTTGCAACACCAAGACTCGGTGACACAAACGAAATGTCAGTTGAAAAAATCCGTGCTGCCAACCCACCAAACGGGTATGGCCAGATTGCATGAATAAAATAGTAGCCCTGAAGGTACTGGCTGCGGACGAAGGAACCAAAAATGTACCCCATATATTAATGTATCGAATGCATTATAATTGTCATGCAAAAATAAACGGGCTCGAGCTGTCTGTAAATATTTTAATTCGCTGCAGTGTAGGCAGGTGCGGATGGTTGGTACTGGGGTGCATTTAGTAAAAGAAATGTTGAAGTGTTTGATATCAATCTAAGTATGATTTAGGGGACCCGTTATAGTCCCAAACTAACATTTCATTAGATTCTTGGCATTAGTGGATCTATTTAGGTATCTTTATTCCAAAAAGCTATGTTCGGTCAGTATGCAATATGTACTAACATTTCAATAAATATACAAAATGCTAAAATAGACACGCATATAGTTTCGCTGGAATTTACGCATCTATCATTACTTCACATGACTTGAGTAATGAACTAGTTTATCTAACTAGATAACAGATCAACCTGAGAGCTAGCTCGATAGAGAACTTCTAGTCTATTTTGTTGCTATACTTTTGATAACTAATATTACCTATACTTAAAGACCTTTGGCCTTGTAAGCCAGCAATGCCAATTTCTTTACCATCAGGTGACTTATTCGCTCGTTTATATCTTATGGTCTTCCAGAGATACTCTAAACGACTGCTTGACCAAGTTCCTAACAAATGTCTTATAATCATTCGAAAATTCCACGGTAGCCCTCTTCAAAAAGAAAGTAAGAGTCGAAACGCCTTCAAAATTCCCTATTTTGTGCTGGCTGTCGCTACGCAGTCTGTCTCCGTGTGTTTAAGGTCTTACAAGCATAATATAGACCTAAAACTATTATGTTTACTTAATGTTGAGTTGAAATTAAACCTACAATAATAATACTATATTTGTAACTGTCACAGGCGAAAGATGAAACTTTCCGAAAGGGAGGGAACTCGACACAACATATAGGTACTAATATGCATATTCGGTCTTCAATTCGTTCTATTAAATTAGATTCTACATTAAGGGAAGCGGCGATAGCCTAGTTGGGTGTGGAACGGACTGCCGAGACGAATGTCCGCAGGTTCAAATCCCAAGGGTACACACCTTTTCTAAGAAATCATGTGTCTATCTAATCTAATTTATCGTTCGCTTTAACGGTGAAGGAAAACATCGTGAGGAAACCTGCACACCTGAGAAGTTCTCTATAGGAATTTCGAAGGTGTGGGAAGTCTACCAATCCGCACTAGGCCAGCGTGGTGGACTAAGGCCTATTCCCTCTCAGTAGTAGAGGAGGCCCGTGCTCAGCAGTGGGCAAGTACATAATACAGGGCTGATATTATTATTATTATTTATTAAGGGAAGACGGCAGGAATAGGGTTATATGGACCTTTCGCCACTGGTAATTGTCGATGATGAGTGTATCTAAATAAATAAATATCCAACAATTCCATATAATTAAATCCCACACTAAGATGTCGTATGTTCAAGGACTTTTCGCAAGGTCCGTCACGCAACAAACTGCGAATCAAACATAAACTTGTTTATATTATTTTTTGCATCGATGTATATTTGTGTATGGTTTCCATGATCAGTAAATGCGTGCTTCATTTCTTTAGCATGTCTCTTTAACATTTTGTATTTTGGGACAAATGCTGTTGGTAAATTTTTAATCAAACACAGATTCATCTTTCTTTATAGAATAATCTGCAGTACTCTCTCTTCTGACGTCTCGCTTCTCGAAATTATGCTAACTTAACAATGTCGATGTCTATGCGGTGGTAAACACTTACCAAGACCCATGATCTTTGCCTAGCTTGTGCATAAAAAAACAAATTTATGACTGTATCTTAAAAAGTCTATTCAAATTTCAAGATAAATTAGACTGTTTCAAGAACCGCCACGAGCAAATCTACATCAAACTCGTTTCGTTTGGAAGCCTTTTCGAATTTTTAGAGTACAAGACTGTCTAATCGAAGCCACGAGCAAACGCTACATCAAACTCGCTTCCTTTTGGCCGGCATGAACCGGTGCAACCGGCGCGGCCGCCTCCCGAGACCTCGTTTAATTCCTATTGAATTTTGTATTATGTTTAATGGATGATTTATTATTTACATAGACGGAGGTATTGATCTATTAATTAAGTTTAAAATTCAAAGACTCGGATTGTTGGTTGCCTGTATTGCAATAAGTTCACTATGTTATAGTTAGCGAAAATTATATCGTATATGGGCACTAAATGTTCAATATTTTGTTATAATTGTAGTGCAGTTACATATGATTTAGCAGATAAATAAATTAAAAATACAGGACATAACCGTATCTTCTACGTATTCAAAAACAAATTACTGTTGGTAAAAACAAACAAAAAGGTACTTTGCCCCATACATACCTAGAATTACAAAAACAGTTATATGGTTACAAAATGGTTTCCCCGAAGTTTTGAAGTCTGTATGATTCACACGATAATCTCTGATATCCTCCTGTTTAACTGTCCGCCTTGATGTTAACATCGCTTAATGGCGGGTCAGGTTTTTATTATTTTTTAAGTGACTTAAATTGCCCTATTTGATGTTTATGATTGAGACTATGGTAAAATTTAAAGGGTCCAAAAATGTTCTAAGAAATTTGTATTATGACTGCTTCGGTGGCGAAGTTGTACTGCATGCGTGGTACAGCCGCTCTGAGGTCCTGGGTTCGAATCCCAGGCCGGGGAAAATGATATTTGGGGCTTTCTGCTCGGTATCAGCCCAAAGTCTGGAATTTGTGCCCGATATGGCCATAGCCTCGCCCCCTATCACATCACAGGTGAGAACACTTAGCGAAAAGTGTGTGCACTGGTTGCGCCTCTGCATACCCCTTCAGGAATAAATACGTGTGTGTCCGTTTTTTGTATTATAGTAACATATAAGAAATTTACCACTTAGTTAACTGTCATTCCTACTACAATGCTTCTGACGTAAACAATACCTCACAGAACACAGGCAATGACTCATTCCTGAAACCGCATTTCAGGACTACGCTAAATGCTACGTTACTTTTCCGCCATTGCTGACTCATGGTCACTTCCTGTATGACATTTTTGTGGTGCTATTTATATATAAAACATTGCTTTGAGTAACGTGGATACAGCACGTCAGCTCTGTGGCAGCTTGGAGTGACGTCACCCGTCCCTACATTTGTCGTCTGATACCTAACGATACCTTTCGCTTCTAATGATTGGTGGTGTAAATGAGCAGTCTTCTCTTACAGCAGATGGATAGTTTTATCATTTTTATCAAGGTATAAAAACCTTCATGACGGTGTCAGTTACCACTACCCATTTCATCTCTACAACTCCTACAGGATGACTTAGAGATTGACTCAGGCATTAAGTGCACTTCTATGCGTTTCCTATAAGGTTTTGGGCCAGTAGTTTCAATCTATTTTATTTAACAGTTATATTAAACAGCTAATGTAGATAGTACTTATTTTATTACCATTTGGCAAAATTTTGAGTAACTTTTGTATTTGGTCGGCTTATACATTTATGTGACGAGTAGATTACTAAGAAGTTGTGATTCCCCTTAAATAAATAAATGAATACTGCTACATCAGAAGAATGAATACGTTGCTGAGCACTGGAAATGACAGGTCTGATTTCATTACTCTGTACACGTTTGCACTTTTCGACAAATCATACAATGCAATTTTTACACCGCAGTAACTTTATGTCATTTTGCCTGTTTTATAGTGGCTGTTTATAGTCAGCAAGATTGAAGAAACATTAAGTAAGCGTGATGACTAAGACCTTAACCGTATCAGTAGTCAATATCGACGGTAGCTACAGAGATGGTACTATAAACCTTATGATAAATACACATGGTTTGTTTTTAACTACTCTACTTACTACACTATGACTATACTAAACTAACGGCGCAAGGACGGCGGTAAGGACAGTCCACCCCGTGTACCCAACACCAAAGAGTGACAACTCCCGCGTAGTCATAAAACAGTAACCGAAAAAACTTCGCAGAAGTTACATACAATGTTACGTATAATACTATATACTTTAGTAACTTACCATATATAGTACCTTTATTTTGAGTCCAGACTCCAGATAGTCGTCAGTCTATACAATTATGCAGGCCTATTTGAAAGTGCCTAATCGTTCCATTTTATTTATAAAAAAAATATATAGATAATAGATAATGTAATATTTTACCAGAAATATAAAAATCTAGCATCTTAAAGTTTTTTTATCTACAAAGGGAGGTAGAAACCAATGCAAAACCGCAGCGGTACTATAAAGAATTTACTGCAAAATTCAAAGGACTACAGTACTTGTTCTATGCCTTTAGTCACAAAGCGAATGATGAGTATGTGAACTTTATGACAAATGTAATAGTGCGTTCAATTGGAGTGACTCGATTATTGATTGTGTCATTCAGCAGTAAAGGTCAATTGAAAGGATTTATGTCACTTATGACCATACTGTTCTGATGAGTAACTGTTATTGACTATGGTTTCTACTTTAGGGTATAGAACAATAGTTCTGAGGTTTCTACTAATAAGGGATGCAGCAGTGCAGGCACACAAGCAGTCAGTGATAAATCGAAGCTTGTAACGTATATTCTTATGGTTATTTTATGATTTCACTGATTAAAACATCATTAATGTATCTTTATAATTCAAGTACACACAAGATTAACGTTACATATGAAAAATTGTTGCCAAATTGCTGGCAATTTCAATCACCAAGTTAAAGGAAATTTTTCATTACTCATTATGGAGTTAAATAAACTACTAATGTATATAGAAAGCCTCCTTCATACATCAACAAAAAACAAAACCCTAACTAAACCGTCTGAAACTTCCAAAATCATAAAAAATAGAACATAAGAATCGTCGGTAGGTGTCATGCGTAAGTAATAGGTATCTGCTAGGAGTGATATCTCACGTGAGAATTTTTAGGAAAGAGAATGAGGAGGATGAAGAACCACCATGGTGCTATTACTTTATTAGTTTACAAAGAAAAATAGACTCAATATCAACATAAGTAAAGAATACGTCGCATGCATCCAGCCTAGAATATTTATCTAAAACCTTGCATATCTAACAGAACGATTATTGTCAACGTGGCGGTTGTAATTATTTCTTATCGCCGTTTAAATTGTTCACTTTAAAACTACAAATGTCCAACTGAATGTAATTTTAAAACAATTTGCCCACTATTAGAGGTCCGGAATTTAATGAGGTATTTTTTTTGTTAGAACCGTCATTACTGTAGTTCAACCTTCTACTAACTCCCGTTCGGTTCCTCTTTGAATCCTTGTTGATCGAATAAGTTATTTTTATCTCAAAATATACTATTTACATCGTTGTTTAGAATACTAAACTCAAGACAAAGGTCTTGCTAAACATGCTTAAATCTCAACATAGATATTGACCGTCCTAAGTTATGCTATATATTGTTAAGGTCAGAGGGCCTTATTCCGTCAATAGGAACGAATTCGTCTTTGCAATTACGGACTTTCTATTCGAAGGATAGCTTCGATAGCCGCATAGGTAAGAAAGTCGAAAATCCCCTATTTACCTATATGGCCAAAGCTCTCCTTCGATTAGAAACGGCCGTGCACAAAACGACGGATATACCCCCGAAGACGGAATAATATACAAGCATAGACAAGGAGAATCGTATTTTTAAACAATTAAATACCAAAGGCGTGTAAGCTTCATCGCAAATGCCTAGACTGAGGCGTAAAATGTCATTTTACACTAAATAAGGCTAGGCTAGGCTGTAAGCTTTGTTTAGTCTTATAATATCAACAGGGATATATTCTAACTGCTAGGTATGCTGGGTGGTAACCATTCTACCACACGTAATGCAAAAAACCCTTTTGTATGCCTAATATTAACTGTGTTTTTTTTGTTCTTTATTTTCGTATTTTTATGTGTGTGTAGAAAAATAAATGGTTTAAATAGGTATTAAAAGGGTTGAGACATTACTCCAATTCTATATTATAAGCCTTACCTAATCTTATATTGTGGTGACTGTCTGGCACTGAGAGGATTGAGGCGTTCCTCCACGTCAAGTTAGCCATATACCTGGTAGGAACCCGTTATTTAACGATACTCAAATAAATTCCGATTCGTGAGTGTCACTACAAAAACACGCATTCCAATAGCTCACGTCGTGAAGTCTTAATTACGTGCAGTTTTGAACAATTCAAATGGATTCCGCTCATTCGTATGCTACATCCATTAGTCTGTCACGATTATGGATAATTCATATCTGGTTTAACATCATTTCATATTAATGGTTTAGCAATGCTCGTTTGCCGTTCACAATAATGTTTAAAATTCATTTGTGTACTGAGCATAGGTATGAAATGTAAGGGTGCATTCAGGTTAGTGGAGAAGCTGTCACAAATGATCTTGCGCATGATTTTATGCACCCTTTAGGAACTGAAAGGTTGACGAACTAAAGTGCATTCCTTGAACTTACAATGGTCGGTGCGTCCCGGTAAAAATAATTTCTCTCCGTGTTTTATAATAAATCATAAATCAAATTCCCCATCTGTCGCTTCTGCGTGATTGGAAATGTAGACTTGAATGTTACTTCGTATAAAAAAGACGTAAAAATATGACCTCCTATATAATTTTACACCATTCTTCGAGACCTCACTTATCCGAGGCAATCATAATACAAGTACGTCATACTGGCGGCTAAACTTATATCCATAAAACAAGTTAAACACCTATAGAATTCAAGAATTTTTACAACGTTCACACAAAGAGTCGTATCCTTTAAAAAAAACATCTGTCAATACAAACGCGATTCATAGCAACAAAGAATATACTGAACAAACTGACAAACTGAATGCTCTTCTGTCCAATAACAGAGTTTCATAGTGTCTACAACAAGACCGTTTCTGTCGCCCGACCTCGTAGCGAAACCAATGAAACATGAGCCGTCGGTGAACACCCACCGATCCCTCTATGGTTTGGAAACCTGTAGAACGGGAACGGTGAGGGAGACCTGCCACATCTGGTCGCATCTACAAAGACGCGCTTGTAAGTTCCGAAAGCACCGCCACATTTTAGAGCCCATTCGCAATATTGTGTTTGCCGTTCGCGTGGACTTACCGGGTGTGGGTTAAGGGTTATTTTGCAATAACAGTGATGCCGGTTTATGGTGGTGTTACAAACGCGCTTGAAGGCAAACAAGATTGTGCACAGTCGTGAATGCTTGATTTGATGGTCAGTGGATAAATGTTGATTGTTAGAGGTATAAAGGGCTCGTTGAGAAGGCACGCGGAATTTTGGAACTGCTTGGAGCCAATCTTCGCAACTCTCAGACGCCATCTTGATTACTCATAGACAAGCTGACACAAGCGTTCAATTTAATCGATTCGTTATCTTGTTTATACGTGAGGCGGTAGAAATCAGTCACATAGCGCACCTACATAGGCTTTGCTGGAATCAATATCTCATTTAAATAAGGATCGGCCATACGTCATTAAGTCGCTTTGAGCCTTTTGAAGTGTTTTTTCTGCGGTCTCAGGTAAGGTTTATTGTACCTGGTATTTCACCGCATTGGAGATGAACTGTTCACTTTTGAAAATAAGTAAATTTTAAGAGTACAAGGAAAATATTTTGAATAATGTATACTGAGGAAGACGGTTTTTAGTGAAAAATTAAGTATTACGAATATAACTATTTTTTCGCGTGGAAAACGCTTTGTCGCCTCCACTACTTGGGGGTGAGTGGAACGAGTATGTCGATTTCACTGGTCTTGCGGCCTAATGTCAATACTTGAGAGGAAAGCATCATCCGACGGAGCATTGGACTAAGTCCCGAACCCTATGTATACCAAACTAAAACCCGTGGTGGTATTCTTCGGCGCACACGGGACGGCCCCGGGGTATCTTATCACAAATATAGCACTTGAACCTTTTATTGAAAACTTGTACTTAGTTAGAAGTAAAGAATGTTTAAAAATATTTAATAATAAAATCCGCCCACACTCTTCCAAATTTAAAAGAACTGTCAAACGTATGTGAGAATGTAACAAACTTTTACATTAATATCAAGGTATGTAGACCAAGATACAAAAATATACAGCCAACAAACAAAACGATACAACTTCGAAATGTCTACACAAACGATTAAATTAAGTGTGAGAAACGTAAACATTAATTATACCAACTGGCGGTTCACACACGAAACCAAACGCGGAAGATCTTTCGTCAAGTGCTGAGTGGTCGTGCTGAAGGGCCATCATAATTGGTCAAGTTGACCTAGATATTAATGCTCATGTAAACACATTTTGATTGCTTTCGCTATTTCTAAGACGTGATGATTCAGAAATGACAGATATGAACCGTGACACGTGGGTGGTCGGAAGTGTGTATTGGATACCAGTATTGGACATAACATCCACATAATCATCGATATATAATATCTACTACGTATTAGATAGTGCTAACTACTAGATACGTACAAATATTACCTAGATGTTAAACTACGAATGAGGTCTAGTGTTACTTCAACGACGACAAACCCTAATATAAAGCTACCCACGGGTCAGATATTTTGGTCAGAAATGGAAGTTTACCGATATATTTTATTCTTCGGTCGATCACAGACGATATGAATTATGTAAACCCACCCAGTCCAGTTATAGAAGGCAAACTTAGTGGCTTGCTATACTCGGGAATTATCTACTTCTTAACAACGATGCGCATAGCTAAACAGTGAGTAGAAGATAATTTGCAGAAAGGTTACACAACGAAGACATTATTAAACAATCATTCCGTACGGGGTGAATTGGGATGAAAGCTTGCTTTATGATTCATGCTTTATAACGATATTTCGGGGTTAGAAATTAGAAATATAAATATTTGTTGAGTGTTGAGGGATTCCTGTTATTTGTATAGTCAGCTAAAATTTATCTGAATTCAAAATTTCAAATGGTTTTTTCGTTAATAATATTAACTTTAGAGGGTTTACTTTATTTAAGACAAATAATAATAATACTGCGATTAAAATAATTTTCACGAAGAGTTTTTAAACAAATACTTGTTTCGCTACTTTTGCTGCTGACCGTACAAACACAATAGTCAATAAAAAAACGTGTGTTAACGATAAAGTAGTTCAAATAAAATTGTTAATGCGCCGCATGAAACGTGCGCAAGCGCATCAAGACAAACACGTTATTTAGTAAATAGTCGCGTACCAAGAACCGAACAGATTGCACTCAGCAAATGTTTGTATTGTGAGAGGCAAGCGTCTTCAATATAGACAACGTGAATTCTTAGTACTATTAATCGTTAAGGTATTTTTTATTGCTTTGACGAGACGAGCTTACTGTTCGCCTGATGGTAAGCGATACGACCGCCTGTAAACAGTAGAAATGCCATCCAACACCTTGAATTACAAAATATAGTTTGGTATTCCACTGCGCTCGCCATCCTGAGACATGAGATAAGTCTTATTATGTCCAGTAGTTACACTGGCTATAATTTTTTTGGTTAGTGTAACTACGGGACATGTAACACATAACATCTCATGTCTAAGGTATTTTATTTTGCTTATATATGGTACGATTTTGTTTTAATCTGCTGTCCCTAAAATACAATTCGGAATGTTTAGGCACTATTCAATAGTCACAATTATAATGTCAATAATTATTTATAAGTATCAGATCACCTGCTCATTCTGCAAATATGTAGAAATAATTCTACATCATTCTTAATCACTTATGATGCCATCTACGAAAATAATATAAAACGCGAACAGTCGCAAAACATATGAAGCGGGAAAACTGTAATCTATATTTAACACTGGAGTCAAGTACCCTGGCGCGGGTCAGGGCCCAATTATCGACACAAAGAGGGGTGAGCGGGGGCCACGGGTCACGCAATTAGCTCCAATCAGACGGCCAGGAAGACCGAATTAAGTTATTACCGGGACGCTTTGACGCCACCCTACGCCATTTTTAATTTTTATATGGATCCTAATTTCGACTGGTAGACTTTATTTAGCCATGTCAAAGGAAAAGAAATATGTAAACAAAAAACTGCTTTTGAAATCCAAATCTGTTAATTTCACCGAACACAATAGAGAATTATTAAAAAGTACAAATTCTAGAAACTTATTTTCCCATCTAACTTATTGCATAAAAAACTCTTTAAAAGAATTATGTTAATAATTGAATCATTAAATATAACGATTTAAAGAACTTGTTAAGATCATTTCAATATGATTTTGGTACCTTGCATACATATTTTTAGTATTGAAGCAAAAAATTCGATTCATTGACCTGTTCGGGACACATTTTATACACTCATAATATTTAAATAGCTTTAATTTAATGCATGTAATATTTTTTGCCAAACCGCAAATATTGTTTCCAAATTCAAACATAAATAATGGCGGACTAATCATACTTTTTTATTCGAATGATAATGGCCAGTAATACACCAATTCGAATTTTAAATTTAAAAAGCACTGCAGTGTAATTTGCAGTGTTCGTTTTAACGACCAGTAATTACACTGCCGATGATCTTGAATTCTGGGATTCTGAAAAACATAACAATGTACTGTTAATTGGCTTCATATATTATAGACAAACCGGTGATACTTGTTCAGACAGATTCGCGTAAAGACCAACAAACTAATGACCAACATGCATTACAACCAAATTTTCCGGTTATTCTGAGAACAATGGATTTTATTGTACAATTATTTGTTCATATTTAATGATATTAAATATACACACATGACATCTAGCAGTTATCCTTGAAGGGGTAAGCAGAAATGCAGCTATACTTATTTTTTTACCATTTTCTGTTCCATGATGTGATGGGTAAGTCTAGCGCGATATCGGGCACATATTCTAGACTTTGGGCTAATACTAAGCAGCATAATCAATATCGCTTAGCTGTACATGTACTATATAATCCAAATAGGTGTGCACAATTATAACTAACTAGAAAACTTTCTTGCATCAGTATGTCATAATGGTAGCAGTCTTCAAAGGCATTATGTAAAACAAAAATGGCGTTGGCATAATAGTGATATATTTCAAATACAGTAAATTGTATTGTTTTTTTAAGAATAACAATAAATTTGTCGTAACTAGATAGAGATATATAAACAATGCTAAGAAAATTTGTGAGGATGAAATATTTTCAATGCACATAAAGATTGATTAAGCTGACCATAGTTATTAACTAATTTTAATTTACTCACAATAATTGTAAGTGGAAACCCAAAATTGATACAGTAGAAATCAAACATCCAAATTAATTGAAAAATAAATGGGAACTCCTGCGAGTACTAAAATTGAGACTAGCTTGGGTTTGCAATGAAAGGATAATGTTGTGTTAATAAATAATGTATTTAACGAAAAGGAAAAACCAAACTCAAATAGTTTTTGCTTAGATATTATAATTACACCAACCATTAAAATTGTAGTTATTTATTTCCTTATAGTTCTAAGATTATATAGAGTAGTCATTGGGAAGATTGACATACAAAAATTTTGCGCTCATGCGATGGTTATTCAATCTACTGTGGAATAGCAAAACATCAATCTAAAATACTTCATATATTTTCCATATCGTGATTTGCACGTTTTTAAAGGCGAATATTAGCATATTTTCTGTAAATATATATATAAGGACGCTGTGACACCTGTTATACGGACATTTTAAAAGACAGCAACATTACCAATGGGTAATAACTTTTGGAGCGGAATTGAAAATGGCGATCTGATTTTATAGTCTCTTTTTGTTTTGTATCTGCTGTTACTACTTGATATTGGCAAAATCACCGATAAATAAACGGTGGCAGCCATAATATAAAAGAACTTTTGGAGCAAAAATTTGGTCTCATGTCCAGTCTATAACTAACTATATAGTTCAATGTCTTTGTGGGTACAGCTAGAGCACAACTAGATCTAATAACAACGCAGAATTTACCTGTATTGTAAAAAATAAACTCAAAACGTAGATCCATTAACATCACGCATGTTCCGATACAATGGCGGGCGTTATCCATCAATCCGTGGACAGCGGGTTTGTAATGCAGATCATATCATTTGTTATTGTCAAATGTAACGATGGAGTCGGCTTGACGTCCAGCGTGGCCTATTGTGGACTGAACGTATGCGACATGGTCTTTTTTCTCGCTTCATTTAAATATGAGGTTATTAGTAGTTATTCCGTAATTGATTCGTTGTACATAAAGAAACAAATGTTATTAAAAAGTAAAAAGGGAATTGGCGGGCTTATCGCTATCGACAAATATAAAACCATTTGATAAATTAGATTGTATAAGAAAATAGAATGCTAGTAACAAAGCATTGCTTGCTTCAGGAAATTATGAAGGTGATTTTAATAAAGTATATTACTGTCTATAGTTTGTTATGCACGTGGTCTTTGCTTCTAAAAGATCAAGAGAAGACGGAAAGAAAGTAATATAATGGTCTGAAATTGTATCCTGAAATAACTACTATGTTATCCAGAGTACTAATGTTACTAACTTCTGGTGCATACTGTGACCTTACGAGGAAATGAATTCTCAATACACAAGAAAGCCATTCCTGATGTCGGGTACATCCACGTCTACAAACACTCAAGCTCACGTCAAATTTCGTCAAACTTATCGCATTTCGCAACACGATTGATAATGTATCAGAATATCGATTTCAAAGTGTTACGTGGGGCTAGTTTGACCCAAAACACTATCTGATAAGACAACTGTGTCAGAATCTTGTATGGTGATTACGTCACATCAGTATTTGATGAAAGATTTTCAGAGACAGAAATGGGGTTAGTGATTCTGAATATACCTACTTAAGATGGACTGATTTAGATCACCAAGTTATTGAAGGTACTAATCTAATAACTGATAGCCAAAGTTTGATGACAAATCAGCGTAAACTAGAACAGATTTTGTTTAAATATCTTCGAGCCTGTATAATGGTGTATACACTCTTCGAGGCACTTGCGTGACAGATTCGTATATTGCAATCAGTGCAGTAAGTTCTATGCATAACCTTTATTACAAACTCCATACTAGAAGCAATTTGCAACACAGCAGCATCAGACTCAACTAGTATTTCAAGCTTGGATCAAGCGAGAGTTGTTGTGAATTCTTAAACTATTAAAAAACCAAAGGTAGTCCTCTCTACATCCATTATATCAACGTCTACAATCAAAAAAATCCTGCCAGAAACTAAAATAGGAAGTCGATGAGGCCTATGGCCTTAGTCCGGGGCCAAGTTTGCAATAAAACTTGCAAATAGGCAAAGGAAGTAGGCATCGTTGGCAACTATGAGCGTCTTCGCAGGCCTTGTTTTAGACAATAGTGGCAGCCGTAGATTGTACTCATAATGGCCAAATGACTTACTAAAAATTACTAATGATCTTTTTACAGTATTGAGTTGCGAGGGATATTTTTGTATCAAAAATTAATTGTGCATGTATCGTAGACAGAAAATTGTAAAGGGAATTCTAAACAACAGAATTTTATATTTATAACGCCATTATTACGCTACTTTGTAAAACATATTGACTCAGAATAATTTTTGTGAAATTGCACGGAGTAAGTCACTGAAAAAGAAACCTTATTTATATTATATTTACGGATTGCTTTATAATTTTTTCCATTTTCACTCCTACTTAATACTTCAACATACCATCTCTACATCGAAGAAAGATGGTCAAGCACTTACTAACGACTTGACCTCGGAACCAAAGGTCGATGCTTCGGAAAATGATACCTTAACCAAAGCTACATATGGATTGTTGTCCGTTTTATAGGGTGGGGGATCTGGGACATATAGCTCCTCTTAGTTCCTGATGACAAGACTTAGAACATATTGTGATTGTTGGAGACATTTACATAGTTGTAATTACGCAAATGCGGCAAACACTTGCTAAGGTAAAGTGGTTGCAATAAAACACGCCGCATGCACACCTTGGCCCTCCTCCAAGAAAGGTTTTGGGAACACGGAAGAAGCCAGATGGCATCCGCGGTCCAAATCTAAATAACGTATCAATGTAAATGTACGTAAATCGTTGTATGACTATGTTTACATGGATTTAAAGGTACAGTACTGACCTGAATACTTAAGTCTGAATTCTGAAACTTTTTTCGAATGTTATCTTCTCACGGTGACAAAATTTCTTTCGTGTTTTCAAATTCAAAATTGTCCAATTTCGTTATTACTACTATTTACAAGCCATGACGCTTCCCGTCAGGCAAGCCCTGAGTTCCGATATTCAGTTAAAAAGAAGGACCCGAAACATGAATGTCGCCAAAAGGACAGAATTTTGTAACCTCCGCTCTCAAGTTTGTCATTTTTACTAAAACACTCGACTACAGTAAAATCCACTTACGCAATGCCACTGCGACACCGACTACTGGAAATTTGAAATTAGAGCAAAAAATTAAGTGGCCTTCAAGTAGCCATTTTAGGATACGCAATACAAACTAATCTAGAGACCAAATGAAGATTCGTCGAATAGACGTTTCGTAAAGTGTGTAATTCGAAGTTTTGGTTGATGTTGTTTTTGACTAGTCGTTCAGTTCAAAAAACGCAAGCGGGCAGAATAAAACGTGTGAGATCATGACAAGAAACTTAACAAATCATGAGTGTAGTTACGCCTGTATCTTATAGTATTATATCAACTATCATGGTATCTTAAAAGGAAGAAAATATATTAACTATCGTGATATCTTATGGTAAGAAAAATATATTAACTATCATGATGAAATTTGGATGTCAATATATCAAACATATGTTGTCTCTCACTGTGATATAAATAGACATGAGGAAGAACAGAATAGTCCACATTAAGATGATAAAATACAAAAAGTGCTGACACATACCGACAATATAATATCAATTGTATGTATTTCCAAACCGAGGAATAATTAAGACAAAAAACCAGCAGAAGTGTTTCGAATGCAATCCCGGAACGAACGGAAACATATTGTTGAAATGTGTAATTTTGTGTGATGTTTCTCATTGTTCGCGATGCGGTGCGAGGTCAAGACTCGGTTTTGAACTTGTAATTACTATAGTATACAGAAGCAAATGGTCTTAAACCCACTACAGTACATTTTCAAATCCGAGAGATAAACCCAGCTGCAAAAGTAAAATAAAAGGATCATTTGTTTCACAGCGCTGTGTTCTATTTTTTGAAAATTGTTACCTATATTAGTTTTTTTTTTTATTTCTTTGTTTTAATAGCAATTGCGATACATTAATATGCCAATGTCAAGTTAAGAAGTGGTTTATGAACATATTTATTGTAATAAATATACTTGACGGTTTGGATGAAAGTGACTGTTATTTGCTTTATTGACTAGAGTTCATAGAGCTCAAATGTTTAACCACTTATTGACTGGGCGGTCAGAAGTAGGCAGTAAAGAATGCACAAAATGGCCGCTTGTGTGGGAGCCAGATCGTAAATATTTGTTTTGAAATTAGCTTAATAGAACCAAATGCTAGTTCAATATTTGCAATATATAGAATCCTAGTGTAGGAACAAGTAAGGGAACATAGTCGACTCTCTTAAAGTTTTGTAGATTGTAGATAATCAAGACGAAATTCAACAATGCACTGGTTGTAGGTCTTCCATATGCGAGAGTCCGCCTGGGTAACTACCACCGCAATGTCTATTTTTGGCACCAAGCAGCGTGTTTACTCACGTTGCTTGGTGCCAAATGTTCTCCGGTTTGAAGGACATTGTAGGCAGTGTAACTACTGGACATAACAAGACTTAACATCTCATGTCTTAGGATGGCTAGTGTAGTGGAATACCAAACAATATTTTGTAATTCAAGGTGTTAATTTTCTAGTATTTATGGGCGGGCTTATCGCTTACCATCAGCCGAACGGTAAGCTAGTCTCGTCATATTAAAATAATAAAAAAGAAATCTCTTTAGGAAACTTAAATAAGCTCAAACCAAATTTTTGAAAAAAAAATCAAGTTCAAAAATCTCTTTTATGCGACAATTTGTATACTTGACGTGATCTTAAACAAAGAACTAAAGAATTTTTGGTTCATTTTAGTGGGATTATAGCTAACTCAGGTAGATAAATCCGTCTGTCCCCCTTACTAACTTGAGAGACTCCTAAACAAATACACTTTTTTTTATTATTGTTTTGACAACTTGGGACGTTGACTTTGAAAGGTTATATGATCGAAGACTAGCGAATTTTCTAGACTTAATGGGTAAGGAATGGACGTTTGTAAATTGTTTATCTAATATTGGCTATAGATTGAGACTTCGAAGTTGCATATTTCGGCCAGTAAGTTCGAGTTTAAGATTGTATTTAGGCCGTTCTAAATTCGGGCTCATTTCCTTAGCAGTTAGTCCTAATTCCACCTCAACATATCTTATGTATGAGGAACTATGAGGCACTTCGCTTACACACACTACACTTTGGAATCTGTAACCTGATGTTATTCACCGATTATGGCATTAATTAATGTTTTATTAAGAAAAAAAAATGGATAATTTTCACTTACTGGAGCTTTTACTTATCCTAAGAGCCCTGTAGAATATATTTAGCGCGTTCCCTAACTGGTCACCCCTACTGACGCGTCGCCAACGCGTTCCACAGTTCACATATAGGCCAAAATATAAAACTATAAATAAAACGTGATATTTTTAAATTTGGCAATACAAATGTATCGACTAAAGTCGTAAAAGCCACAATTTTCCTTTGTCGGTCCGTAAGCAATCAAACGTATAAATAACCCTCCAGCGCGACCGAGGGCTAATCCGGCCAAACTCACGTACCACGCCAATCATGTGTAATTTGGAACAATAACATTGTATCAATAATAAAATAAATTACTCGCCCTTTTGGTTCGGCACACCGTTATTATTGTAATTTTAATCACATTTTGATATCTTGCTGTTATTTAGCGATTTTATATCATAATTACGAAAGTGGTTTAAATCTATCCTGCCACGATAAGTATTTTATAGGACGGTATTTTACAATATCAGAACTTTATTTAATTTCAGCAATTACGGTCATTTTTGCTTGGCAATGTTATAGCATACGCGCCTCTATCGATCAGTCTTAAAGTAAATAACAAACTGCAAACACGTAAGCAATAGTAAATAATTTAGACGCTAAGCACTCGTTCAAACGGTAAATAATTACACGCGTTGCTTATAAAATGGCGCACTCATACAATACTCATATGTTGACTGCGGCGCGCCCGAGAATACAAAATAAGCCTCGGTAAATCAATCAAAAGAGAATATAGCAGCTGTAACCGTAAAGCAATCTCACGCGCAGCGATAAACAACAATGTAAAAACGTATTAATTTAACAATAAACCTATAACGCGACAAATGGAAGGAGTCGCTCCTCAGTACTCGGCCCTCGCCGGGCCAAATCAACGTAACTTGGCCGCAGTAAGCCTTAAAAGTTGAATGCCTCCCTCCCACGTCCCACGCGCCACCCAACGGGGAGGGTCAAGATAAGTCTTTATTTACAATTCACCTGGCTCAAACTCGATGCGGCGTATTGTCTTTGCGTACCGCTGAGAATTTCGGATGTTATTCAATGAGTTTGTCTGACCAGTGTTTCCTCGTTTGTCCTTTGTTTCAATTGAATTGTATTCAAAATTACTTTTTTTATGAAGTTCAATATACGATTTAAGTATTCGCGGTTATGAATATTAACACGAAACAGTGGTTTGTTTGCTTCTTTGCGAAATAATATAATAAATTTTACAAGTTTGAAGAATAAATCTACTTTAAGCAACATAAACAGACTGCCGAAAAAAATGTTTTAGAACGTAAATTATTCAATAAGTTGCCGAACATTATGATGTTATTTACTACTTTGAAACTATTTGAACATGAATTAGGTGCTGAATTTATTGCTCACCTTAATGTAATATAGTATTTTGTATCTAATGTATTCGTTTATAAGTTATATTTTATGATAACTAGTAGAGCAGTACATTGATCTAATAATTCCTAATCTTGAATTGAGTATTTTAGTAATCTTTAATACTATTGCTGATATTTCTTCTTAGAAGGTGACCTTAAGACTATACTGTAAACAATTTTAACATGGTTTACTGCGTCTCCCAATATTACATTTATATATTGTTTTTTTATTTGGTAGCTTTGGCTGAATGCCCGCGTGCCTTAGGCCAAAATTTTGAAATACATAGTTTGTTTTGGCAAAAAACCTACGGAATTATTCATTTGAAGCTCTGAACTGATATTGGCTTAGTCGATATTGCCTGAATCTGAAATAGGCTTCGTTTTCCTATCAGTTGAAAAAATCTAGAGATTTAGCAGTTGGCAGAGTACCTGGCAAGCAGCGGTCGGTCGATGCCACTTGGCAATCTTGACGTTGCCCTTAATTCCGCTGCCAATGTGCGCCGCTCGGTCCGACGGCAGATTTGGCAGGCCAACGGATGCGGACACCTATAACTGTATGTGAAACATAGATGTAAGAAAGGATCCGATATTTAATTGATTTAGGAAAATGTTTTCTAGCAGCTATTATTCCGTAGAAATTTCGTAAGAATGTCGTATTAATATGAAACAGTTTTCCGTGGTTCAATAAATTTTGTTTCCGAATCATACAAGCATTAAAAACACTCTTAAAATTCCAAAACCACAGACGCCCGAAATGAGGAGTTAAAAGAGGCGCCTTCCAAAACGTTTCCACAACCTTACCAATTAAAACAGAATTAGTGAAAACACAGAAACGTGAACTTCAACTCTAATTAACCGAACTCGAAAAAAGTCGTAGAAAAAATCTCGCGTGTCATTATGACCCCCGGGTGGCGGTGCCAGTGTTGAATTGAAATTGAACGCTAATAGAATCCGGACCTTGTTCGAATGAGGTAGGGAGCATTTTTGTTTGGTAATGTCGACGATATTTTATAAACCCCGGGAGAGAAAGGCTTTTTCATGCGTTTTTTCTGTGGACCGCACCTACCTGCTGTATGGACAAAAAGTGTGGCCGAGCACAGACGCAGCCACGCCACGTGGTGAGACATTTATAACAATGTACGCGCATTGTGCAATATTTATTGCGGAAGATATTAAGACAGCATGAATAGGAATTAGCGGAGAATGTTATAAGAAAAACATTCATTTTAGATGTTGGATATAGTTAACATAATAAGTTTTGAAATAATATTCCCAAAGTAACCAGTAACATTAACATATAAATGTGTCGTAAATATAACGAATTTTAGAAAATACATAGAGATAGTACAAGTTACTTAAATGTGGTACATTAACGAACTAATTTGTTTGCATGCATGCATTAAATAAAACAATATGGCCGCCACCAATGAAAATGTTTTTAACGCTGGCTAATACTCGGACGCTTTATTGATTTCCAAATTAATATGTATAAACAAAAGAGGTTGAGTGTTTATGCCTGATATATTTTTTCACAATTAAAAATACAGACAAATCCGAGTAAACTAATACGTGTAGCAATTTCATAATCGTGTCCGAACTAGAAATTCAATTATACGATTTATTGAATCAATATGATCATTGTTTATATGCACAATCAATACACTTCAATCTCAAGTCAGCAAATCGCATCTTGCAACATGTTAACTAGATGTAACATTAGTTTAAAATAAACCTTATCCACCGGTAATAACGCCTAGATCAAATACATATACAATCATGTTTTCTAGATCAGTCGATCCAGTTCGTATCGATGGGAGGTCTTTTTGACCCCGATACATGCAATGTGCAGATTCTCGGACCTTCCGGCACCAAAGACTGTTCGAGGGTTAAAATACTTTTCCTCAATCATTCACAATCGATTTCTTACCTAATCTACAAAAGCAAAGAAAAGTTTTACAAAGTCTCGTTGTTTTTGTCGTAAACCGCCAGTTCTACTTTTGCGCATTGTTGATTGTTCCAAATTTAAAATTACAAATGACGTAAACAATTCGCGTTCATCATATTTTTACCGTGGAATAAATATTTATAGTCAAGTAAGCGACTGGATGAATCGATTACAAATCCAATCGATTTTTCGTTTAATATCTCATTTTATTTACGTTCCACAAACGTCACGTCTAATTGTGTTTGGACGTAGACTAATAAGCTTTAATGCTAATTTATCGAGCATTTATTTAAGTATTAATAATACTATTTATTTTGTTGGAAATAAGGTTAACAAAAATCAAAATTTATGAAAAAATAAAAGTATTTTTATGTGGAAATAATCTTCATACTGCATACACTTTTCTGAATACTAATGAACGAGTGAATAATACTTTAAGAACACATATCTTCTGCGCAGTTATTATTTAAAAATAAAACCAACGACAATTTAATCGAAACTATTATCACTACAATAGAATCATTTATTTAATTGGTAAGTACGATACAAAACCCACAGATGATGTAACGAAAAAATCCCGAGGAAAACATTTATCTGATTTGACGCATGCTATTGGAGATGTGACAAGGAAATAACAAATTGATAAGAAAATTATTTACAAATAATTGAATTCTATTTAATTATCTATTGCGAAGATTGTCTCC